>NW_009260770.1:3588739-3620306 GCF_000687185.1 Egretta garzetta
CTTCATTTTTGTATAAAAAAAAAAAAAAAAAAAAAAAAAAAAAAAAAGAAAACGGATGTTTGAAAAATGATGAGCTTTAAAAAAAAAAAGAGAGGAAACATAAGGGACTAGATGGGAAGGATGGATTTTGCGTCCAAAAGTCAGAACTCAGTCACAGATTTCCTGCCTCAAATGAGGCATCATTTAGTTCAGTAAATACGACTTCATTAATATTCACCTACTTTAAAAAAAAGCTTTGAGAGTCTTAAGGCGACGTGGGAAAATAGATTAATACTTATATCTAAATGTCAAGAACTGAGATTTGCGTGCTAGAGAGCTGTAAGAAGGGAAAAAAAAGAAAGCAGGGCAGGTCAGCAGAGGCAGGGGGAGAGAGAGAGAATAAGCAAGGAAACACAAACCACGGGAAAGAAAACTGGACCTTTGCTACCTCTTGAGATAATTAGTCAGTTATCAGCTCCAGACCATGCAGAAATGGAACAAAAAAGATTCAAGGGAAGGAATTATGCTATACTTCAAATATGCTTTTCAAGATCCGTTTTCCCATCATAAATAACATACTGAATTGCTGTGAGTCAACAGATTTCATCAGGGCCATGTTACATCATGCTGTGCATTGTAAACAAAAGCACAAGCATTTCCTGACTTACCAGAAAAAAATCTTCATTGCCCGCAATTTCACATACAAGGTAGAGAGAATACAGTGGGATGTATCAGGACTTGACATTACAGCCTGCATAAGCATCTCATTTTACCCCAACCTAACATAAGCATAGCTACATTTTTCTATGAACAGGAACACTGTGATTTCACAAGAAAGTCTGAAGATACTTGAAAATGCATGCATGGGTTTTTTCCATTTCTTTCAAGCTTCTCAGGATAAATGTGGGCATACGTTAAGAGAACTCTGCAGTTCTACAGCCTATTACTGCACACTGCTGCCACTGCGGCTACTGAAAGAAGCAGATGGCCAACAGTCCATATGAACTAATGCCCACAAACTCCGTTACGGCTTTTTTGAAAAGCCAAAGGAAAAGCTACTTAATTTGGGCAATTCACTTCACACACTTGAAAAATCAAGATGAAAAGCCTAAGTGGTTCAGGTTGCCAGTGCTAATTTCCAACCCTTCCAAGCCTTGCCATTCTGTGATTCTGCGAACAGCAGACACAACCCGTGCCCATATTCAATGTCCCAACTCAGGACAACCCTGGAGTCATCACCTAAGCTCAGACCACCTGACAGCTCACGTGCTGGAAGTCAAGTGCTTTCCAACGCCAATAAAAGCTGCCACATGTAAACCCCATGAAACCAGAAGGGAGCTGGAGACGGTAAGTGGTATGGTCAGCCTGCCTCTGCATTTTCCCCACCTGCGAAATGGGAACCTATATACTCGGCGACTGCTGACCACCTGCTTCGCAGAGCCTTGCAAAGACTCAGTAGGTTTACACTTACAAAGCCTTCTGAAGATGAAAGGTTTAGAAAAAAAATACACCAACGCATTAAAAGAGACTGGGATAACAATGACATACTGCAAAGTAACACTCACCCGTTCCTGACCAGCTGTGTCCCAGATCAGAAATTTGTGAAGCTCATTCCCACAAGGCACAGTTTTGGTCATAAAGGATGCTCTGAAAAGAAGGAAGCAGCAGAAATTTGTAATATGACCGACACTCTGAATATGCAACCTATAAACCTTAGCCAGTTCTGCTGGGTTAGACTGCATATGGGGAAATTCCAAAATCTCAGTAAAACGCCTACAAAAGTGGAAGTCTCCCTCTCCACAGATAAAATATGAGTTACCTATATATGCATTTTAGAAGAAGGGAAAAGCATTTGTGCATGGGCCCAGGAACACGCATAGCTTCTGCTGCTAGCTAGCTCCATCTTCTTGGTGACATGGACCTGAGAAAAAGGCATCAGGCAGCATCGTACCAGGTAACAAATATGGAACTTTTCAGTTAAACCTAGGAGACTGGATCACCAGGGAACAGAAAAGTCACATGCTGGAATGCACGTGGTGAACAAATGGAAAGAAGTTCTTTCCCCTCTCAACTCAGATGAAGAAATCTTCACGGCTTCTTATATTTTTTGTAGGAAATGCAATTTGTCTGTGTTTTCACAGTGTCGTTTTTCTTCTTTTAGGAAAGCAGGTTACAAATTTATAGGCTTTTTCTGTATTACAGCATTTCAGTTGAAAGCTGGCTAGGAGGGACTGCCAAACTCTGATAGATTTTCTTTGTCCCCATCCTATCTGGACACTGCTGTACACTTTCTGTTGTGGTAACTTTTTTCCTGGCTCATAAAGATGCATTTGATACAATGCACTGTCATTACAAAAGCACCAAACGACATCAAATGACATACGACTGATTTCCTGAGAATGATATACCACAGTTCTCCTCTACAGCCATCTGCAAATTGCTTGAATTTAACAATGCTGCATTGCTTATAAAAATATTAAGTAAGGCAAAAAAAAGTGCAGCCTTTTCTTCGGTTATTTGCAGGGCGCTTTCAGTTGTCACTCTCCTTCTCAAAGCATTAAGCAACACTTCACAGCTTCAAAAACAGGAACTTCAGAGCCACAGCAGCCACTGTAGATTGCAAGGATTGTATATTTAAAACATTTGAATAATTTGGAAGAGAATAAAACAAAAAACCTTATCTACATGCACAAGTAATATTACCTGTGTGCAAGCTAGCCTTCACATTTTAATCCTCAAATAGAAAAATATTTTCCCCTCTGTTACCACAATTATGAAAATTAAAGGGATATTTTTTTTTCCATTTGAGCAGAAGACATTTACTTAGCAACAACAACTACCCGGGGAAAAAGGCTGTTGCTGATTTAGAAGTAAAGAACCACTCAAATTCCCATCCATTCCTTCACTGCAAACAAGGGTCCTTCAGTCAGTAACGTCATTCATTACATGCTTCCTTTCTGTCCATTTTTCTCTGTTTGTTACATGCAGGAGTCCAAAATTGCCCTGGAACTTCAACGTGCAACTTCCAGCTGAGACTCCCTCATGCATCAGAAGGCAGAGCTTTGGAAGATACTGCCTAACCCTCTGAACAACACACAGCAATCAATACCAATCCTTCACAGATGATTTAAAACAGCTCTAACACATGAGCCAAATCAGCCCTTCCCACCCTTTGTGGGAATTACTCCTTCGTGAACATTACATATTGGCTTCCTTTCCTGTAAGAGATCAAGAATTTTCAAAATTTTCCAGGCAATGTTGGACTTGGCAGGTTTGTCCCTAAGATGCTAGAAGAAAAAAAAAATGTTGGCATTAAAAATCAACTACAGGACTAATAGACTTCTGATGGTGTGACACGTGGAAGCTTGGCAGTTTTTAAAGAAGAACAGGTGTGAATTAATTATACTTGGTTGAAATTGCATTGTCCCTATTTTGAGAAAGACGGGATAACGTAACATGTCCTAAACCTAGATGAAAGGATGTATACATCTGAGAACAGACAGTGTCTGTGTTCCAGCCCAGCTTGGCAGGACACACAACATACTTTAACACATTAAAGGGCTCCCCATGGGTCTCCTGGCATTACTCAGCCATGGGGTGTGCTGGTCAGATCACAGCCTCTTTGGGTTGTGGGGTTTTGGTTGTTTAAGCTCCAAGGATCAGATCTGATACTTCATTGACCAGTGGGAACTAAAGTGATTTTAATCCTAAAGTCCTACTACCAAGACACAATGTCAAGTGGGAAGCTCTTGACATGACAAAAAGGACACCGGCCTCGTAAGACATCTAAGAATCTCTTGGTGTAAGACAGGTGAAGAAAAACAAAACAGAACAGCTGGAAGTCATGGCTATGCCCAACACAAGTCAACACAGCATGGTTCTGGACAAGCCCAGAGAAGAGGCACCATTCACAGGAGAACGGCAGAGAGAGCGTGTCAGCCCCTCCATAACAGATTATGCTGCGATATAGTTAAGTTGAGGCCCCTTCTGCATTTCCAGAACAGGGAGAGCAGAGCAGACCTGGCTTGGGGCAGGCCCAGACTCTCTAAACAGGTAGCACGAGCTGAAAGCCATTAAAGGAGACTAACGGGTTCACTGAGATTGATAAACTGGAGGAAAAAAAGATATATGGTATAGAGCCTTGAAAGTAAGGAAAAGGAGAGCTCAGCAAAGGGTAGTGAATTAAAAAATATATATAAGAAAAAAGATATTACACATGGTACTTACCCAATAGTGGGACTAATATTGTGATCAAAGTGGTCCTGGACAAATCGACAAACGATGCTCGATTTCCCGACCCCAGTATCCTGAAAATGAAGGAAAGCACATCAGTGAGTTCAGGAGACCCTAGATACCAATACTTCACCTGAAGACATAGTCAAATATTAATTTATGAAATTAAATCCTCTCTAGTAGGAAGTGGGGCAGGTTAAAGATTTCAAAAGAAAAGCAAGCACGTGGATTATCCTTTTCAAATGTCAGCATTGTGAACGGAGCTCCCTGGCCCCCCTTCCCAACATTCCCTTCTCTCCAAGCCTTGTATTTTTTTGGGTGGATTTTATATTCCTGTTTCAAGGATTGTGGTACTTCAAGCATAACCATTTACTTGTACATAAGAAAATCCTGCACTTTCAAACACATGGGTGAATGACCCAACAAAACCAGAGAAACCATTTCTTCCAGACCAGTTGCAAGGGCAGCCCAAGCATGCTTCCAAGACAGATTACTAACACCAACCTTTTAGTAGACTGACAGCACTAACTTAGTAGAACTAACCTTTCCACAGAAAGACAAACAAGCCTGCTTGGTGGAAACTTTGCAGAAGCTTCAAGTGGTTTTGAAAAGGCAGGAATTCAAAGAGTTGGATCCCCAGAGATGTGCAACTATCCCTGTGCAGGTTGTGTTACTGGACTGCGGTGAAACGGCATTACTTTAAATGCAACACAACTTGCTCTTTACACTGCAATGTGGCAGGCTGCTTCCACTTGCAGGAACAGTCTGGGGTTTTATCCCTCCCCCCAAAATCGGTAAAGAAAAATAACAGAAGTACAGTACTAGAATAAAATTCAAAAATAAGCTGTGGGGGATGGGAGAAAAGCTTGACATTACTCAGAAATACTATTTTAGGCACTTAAGATACTAACAACTTCCCCCAAAAGCTGCATTTTCAGTTTGTCTCTGCTATTCCATGAAGCCTTGTATGGTAGGCAGAAGAACATAAATTACACAGACAATTATCAAGGAAGAGGAATAGCAATATCACTACGTCTCCCACAGAATTGCAAAGAGCCTCCTTAGAGACAAAAAGGATGCCAGGAAATCGATCCTGACCTTTCTAAGACATTAACAATGACAGCCCAGGGTCCAATCTAACTCATTAAGAAGTCAATGGAAAGTTTTCTATTAATTTCATTGGAAATAATTGCACAACTACCAGACTGCACCTGGTAGTTCCATTTGTATCCACATTTTAAGGCACTTGACTAATTTCCCTAAACTTCTCGAAAAGCACCAAGACAAGAGAATACAGTTTGTCGAAAGCACTACACACATAAATACACACATATATAAAAAAAAGCCTTTGCCTTTCCTGTAATCAATTTTGCAATATTTTATCTTCGTTTTGAACATGAAAGAAAAAGAATGCCTGTAGTTAAGATTTCCTTTCACCATGTTTAAATGAAACTGTATTGCCACTGCAAGTGAAGTCTTTATAGACAGCACTTATTAGAAAACCATCATTTTAACTCTCATATTTAATTCAAAGCTGTCCTTAGTCAGCTTAAAAGCCATAATAAATGCTCATGCTACACAGACGGTTATTTATCTACTGTGTTCAATCAATAGGGAAAAAAGATCAAAGAGAGGAGTAGTGTTTAAAACCAGCCCTGTAAGCTTTGATCAATAGCAGCAACACATCCTGTTGCTGTTCCCAAATTTTGTCTTCGTTATTGATTCCAGCTGACATCTCTGCATAATTACTACACCAGGTTGGCAGAACACATTTAAGAAAAAAAAAAAAAAAAAAAAAAGGGAATCCATCTTCTGTTCCAAGGTGCTGAAACTGAGGATCTATGAGTCTGAATTTTAAACATTTGTGGAGAAACCAGAGTTACCAGCCACTGGGTGCAAGGAATTACATTTCCTTCTTGCAGGGAGAGTTTCTGCCACCATGTTTGAAACTAGACATCGACTCCCATGACCTGATGATGCACTTCCTTCAGCTCCCTCCACAAGTCACTCAGGGGGGGCAACTGCAGTCGCAGCTTCTGAGGAAGAGGAGCCTGGTCTCTGGCAGGGACGTGACATCCGCAAGCGCGGATTAAAGCTTAGCTCATTTTCCTGGAAGCTCCTACCTCTTCATCTTGCAGCTGGTGGATCTTACTAACAGTTTCATGCTAACATTACACGAACTTTAAAAGTTTCGATTGCCCTTGCACCTTTCGCAACAAGCACGGCTAAACTTAAGCCTGTGCCAGGCACAGTGATAGCCCTCTGGTCTAACGTCAGTGATACCAATGGACTTGGACCAGAAATGAACCTGTCTTTAGGACGACCGCTGTTGCTGCCAGCGGCCAGTGCTTCCCAGGAGCCAGACAATTTATTGCACCAAGGGGTTCAGTTGAAACAAGCACTCCCAGCTCCTGTTTTGTTGCCTGGAGGGTACAAACGGCTGGCTACTGGAGTATAATTAGAGCACAGAGGGGAATGAAGTAAAAAAGAAAAGCTTCCTACTTAAGGCAGCGATTATCATTCTGTCATGGGACTTAAAACTACTCAGACAGTTTTCAGTCCATGTTACCATACCCACACCCATCAAACAAGACGCTCACCTGCCTGAAAGCAAAGCAAATCATGGTGCATGAACATTATACAACCACTTGAAAACTTAGTAGAGATCTTTTACTGCTAATCAGACCTTATCTTTTACTGACAATAGGGAACTATTTTTCCAGTCAATCTCACAGAAGCCAAGGAAAGCACGTTGCTTCAAATAAGTAGAAGAGGCATTCATTTCCCTGCAATACACTGAAGTTAAACCTCCTTGCTAAGGCTGTGCAAAGCTTTCCTGCTACCATCTGCTTTGCCCTTTACTGTATGGTCTTCCTCTATATACATCCATGTTTCTAACATCTGATGGGGATGATCATCCTTGTTTTGTTCTTTTTTCTTCAAAGGATTATAGCAGACTTGTCAAGCCACACGCCTGGATAACATTCAGGCATGCAGATGACTTATTTTTTCAGTTCTCAAAGTTCTGCTTTTTGCCAGCTTTCTTACACCCTCTAATCTGTTTTTCTTTTTTTGTTTTACTCCATGTTGGTGTACATTAGCATCAAACAAACACCAAGGAATAACATTTTGGCTTATGTAAAAGGTCACAGTGGTATCGAGCTGAGTGGACTGGACAGGTTTCAGAAACTGAGAACATGTCCTCAGGAGTTATGTCACACTTTAAGGAACATATCCTGCAGTTCTTCAGAAAAATCCTTATCCATGGGAAATCCAAGAGTTTCAGCACTACACTAATTGACTCATCACAATCAAGAGCATACCACTCCATGGAAGGAATCAAGGTGTTCGTGATGCATTTGATGAGTCACTCGTGGGACCAACTGCATGTTTTGCTTTTCTCCTTTCTTCTTCATAAACCTTGTGGCTGCATTGTACCAAGACAAGCAAAAGGGGTGGGGTGGGAAGGAAGAAAAGGAGTAGAAATGCAATCCACAATAAGCGAAATGCTATTAGTTCACCAGAAGTAGCTACAACTTCAGAATCTCCCACTGGTCATCCAAAATGGATATGGAAATCTGAAGCCACATCAGCTGTTTCTGATAAATACCTAAAACCAACACAAGCATGGCCAATTCCTTATTTTTATCCTTTAACCCTGGAAAGACATTCTCTATTCCTCCAAAATCCTTCACCCACAGATTTAGGCATGAGGATTTTAAGAGCACCAAAATGGAGAGCAGCATCCCACAAAAACCGGCGCTTCCTACCCACACTTCTGCTCGCAGAGAACCACCCCACTTGGCCCTTCTCGGCTCACTTTACTGTAAAGGAGATGAGACTGTATTTCAAGCCAGCAGAATTACAGGATGCTGGCAACTAATTTGCAAGCAAACAACAACAGAGCTGCTGATTTCTTCTGGCTGATTTGCAGCAGCATAGAGGAAGATTTTAAAAAAAAAAAAAAAAAAAAAAAAAAAGCAGAAGTTCAAGATGAGCAATATATTTAAAAAAAAAAAACAAACAAACAAAAAAAAAAAAACCCAAACATTTTCCCATTACAAATAGGCAGCACATCCACTGTTCCAGATGCATGCATCCTGGCAGAAAAAAATGATGCAGAAAAATTTAGCTCTTTAATTTAAATCTGGATGCCTCATTTATACCTTTGCATGACCATAGGGCTCAGTCCTCCAAGCACTTTGCCAAGTTGAATGGTACTATATGACCCTGCAAACACATCCCCGATTAGGATGTTCATCTGCAGTCTTGATATTATAACAGCTTTTAATAGATTCAGATGGGTCAAGTCCTATTATGCTGAGCAAACTAATCTCTTCATGCAAATTCTTTTTACATCTGAAATGGAATAAATGTCGAATTTACAAAAAAATCCACACGTATCGTGACTGATGACTAAACAGCAGCCCTATAATTATGCACACTGCTGCAACAGCTATTTTATTCTTGACTATACAGAATCTTTCTGTGCTACATTAACACAGAGGGCTTTTTAAACATATGTAAAATCAGATACACCACGCAAAAATCCTTTTATGACTCTAGGATTTTGGAAACGCAAATCAAACAAGAATACTAGATGGCATTTCACACGAGGAAATGGCACACTAAGAACGAACATACTGAAGAAACTGCCTTCTGTCCTCCCACTTGCAAAGTAAGAAAAAAAAAAAAAAAAAAAAAAAAAAGAACATCTGGCTTGTAACCACCACAGATCTCATGACTAACTTCCCATTTCAGCTTTAAAAGAAGGTTGAGATATCCTGGAGTCGGATGCCACAAAAATCTGCATTGAGGAATAAAGGAGAACTGGTCTCTCTAAAACAGGGATCCAACACACAGCACCTTCAGAAGGATGAAAGTTTTCCCATCAGCTTAGACAAAGCCAAGATTCAATCTATGGTATTTCAATTTGTATAAATTTTTACAAATTAAAAATGTGTGGCCTTCCAAAGCATTTCTTGTAATAAGCAAGATTCATTGAGACATCATCTACAGGCAGAGGTCTCATTAAAACTGACTGGGTTTAACATGCGTTTGTCTTGCGTATCAGAAGAAGAACGATCATACCCTAACAACCTGGAAGGTATTAATAGCAAGTGCTCCAGAAAAGCAGGTAAAGCCGGTATTATTTCAACAATAATATGGGAAACACTTGGGACAACCCTGTATCCCATAAGCAAGAAACTATTCCCATGGCTCACATGCTTCGACCGAACTCCGCAGGACTCCCCTGCACCTCCCAGTGGGAATGCATCCGCCCCTTAAAAGCCACTTTCTATTGCTGTTCCCCAAAAGCTTACCTGTTAACCACCCTAAACTGCAAAGGCACCACCGCGAGCCTTTGACAGCTCAGCCCTTCCTCTGAGGATCCCCGATCAAAAGAAAAGGAGCGTGACCCATGCGGTGAGGCTGATTTAGTGTAACCCCCAGGCAGCCTCCCATGGCGTAGCTTCTTCATCATGCATATAGCTGGAATTACACAGCTGCTCACACCGATGAAAACCTGGGCTGTGGGCAGACGGCAATACTGGAACCTACCAGCAAGCTATTTTGAAGCTTTCTCAAGACAGGTTAGCATTGAGAGGTGCAGTAAGTGCACGCACCAGAAACAACTGTGGTCAAATTTAGCCCACCCAGTGATCTTCTCAGTGCACCTTCCAGTGAGATAATGCTGCCTCGTGTCATCTTTCAGACATGGGGGGGGGGGGAAAAAAAAAAAGCAAAAAAAAAAAAGCTTGATCAAGCATACAGAACAAGGGTACAGTCAAAAAGCTGTCCCACTCTCCTGGAAGAGGATCTGCTCAGAGAGGAAGCTGGCTGTTCCCTGTTATTGAGAGAAGCAACAATTCCTGGCTCCCTGTCATATATTCATGCCACTGGACAAATTTCTTGGCTGGTTCCTTACTAACTGAAAAATAACAGAGGAGCCAGTTTATGCTCAGGACTTCCCAAGCTAAATTCTCCTCTTTGTTATACTGATGTGACTCCTGCCAGTGCTACAGCAGATAGGAAGGAGAGAGAGGTCCTTGCCTTGCCCAGTACAGAACTTTCATTGCTGAAGTAATTAAGATGTACAGATGAAAACATTTGAGTTTGTACGAAGTTGCCAAAAAGGTGAAAACTGTCCTTTATCACCAATACTTTTCATATCTTAAATACAAAAAAAAAAAAGCGCATTAAAATCTCTGCAACTGGCCCGGCAAATCTGAGGTAAAAAGACAGGGTTCAAACTTTAGGGGAAGAAAAATAATCAATGAATGAGTTTCAGAAAAAAATGCAGATGCAGAGAGGCCTTTCATTCCAGTAGCTCTGTAAAGTGCAGCTGGTTTTGACTTGGCAGTTCAGCTTCTGCACATTAAAATAGCCGTTCTTTCCACTGTCAGAATTGGCCACGCTTTAGTTTTTGATTTACAGCTGAATCCCCCTGGCCCATTCCCATTATCCTCAGCAGGACTTTGATGGAATTTAAAAATTCACAGGAGCGTAATCACATCGCAGCGCTGCTAGATGGTTAGCATTTTATTACCTATCTTCAAACAAATCGCTAGGCCCGCACTGTAAAGTATCGCTGGGCTTTTGCAGAAATGTATGCTCGGCTCTGGTCAAGCCTGGTGTCTAGGAGGAATGTCACCCCTCGGGCAAGGGCTGGCATGCAGCACTGAGATATAGCCAACCCACATCCTCAACGCTTTCGGAGGTGCCAGTCCTCAAGCCAAAGGCACGCGATATGGTAACACTGAGTGCAGGATTACGGCTACCTTTTAAATTCCATTTGGAGGTAAAAAAGCAACGAGCTGAGCAACAAAATAAATCTTTGCAATTTGCAGCCTGCTTTAGTCCTCTATGCCTGCCATTAACATTTTAATCATTACTCAGACGATCGGATGCAGCCAGCATTGCAATACTTTCCATGTCTTACTAATCCAGTTACAGCTGCTCTGGAAGGCTGTGGCAGTCAGCTTGAAGAGCATGTGAAAGTGGCTTTGGATTTTTATCAACCGTATGAACATAGAAGGAAGAGTTATGCACAACAGCCTCCTGATAACGGTTTCCAAGGGCACTATTTTAATCCAAGAATCACCCTACCCAATAAACTTCTGCTAGCCTTAAACACATCCTTTGTCCTTCCCTGTATTTGGGTATCACTTACTTGTCTGAAGGCACTGCCATGAGGAGAAATACCTTTCAGGAGACCTGGGTTCAGAGACACCCCTGGGACTGAACTGCATCTGCCAAGCATCATGCTTGTCCCAGCGAAAACGTAGCCGTGCACTGTGGAGTGGTGTCTAGGAAGAAGCGCAAATAGCTTCCTGCTGTATTTGGTTTTTCCATCTGCAAGACATATCAAGTGAGCAAACTCCCACCACTGCACGAGTGCGCAGATGAAAATACAAGAGGAGCCCTCAGGCCGACACCTCGGCCCTCAGCCGCTCCACCAACACAAAACTGCCGGAGGCTTCAAGCCCGAACCAGAGGGATGCAGACTGAGGTGCTCTGAAGCCTTGCTTCTGCAGTCAAAAGAACCTGCATCTCCTTTGAGAGAAGGGGTTAAGGGAATCTTAGTAGATAAGATGCTGTGTAATAATTGTCTAGATTGCTGTGTAGCCCAGAGAATCAAATTGATAGATGGTGCTCAAATGTTTTGCTAACTATTGTGCAAACTAACCATCGAAGGAAGATTTGCGGCTCCTTACGAAGGACAGTTCTTGATAAGAACCAGGAATTTGCCTTAAGAACTGGCTTAAACCAACCCTGCAGTTTGGGCAAGAGCAAAGGAGCAACTGAGTCTGCGCAAGAACAAGGGGTTACTAGCGGTGACGAAGAGGAGCCATCAGCCTTCATCCCCACGACCCCCTGATGACCACCACAAGGAGGCACTGAGCAAGCGCAGTCGGGAGGGACTTATGGAAATGACCTCTTGAAACTAATTTTAATACGAAGCGGGGACAGGTTATGCATATGTATAGGCGTATTGGAAAACTTCATGTATATGTAACAATTTGCTACATATAAACAGGGCAAGCTGTCAGGGTAGGCTGCGCACGACTTTGGTGGGACTACCCCCCGTGCTGCCCAGCGCTGAATAAACATACCTGCTTTACAATCTTACAGATTGTGGAGTCTGTTTCCGCACATCACCTTCAGGACACAAATAATTTTTTGTAAATGCCGATTTTTGCCACAGCTCTGCGCAGCAGGAAATGGATTATTTGCCCTGTGAGCAGCATGATGCTCAGGGAAGATCCTTTTCCTGTTGATTTGCTGGGATCCCCCTCCCAGGGCTACCAAACTGGCCCAGGGGCACGCCTGCTTCCCAAAGCAGTGGCATGATTTTTCGTGGCACCTCCCAGCCAGGCCCTCTACCAAATGTATTTTTCCTCCCTACCCCATCACCACCACCTTTAATCATTTGATTTCATTCATTACCCCGGTGCTCCAAAAAGCTTGTACGAGCCTGGCAAAGTACTTCTGCACCAAGAGCTCCAAACGACATCAGACACGGCCTTACCCCACCAGTGATGCACAAGGAGTTTCTGCAAAGTTCTGGGGTTCTGAAGAACTGGAACAGATTTGGCCTCCAGGCCTGTCCATGTGCTATCGTGCACTTTCCCAGCTGAAGAGTACTCACCGGACCAACGCTCCCATTGAATACTGGAACTGAGTCCCCCAAGACCCCAGCACAAACACACAGATCTCGATGCAACTGTGGTTTTAGGGGACTGGTTATCCTGCAGCATCCCACTTCTTCAGTAGGAACCACCACAGCTCTTTCAGCCATCTGTCTGCACGCGAACATTACACGCCCATCCCCGTCTTCATTTCTGTTTGCTGCATGCCCTTCTTTAAACTCACAATACGTGGTAATACTTTAAGTCAGTTGGTATATTACTCCCAGAAAGTTAGGATGGTCTGTGTCAATTCTCCCACAAGGAAACACCCCACACGTCATTTCTAATTGCTAGTCTAATTTCAGGCCGACGCTGGTGTTGTAGAGCACGGATTAGCTACAGAATAAGGCTTTTTCCTCTGGTGCGCATTAGAATTAGATTAACTCTAATTCCCTTTACATGCAAGAAGTGCACCGCTTGTTCGCAGAGACATTTTTCTACTCCCAACCAGGTCAGTTGGGTTAGATTAGAATACCATCCTTCCTCCTAGTGTGGCAAGGACTGCATTTGGCACAGGAATTCTTGGCTCTATCAGCCTCAGCTCACTAGCTGTTCACTGAAAATAATAATTACTTGATTTTTACCTTGTAACAGCATTGTGAGGATTTAAATCAGTGATAGCTGTAAAGTGTTCAGACAGTACAGTGACAAAGAACCATTTAAGTGCCTTGAGAGATGGTCAAGTGCCGAGTTAATTTGCTTGGTATTTATACATGTCTTCAATACCACCTGTATATTCCTAATGGCTGTTTTAAAATAGAAAAATATCTGCTGGCCAGGGCTTAACGCTATCCAGCCTCTGAATGTGTAACATATCATCTGACCCCTTCCCTCCATTTGTTTTCCTTTTGTCCACATCAGTTCACAAAACGCATGCAGCGACTGCCCATCTGCTTCGCCTCAGAGCTGGATGCATCCACAGCTCCGTCCACCTCTCCCCTTCCCTAACAGCCACCGAAGCCAAACGCCTGCCACCAGGTTTTGGCTCCCTTACCAGCCACAATTATTCAGTCCATGGCTTCCTTTCACGCGCATCCTGGACACATCCTCCTGCGGAATTAAACCGGGGCAGGCATAGCTGCTCTGCTATCTGCCGTACTTGGAGCCAGGGAACACAGTCCTACTCAGCCTGCCGTTTTGTAGGCTTCTCTGGAGTTAGTAAGCTTGTCCATAGTTACTGTGACAGGTCCACTGCTCTCCACCAGATCCCAGCCCACTAATCTTTGAGAGACAAAAACCCCTAATGCCCACATTTCAAATACACCTTCTTCAATACTTTGCTGCATCCTTTCCACTCTCACAGGCAAAACCCAGTATTTCCAGCCCTCCCCTTACCCCGGGAATGCAATATTAGTTACAATCTCTCTCTCAGTCTATCTACCTTTGTCAGAGAGGTGCCCAGAGATCCCAAGCAACTCTGTGGCCTCACCAAACTATAAAGTACAAAAGGAAGCACAGATGGCCAAAAGCACTTAATGACCCTATCAAAGCGATGTGCCTGGCGAGAGATGAGAGAAGCTGAAGGGCAGCTAATGTCTGTATGGTAGCTGATGTTAAAAATAAATTCACTTTCCTAGAGACATTCGTATCTTTGTATATGTAACATTATATGAAAACAAAGTCTCTCCTAGAGTGCTTCCAAGATATTTGGCATTATCCTGCTATCATAACTAGGGCTCCAATCTCAAGCTCTTCATGCCAAGTTGAAGGCATGGAGAGTCACAGCTGCAGCCTGAAGAACTACAAGATGAGTAGACCAGCCTTATCTTTCCTCCTCTTTCTTCCCCAAACACTTAGTATTCAAATGGATTTGCCCAAAGTGCTCTCTCTCATCTGGCAGCTAGTAAGCACTCCACTAACTTCAGCTGAAGAGTTGACCCCAAGCGTGGAAAGGTTTCTCCAAATGCAGAGACTCAAGAGAAGAAACATTACCATCACCTTGAAAGAAGGCAAGACAGTGCTGGAAAGAGGACCCAGGCAGAAAGGGAGCCATCCTTCCTTCATACATAGTCCAGTGACTGACATGGCACTCAATCAGCAGTAAGGAACAAATCCTTGTTTTACACCACCCTAGCAGTGGGTGGCAGGATCAGCGGTCAGTTAAACTATCTACCACCCAAGAAATCACCAAGTGGTCCATAAGGCTGCTGAACATTTACTTACCCCATGCTTACAAACCATGCTGCTCTTCCGTGACCTGCCAACTCTTTTTTTTTTTGTGCGTAAAGTTGGCAGGGGAATTATAAAGCTATTTAAGGCAAAGCAGAAAAGTGACTGATGTAGAAAACATAGCCCGTGGGTCAGTACTCCAGCTACACTCAGTTCCTTTCACTGCAACATGACTCAAGAACAGCAACACCATAGAATACATTAAAAAAAACCCAACAACAACAAATTAACACTGCAGCCTACCTAGCCCTGGAATGCCCAATTTAGCAATTTTTAAAGCTCATCTACTTCAGTCAAAAAAAACCCCAAACCCATACTCTAATTCAAATATATATGTTTAATCACTGCATCTTACCATACAAAGCGCACGCTAACCACACTGCCATGCTAGCATGAGTGTGGATGGCAAAGATAACAGCCTTCAATCATTATCAATATTATTTAGAAACTGCCTCCCAACATCAAATTTCCAGCTAATTCTCTATGTCTTTTCTTACACATTTCCTTCTCCTCTCCACACAAGTTATCAAATTCAGAGCAGTAGCTGAACTGCCAAGAGAAATGAGGGATTTTAAATTGAAATCAAAGAGCAGAATCTCAATAAATCAATTTATTATGCCCTTGACAGCATGTGGTATGGACGGCTGTGAAGGAAGAAGTGCTTAGCCTGGTGAAAAGGAAGATGGGAACTTGGTGTTTATTTGCATTCCTTCATCTCAAGTTGTGACTTTTGGGGCATTGGCTATTCGCTTAAGATGCTGAACTCCTTGTTTTGAACAGCCTCTGCAGTTTCAAGCAAGAGCATGATCTCTATAAAAAGGAGCTGCAAATACGGTGGTATCAGTCTAGCTGACTAATGAGATGAGAGGATGAAAGGAGAAACCAGAGGAGCACCTTTCAGGGAGCAGTCACGCACACACAAATCTCCTTTGGAGTAGCAGCACATGCCAACAAATGAGCAAAAACCCCTCCCAACTGGATGGGGGGAGGGGGGGACACCCAACAGTGCAAGGCCTGAGGACATCCTTAGTGAGATTTGCTCATACTACAGTAAAGAGGCTTTTGAGTACAACAGTGTGGTCACAAGCTGTGTAGAAGCAGTCCAGCCTTTTGGGGACCTCAACGTCGAACAAGGCACTGGCTGATCAGGTCACAGGGAACAGCTTTGCTTCAAAAAAAACTGACTCAGGACTGAACACATGGCAAGAAGCAAGACCCCTTGCTACCTGACACAGCTGCCCACCAAAGAAAGCTCCATCAAACACCATTAAACCCTTCTATGAGGGCTGGACTGTGCTGCAATGCAAAGGATGGCATTTAATTGGGAAATAGCACCACCTGGTGACTCCTAGTACTAAGAGAGAAGGAAATGGTCAACTTCACCATACTGGGACAGGAGGAAAGGAGAAAGGAGTGCTGGCTAAATTGCTCATGTGTGTTGGGAACCAAGAGCCTGGGTAAGGAGGGAAAGCGGACTGCATGACGGAGGTGCAAGAGCAAGACAAGTGGGACAGACAGAGATGGAAAGAAGACGAGTGCCCGAGCACCTTCCCCTGGAAACACAGGCATCTCCCAATGCAGGCACCTCAGGAGCCCCGCGTGACAGTCGGTGGTGTGAACATAGCAAAGGCTGTAAAGGGATGCCCATATCCCATCCTCAGAAGCCCTGCGTGACAGTCGGTGGTGTGAACGTAGCAAAGGCTGTAAAGGGATGCCCATATCCCATGCATAAATCACTGTATTAATGTACCATGAAAGGAAAAAAACACCCAAGCCTGCAAAGTATCAATGATGATGTACACCTCAGAGGGACTTCTGTTGTTGCTGTTCCTTTTTAGATCTATAGCTGTTGGAACTTCATGGAGTCACTACCGCCCAAATGTGAACCATGCCACTGTTTGCTCTCTACTGATCGCTGAATCATAGGATCTTCCTGACCAAGGCATAACACAGACCAGCAGGTAAATCTACCCTGCCAGATGCCCTGTAAGTGATAAGAAAGCGTATTATCTCACACTCCATGGTATGCTCTCCCATCTCTTCACTCCCACCTTAAAGTTCACCTTAAAAACCTCTCACTGTCGCTTGGCTTGCTGATTCCCAGCTGAGCACCACCACATATAAACTGAAGTATGATCACTTCCATGTTCCCCACTTCATTGTTCAGGTGAGGAGGAGAAATGAGAGCCCCAGTTTACCATGGGAAAGTTCCAACTGTGGTGCCCCACACAGGTTGTGGTCACCGCTCATCATCCCCCCTCCCCCAACAAAGTAGGAACTAAGAGCAAATTTAGCAGATCTCTCCAGTATGTCAAACCTCAACAGGGAGGAGCTAAACAAAGCTGAAGAAAAATTGCAAGTCCTGCTTTAATGCCCATGGAATTTTACCAAGAGCAATATCTGATTTTGGTAACTCAAATGGTCAGAGTTTATTTTCTGGACAAACTTAGGAGACCTTTTAACATTTGCATGTTACCATCTTTTTCCTACCCACTCTATCTCAAAATACACACGCAGGCAGGCACAAAAATCCACCTGATGTACAGCTCTCCACACAGATAAATTCCTATTTTAAATACAGTAAAAATCAGTGTAATATCTGCTTAGGAATCCTGATAATTGACCCTGAACTTGAAAAATTAAGTAGGGGATAATGGTTAAGGAAGTAACTTACAGGTCACTGTACCTCACACTGCCAACGATAATGAGTATTGACTGCACAGGCTGTTATCTCTATAGGCCATATGCACACACACCAGCATAACAATCTGGTTAAATACCATTCATCAGCATTGTGCAATGCAGTGATCGGAGAAACTAAATTCAATTTTCAGACTAAATACATAAATAACCTGAGGCTTTCATAGTTCAGTAAACACGTTAGGCAACAGCATCCTGACAAATGTTGTTTTTTAGTACAGTTTGGCAGCAAAAAATTGGATAAGCAATTCTGTGTTATTCTTTCCAAACCACATTCTTCTCCTAAGTGAACCTTCCCCACATGTATCTGTAGCAGCTGAAACTTTCAAAATAACTGCATGACGAGGAAATAATCTTTGACCCGCATTGCTGTTTGACAGAAGTTTCTGTTCATACTCCAGCACCCTGTCTCTTCCGTTGTCAAACCTTATCATTAGGGGCTGTAATTTCAAAATAGAGACTTGTTAGTGACACTAAATAGAAAGAAAAAAGGATTTGATATACCTGTCCCCACACAGAAGACATTCAAAATCTTCCAGCCAATCTGGAATTGATAATGCAATCCAAACATTATAGTTTTGTGTTACAGACTGCCTACAAATCCCAGAAAAGAAATTTGCTTTTATTAAATTAAGGCAGTGGCTCTTATGCAATGAACTATATGCACATCAGCTAGGTATGACATTTGAGGAAATGGCTCATTTCAGTAACATAAAAACTGTCCAGCAGTTGCCTGAAGATTTTGTAAGAGGGCTGAATTACCTTCAAATTTGCCCGTCCAAGCCTGGCAAGCAACTCAATTCAATGTTCAGACATTCCCCTCCCAATTTGTAACTACCTCATCTGCAACTTGTTATTGCATTTCATACCAAAGAGGAAGAAAAAAGCCACATAAATCATGAGTGCCAACTGAAACACCAGTTGAAAATTTCAGCCCTGGGGTAAAGCAAGCCTGATGATCCCTTCTCTCTGGCAGCAACGGGTGACAGAGAGGAAGGAGGCAGAGTTTCAGGGGGCAGCTATATAAAGACATTTCCCCTAACAAATGGGAAGCAGCCTCATGGTCCCGATCTTTGCTCCGAATTAGTGGAGCCCTAGTACAGAGTATGTCACCTACCAACAACCAGAGGCAAACAACCCTTCCTCGCCGGCCAAAGGCAGCCAGACACCAGCATCCTCGAGCAGTTCATGAAACACCACGCAGGTAGGACAGGGGCTAAGGATTTTGTTAGTGGTTTTATCACCAAGAACTCTGCCTCTGCTTATCAGTTTCTTTCTAGCTGATACAACAACATGTAAAATCAGCAGTCTCTGACGACCATTGACATTGACGGTCTCCTTTTATCAGCAGTCTAAAGGTCAGAGCCAGCTGCTAACAGCATCTTCTTTCCTGGGGCTGCCCGTACAATTTGCCAGCCTGGCGGCAGCCTTTGAAAACCTGCCTTCATCACCCTTCCAGAGACCTTACAACGCATGCCTTCCCCCGGGGCATCAGGGGAAGGGGGTGAGTTGAGATTTACTGGAATTTGTCATTATTTGTTATCTACAGTTAGATGTAGATAACATGTAGATAATGCACATCTGCACGGACATTAAAATGGCACCAAGGAGAGGTCTAAAAGCCTTGAAACTAGGGATTTCATTTCCTGAATTGATGCGCAGGACTGGGAACGGACAATCAGAGGTTTGCATAAATCGAAGTCTGTGTTAGAAAATTTTTCACCAAACTATCATGTTTAATTAACTCAGATTAATAGTGATTTCACGTTCATTTCACCTATTGCCTGGATCTGAAGTTCTCCCTAATATAGTAAACACCACCACTTATTTTAAACAGCGTCACGTAAGGACCCACCTGGTGCTATCCCCTCTGTCACCCATGCAAGTAAACAGAAGAGATAACAACAAGTACAGTACAACAAAACCCAGGGCTAAGGTTTTGTTATCTGTGGACTAACTGTGTGCTGCTTTGAACTTACTGAGAGTAAAGCTATCTGCACCAAACAGGCTCGTAAAAGACAGACATCATCAGCGCAAGGCTGTATCCCTTAAGCAGATGACTTCTCCAATGTTTTCACCTCCTGTTGATTTCAGCGGGAACGAACCCCAGCAGCTCCTAAAGCTGGTACTGCTATTGCCAGGGTATTCAACTTTTTAGGGAAAAGCCCTTTAAGCGAGCAGGAGTAGATTTTGTTGCTTGCTGTTAAGGCACCTTCCTCTTTCCACCACAAAAATAGCTAGGAAGGAAGTCTCTAACTTACAGATGACTCTTAGAAGAAAGTTTTGATTCACCTCGCCAATTTTTCTCATCTTTACTCAGAAATAGGGTTCTATAAAAAAAAATCCCACAAGCATAAGGACTTGGCAAATCTCAACCGAAAACATGCTGGGAGCATTTCAAATGGCAATGTTAAACCATGAAGTTTAGTACATTTAAGGACACCTCCTCAAGGGACAAGAATAGCTGGGATAGATGAAGAACCGATTTGATCTTTCCCTCCAAAGCAGGAAGAGACTGAGCCACACAGAGGGTACTGAGGAGCCCCTCTCAGGACAAGCTGTTTGGGGGCTAAACGATTTCTGCGCTACAGCCTGAGTGCTTGGGACCCTGTGGGAACGAGCCCAAAGCTCCTGCAGACCCCAGACAGGGCAGAACAACTGGCGTGGGGATTTTGGACAATGTCTCAAGTGGCCCATGAGATCCTACCAGACCTTCCCTTTCAGTTACCAGATCTGAAACAGAGTCTTCTTGACTGGTCAGAAGATACAGCTTAACTTAGTGCAACGTAAACAACAATTCTGCAGTTTCAGCTGGACAAAAGCATTCTGAAACGTAAATGAAACAACACTAAGACAAAGTTACAGCTTTGAAAGAAAAGAAAAAAAAGGAAGCTGGAGGCTAAAACCAAGGGAGAGGTGGTAGAGGTTTTTTCACCCCACCTTATTATTCTGTATGTGTTAGACCCTTCGCTGTTTTGCTCTGTGTGGTTTTCTTTTTCCTTCACCCATGTTCCTCATTTCCTCCCACCAGTCCCCCACAAGGCTCCTCTGATGCTTTCCCCCCGTCTCTCAGTTTCAGCCCTCCACTTCCTCCTCCTCCTCCTCCGTTAGTCTCTTCCTTTATCGCTTTGTTCCTCCAACTCTCCTCTACACTGACTTTTACACCCTTTTTTCTACTGGTCATCACTTAAACTATTCCAGAAAAACTTTTTAGGCTGTAGAGCTGCCACTCTTCTTCAGACAAACTTTTTAAATTTGGACTTATTCTACAGGTGCCAAACGTTTTGTCTTCTCTCTCTCTTTCTCCACGCCGGCCTAAAGGAGAAGGCAAACCTGGCCACAGAACTCTGGATCAACTTAATTACCTGGTCAAATAAAGCACCATCGCCAAAGAGCCTACCAGATGCTGAAGACCAAGCAGAGGTAAAACTGAGCTACTTTACCTGCTTTTAATGTTAAATGACAGGAATCACTCGAGAGCGGTGTTATCTCAAATAATTAATGTACATAACCTTTTTATCTTTGTCCTCAACGAAGCACTGCATTCAGCTGTGTATCAAAGTATATGCTGAGCTTTAAGCTTGGGATTCAATTTAGCCCATTCAGCAAAGGCTGAATGATGTACCCCAATACACTGCTGAAGCAGGACTACCCCAATGCTTAGAATTAAACACGTGCTTAAGGACACTACTCAAATTTGGGTTTCAGTAACGTAACCTTAAACCAGCATTTATGTTATCTGGTTTTAAACAACTGCCATTTTTGTCACATAAAACATGCTCCAACTGTCTAATGCCTAAGCATGCGTTTATTCTTTTCAAGCACATCCTGCAGGAAAAAAAATAAAGCGAAACATCCAGGGGGGCTGGGGGGAATACCAAGGGACAGAACAACTGACTCGGAAGACTATTCACGCAAACTACATTCTGCTGCTGGAGTCATGACAGTTGAGGACATTAAATGTGGGGGACAATGTTTAATTCCTTCATTGACATTCAAGCAAACCAAGGCAAAAACAAAGTCCGACTTTCCTTGAATTTTACACAAGAGCGATATTGTCCAAAAAGAAGAAAAATGCTGACTTAAGGGATAATGTAAGAGAAAACCTTGTTTGTAGCACACTCAAGAACCGAATAGCCGAGAAGTAACATTGTCTGCATAGTATTGCAAAGGTTGAAGTCAGCATGGATTATGCACCATGAAGGACTTCTGGCCTAAATGCGGTTGGAAGCTTCCTGTTCGTATCAGCTTTAACAAAACATATTGCAAGTGTTGATTTTTGACTCTTAAAATAGACCCACTTATATTTAGTACGCTAAAGAGAAAAAAAAAAAAAAAGGAGGGGAAAAAAGAAGATATAATAGGCTTCCTATCCAATAAAGGGAATCTGTTCTTTCTCATTTCCCAAATCCATCCAGGAATTAACCAACGACCAGATTTACTCAGCCACAAAGTGGAAGTGTGCCCTTACAGATTGGTAGTGGTGTGGGAGTCAGAGGTGTATTTTAAATTGACAAAGACTGTCTTAAGCAAACAAACATAGTATTTGCTTCCACAAGACAGAAGAAGCTGCCTGGGATTAAAATTGTGACTGCGCATGGACAAATGCCTCAAATTTTTCAGTCGCAATATGCTTCTAACTCCTAAACTACTAAATGTAGTGGTAACGTACTTTGTCCCCTTTAAATCAAGTAGTTAAAAATTAATTAAAGTCCCAAGAGCCAAACCGAGCCTTGGTGTGACTCCTCCCCGCACTGGAGGGAGTCCTCTTGGGGATGCTTTCCACATCAGTCTTTGGGAAGCCCGGTGATCCCTACTAGAGCTTCTCTGTGTTGGCACACACCAGATGTTGACCAAATACCTAAGGATTCCTCCTCTGTCACTGAATTCCCAGCACCAGCCTCACAAGCAAGAAATGGGCATGCCTGGAGAACACATGCAACAGCAATCCTGGAGACAAGGTAGCAGCTACGAATTGCGAGAATAAGATGGAGAAGGTTAAAGCTACTCCGATGGCCACTGTATCTCACAGGTCACCGGTGAGCATGGGAGGACATGCGAACGGCTTCAGGCACATCCCATCGGTCAGAAGCACAGCTTTGCTGATGAACCATTAGATCCTATCGACACTTAGGAAGTTATGTTTGCTGCAGAACTAAGTGGGCCAAAAAAAATGAATTGTTCAAAACTAAACTCCCTTTAGGAACCTCTCTAGCTCACTTTGGTTCTGTAGACAGGCTTTAAAGAAAAGGACAATCTGCCTCAGAGAGTCCCTAACTGTAGGTGAATTCCTGCAAGAGGCCAATACTTATCATTTTAAAAGATGGCTCTTACGGTTTTTTATAGTCTCCCACAGTTGTGCCCGGTAGAGGCTGACCGGTCCAACCGGGACACCCGATGACGTCTGCAGCATCCTGTCGCTCTGCTGACAAAGGAGAAAACAATAACTCGGGGACACAAAGTATTTAGTAGCTGGATTTCATGCACATGTACTTCCACATGTTGTCCAAATAAGAACTCTCTCTGTCCAAAACAAGAAGTGCAAAACCCTCTCCTCTAAGAAACCACACACTAACTAGCATTTATGTTCAAAAATAGCCAGGCAAAAATAAAAAGCGTTTGTTCTGCTGCCTGTTGTTCAGCTTTCACAAGCAGCCCTGTGAGGCTGGAGACAGTAAATCAAACCACTGGCATTTGCTTACACAAGGCTGTGCTCCGAGCCGGCCTCCCGTCCACCTTCGCTGGCAGCTTTCTAAAGCTTGGATTTGTCGTCTTGCGGTGGTGTTCAAAACTGCAAGCATTCCCAGGAAGGGTGTATAAAATGTTTCAGAAGAAAACTGAAATGTCTGCCTTTCCCGGCGCGTTACCAGTTAAGTTGAGATGGAATTTATGAATTTCCACCCACCTTAACCCTTACTCCACTACCCAGTCTCAATGAGGCAGGTAGAGAGAAGAAGGACATCTCCATGAAAATAAAAACATCTTTTATTCTCATTTACTTGAGAAGCGTGTGCCCCATGGCAGCTCTCACGCACCTTCTGGTGAGGGGCTGCAAGGTGGGTTAGTGGGGGGCATGACAAGCCCCGAAAAGGAGCAGAGCACTGAAGGCCTGCTCTGCCCCCATCAGCGTGGGATGATCTAACCCATTGGTGCAATTAGCTACTGGGTGAAGGTGGGATTTTTCTTCCCCCCCCCCCCCAGTATTTTATAACCCAGCCAATTATCCAAAGGAAGCAGAGGGGAAAAAATAAACCAGCTTAAATCTGCTATGAAGGTTACCAGGCTAAGCATTTAGAAATACCAGGTCACGTAAACTAGAAGGAAAAGACCAGGCTGACTGCCCAAGGATGAACTGTTCCCACCTGTGTCCTCATGCCACCCCTGCAGAAAGCTCCAGGGATGCCCGAGCGACCCACAGCCGGCAGCTTCGGCCATGCCGGGGGGGCTGCGTGCTACCCTACAGTCCCCTCTGTGCCAGCTGCTGTGGGTCTGGCTCACCCATGGGGCTGCAGGGCTGGTGGGGAGCAGCTGGAGCCACAACCGAATAGGAAGCACTTGGCTACGAGCCTGCGTGCCAGCAGCCATGGCACAGGCGAGGAAACCGAGGAGCGGAAGAGGGAATAGATACTTATTGAACTGGCACGCACTGCCAGCTCTGCAGACAGCAAATGATCCCTGCCCTGAAAATGAGATCCTTGGTGCTCCCAGCTTTACAGATGAGCTCCGTAAAAGAACAAGACCAACCCTGAGAAAGACTGAAATGCCTGATGGGCACGCTACCTAATTTAGCCAGGGCAAATGCATTTGTTCCCTTCAATGACAGGATCCAGTAGATCAGATGAACCCACCCAGTTTCCCACCACCCTTCCCGACCCTTTTGGAGGGTACCTCTGGGTATCCATCCATGTGTTGGGCATTTGGCTGGTCCCAGAAGCAGCTTGAGGAAAACACGAGCAGAGGAAACCCCAAAACTCCAGTTGGAGGTGGAGATGACAGCAAAGTGGCCAAACCACAACTCCGCCCATCAACAGAGGTTGATGAGCCACTGAAGCTGAGGAGAAACAAGTTGCCCTGCACTCAACAGTACTCCACACTGGTGAGGCTGCACCTCAAATGCCATGTTCAGTTTTGGGTCTCTCACTATAGGAAAGTCATTGAGGTGCTGGAGCATGTCCAGAGAAGGGCAACAAAGCTGGTAAAGGGTCTGGAGCACAAGTCTGATGAGGAGTCGCTGAGGGAACTGGGTTTGTTTAGCCTGGAGAAGAGGAGGCTGAGGGGAGACCTTATTGCCCTCTACAACTGCCTGACAGGAGGCTGTAGCAAGGGGGGGGTCGGCCTCTTCTCCCTGGTAATGGGCGATAGGACGAGGAGAAATGGCCTCAAGTTGTACCAGGGGAGGTTTGGATTGGACATTAGGAAAAATTTCTTCAGTGCAAATCTGCTGAAGCCCACTATGTTCCATTTCAACGCACCCCTCTGTCTTCCCCCTCAAAGCCAAGGCGTAGGAAAAGAAGAAAATGGTGCCTGCCCTGATCTCATCTGAATGGGGACACAGCCAGGGAATACATGGTCAACTCCAGTCTCCGGAGGGTCCAGCAGCCCTGAAGACTGGGCAAATGGCATTTGGAAGAAGGAGCAGAAGGGAGGCAAAAGAAAAGGTGGATGTTTGAGAGCAACTGGAGCAGAGCTGTGGCTCCAGCCCCCCTGTAAATGCTTCTCTCAACAAGGAGTTGGCTACAGAAATTTTAGAAATAATATCCAGCCTGTACACTTGCTGTCTGCAGCACCCATGTACCCAGCTCAGCCACAACCCAATGTTAGCAAAATCCACCAGCACTGTAATTTATAAACACTACCGTATGCAAAAAGCCCTGCAGGTTCAGAGGGCTTTGCCCATGACCAGCTCAGCTAATGCCTGTTTTACCACTTCCCTAAACTGCGCTCTAACTGCAACACACCCTATCAGTGAGGCAAATCATTGCCTTAGAAACAAGTCCTACCATCAGCCAGAGCCTCAGAACACATACTTTAAAAGTAAATAAAAGATGGCCTTTTAATATGGCTTGACTTAAGCCAGTTAAAAGGAGCTGCCTGATGAGAATGAGAGGGTTTTTCTTCTCCCCACACATTTCTTGCACGCAGAATTTCTCGTCGCTTCATGTAGTCTGCCTCAGCAGTGCTACACCGAGTAGGGTTAAAACTGCATCCATGTTAAAAAAAAAAAAAAAAAGGAGTTTATTACCAATTCAACTTCCTTTTTTTGGTAGAAAGACATAATTTACTTTTTTTTTTTCAGAATTACTGCAAAATAAGAAGTTTCACAATTTTTCAGCCTATACTACGAAATCAAAAAGAGGGGCAGAAGCAAGGAGCTGGGGAAACCTAAAAAAAAAAACCCAATTGGTAACACCATAAACAGAAGAAATAAATGTAACTTGAGAGACAGTAAAATTACAGCCTGTGTATGATTTCTAGGTGATAGCCACAGCATGGTCTCATGCAACAGGCAAATTACAAGCAGCGGCTGGGACCTGAGAGCCGGTTATCAGCAGATCGGAGGCGATCATGTGCAGTGACAGGCTCCAGCCACGTCGTATTCTTTTGCTGCCCCATTGATGAGTAGTAACAAGCTTCCCCTTCAGAGGCTTTGCAGCTACTGAAAGCAAAACCCGCTTCAAGTCCTGCCTTCGGCCGCTTTGGAAATCCAGTTTGGTTGTGCTGCTGGAAACGAAAGTAGAACATGGCCTCTGTACCCATCTTTTCCTAGAAGGATGTTCTGGCCATAACCCAGTCTACTCACCTTTCTAAGCAATCCCACCCAAAACTTTTGGAAGATATGAGTAAATTAAAAAGTGTTGTAGATATGTCAGGAAAGCAGTAAGGCCAAGGTCAATATGACATCCTGAATTCTGTTAAATTCTGATAAATTATTTACCTATGTATTTCATGTTTACATTGCAAAAATCCAGTTTAGCCATTTAATCATGTTATAAGTTAATAAGAAAAGGGTAGATTTAGGCTTCTGAACTTACATACTTATTGAGACAAGAGACAAAGGCATTTCTTGCTTGCTATGTAACCGGATTTTTATGCAGTATTTTCCCCCTCAAAACCAAAATGACTACAGTCCCAGTCATCTGCAGTATCCTGGTAGATTGTTCTTTTGAGCAGCAAAGCAGGGCAATGGAGTATGGAAATATGCACGCATAAATGCAGACTTCAAAGTATCCTTCACCAAGGAAGAATACCAAGAATACCATTTCCCAAGCAAATGAGGCACATGTAGTCATGCTAACCCTGTGTCTGGCTGTCAGCCTTTCAGTTCCCTGTGGACTTAAAATCACTGTCCAGTTTTACACGTGATTTCATGTTTCACTACAATGCAAAGAAGTAAGTGGCTAGGACAGAGACACCGATAAGGGCTCCTTCGACGGAAATGATGTGACCATGGACATTTCACACCAGTGACTCCACAAGACAGACAGCCACGCAAAGTCACGATTCAAAAATTTCTCTTATCATAGAGCTGCTTGTTTACATAATAAAACATAAATGAATAAGTAGATGATGGACCATTAACACGGGGGAAAAAAATCACTTGTCAGTCTCTGTTCTCTCAGACGGATATTTTGTGGACAAAATTTTAGAAGGCATACATTTACTTCATCAGTACAATCTTCTTTTCGTGACCACCTTTGTTGTCTGCACTACTTTGATCTCTCTTGCTCTGTTTTAGGCTACAGCACTGCTGCTGTTGATGCATGCACAGCTTCTGCACCTGCGCACTACTACTGTCTTCAGTAGCATGCTCATCGTAACACGTAGACCCCCTTACACATATCAAGTGAGAAGAAAGGTCCTTAAGTGGTACAACCCATGCAGGGGTGCATTTTTGGTTTTAACAGCAGTGCTCCCATTTGGGTTGGGGCATCTAGGCACTAAAAGCATTCAACAAACATTTTAGGATCAAAAGAGAAATAAAATTGTTGTTTTTTAGAAACACCAACACAAACAAAAAGATTCTCAGTCGTACATGTTAGGTATAATAGCTATTTAGAGAAGAGTGGGTACTTAAGCTTGCACTGAAAGGTTTGACATGCGCGTGCATATGTTCTGCTACGGGAATTTGTTCACCGCCCAGCAGAACCCAGAGCTTTACATTATCATGATGCAAAGACCAGAAAACCAGAGATATTTTCTCCTGAAGAAAACTATTATTATATTCCCTAATACGATGAATATCAAGCAATTCTGAGCTCAATCCCACAGCCTGCATGTGCAGACGCTGCACACTGAGGTGCATGACATCGTCAAAGGTTCTCCATACCTAGCAACTGGGCTTCAGCCATGCAGAAACTCCTGAGGAAACGTCCTTCTCCTCCACAGACAAAGCGTCACTCCTTTTACAAATGGAGGCTTACCAACTGCAGACAGTATTTTCAGACTACACGCTAGCAGAACACATGGCAGCAAGTGACTGCTTGTGGGCAAGAAAATGGAAACACAAACAGGAGGGTGAAGAAATGAGGTCTCAGGCAAGGAAGAAGCAAACACTATGTCTAAGAAAAACTTTCTACAGCAAGAGCAGTTAAGCTCTGGGACATAACCCTGGGGAGAAGATAAACCTTCATCGTGAGTTTTTTAGGAACAGGTGAGACAAACACATGCCAGGGAAGTTAAAAGAGGAGCTTTATGGCCAAGGGATGACCTCTGAGCCTCTTCCAATCCTAACTCCTTTGGTTCCATGACGAACAGTCACAACATAAAAATGTAATAAAAACAAAAGAAAAGGAGTAATGGTGGTCACTTGAGATGGTAGTTAGCAAGCTACCTCCCAAAGTCTCTCTGAAGGGCTGTCAAAGTTTCCTGAGGAAGTGACAGAGACAAGAAACTTTGCCTTAGTCCTAAACCTGGCAATCTCTTCTGCGGTTGCCACACACAATTATGTCAGGACTTGGCAGAGAGTTGTAAATTGCTCCTCCAGCCCACATAAAGAAAATGTCGGGAGCCAAGGCACATGGCACTCAGCAGCCACAGCCAGATTAGGAAACCTGGCAGCTGCACGCCCAGCCACATTTCAGCGCTCAGGAACACACCAGCCCCCCTCCGTCCCTCTCTCCTTCACCCCCTCGAAAGGGTGCCCACTCAGGACAGAAAGTCGAATGGGAGCCATGCTTCATTTCACTGCATAAACTGAGCTGCAGCTAAAACTTGCTCAGCCCCAGAAGCAGGTGGCCTCTAACACAAGCAAACAGCAGGCTGGACCACAGAGACCAGGATGAGTTTGGAGCGACAAGACAGGACTTGGAGCAGATCTTCAAGTGTTTGCACTTACAGAGATGAACACCTTCCACGTGCAGACACCTCACCGCCCAGCAGCGATCATTTACTGGGGGAAGTAGTTTAGGAGCAGGCTTGAGGCTGCTTGCATGGCAACATACTCCAAGAGAGCTATTAAAATTGAACCTCCATAGCTCTTACACCTAAGGCTGTGGGGCTCTGAACAATTAGGCAGGCATCCTGCTCCTGCCAGCCCACCAGCAAGCTGGAACCATCTCTCCTGGAAGAACACTGCCTTCCCAAACTCATGAATAACAAAGCTCCGCCATCCACAAAGCCTGCCTTCCAAACTGACTCACACCCAGCCTTGAGCTGCCCTGGATTTCCTCTCTGTCCTTCTCTCGCTGGTGTCTCCTTCAGCATCTACAAACCCCACAACCATCCCCTTGTTATGCACTACTCCGGGTTTCTCCATATCACTCCCATCACACCCACAGTGAGTTTTAAAAACCCAAGATACGCTGGAGGAGGAAGTGAAACGCAGATACTCAAATCCCAGCTTTGATAGATTTATGCTAAAAACGACAGGCCAGGTTCCCTACTGACAATGCAGGGTTACATCCAGGAGCTGATAACTTACTCCCCATCTCTGCTATAAGGCCTCCAGGCCAAACACTGGCCCTGGAGCACTGTGCTGGCTTATAGGGTTGGCAGCATGGAGCACAGCTCTGGCTTCTCTATTCCCCTCCTTCCACACCCTCCCATCTAGACCCTCTGCAACCAAACGGGGCTTCAGGGCTCGTGGAGAAGCTGGCTTTGCAAACCTGGTGCCAGCTGCAATTCCTCCTCATTGGGGAATTCTGAGCTGGCAGGAACAGCCCAAGCCCAGGCCCTTTGCATGGCTGGGGGCCGTGGACCATCAGTGATCCTCCTGTCCCATTTAGAGGTTCAGCCCAGGGCTTCAATCAGAAGCGGAGAGGGATGCAGGTTTACAAACCAATTCAATCCCTATTTCTATCAAGGACAGAAACTCATCATGGGACTTGGACATGCCAGACTTGACTGATTATCAGAAGATCAGGTACAACACACATTAACCTACCAGGTCCAGGACCTACTGAAAAGACAACTGTCAACGTTCCCTTTGGTAGACCCAAAAAGATATTTTTGAGTTGCCACCTAGCTTTCAAGCCGATCAGAAGATTAATGCTTGCACTTATTCACAGGAAGAGGTACGGAGTTCCCCTGTTCTAGAAATCTGTCTGAGTCTCCCAAGGGGATTCATCATACGTAGGATTCCTCCCTTTTGGGAAAACAGAGTGTCAGCCTCCACGGTAAATGAGACGTCTATGATCAGAAGTAGGTAGTTTTCTAGGATTATACCCTATTAAAACTCAGGAAGGAACATCTCACCAGCTACTAAGCGACTGTAACTACAGACACTTACATCTTCCTAAGCGTTCCCCACTACCACCCTATCATTTTAATGAGTAATTGCATACTCCTTGTAATGCAGAGCTGCTCTGTAGGTTTCTTTTCCTGTCTTAAAAGAAGTAAACAATTGCCTTGAAAAACCTCCAGTACATTTTAGTGTTACAAAACAGCAATAAATAATGGGCAAGAGGAATGTCATTCCAGAAGATGCTTCAGCTCTATAAAATTACAGGATTTTCTGCTGGAGAAGAAAAAATACAGACACATCCACACATTCTACCACTGAGTCGTCACGTTTGCATAAACCACGTTTATTTTGTCTCTGTGCCATTTTAAAAGTTGAAGGCAGGAATTCTAACCGAGAAAGAAGGAATGGTCGCTGCCACATACTTTGGGTTGAACTCTCCAGTGCCCTGGCACCACGTCCTGGCCACTTACTCTGGGGCAAGCCACCCACTCCCGCTGGGATAAGTGTCAACACAAATCACAGAGAACCGGAGTCTGTATTTGTTTGGGGTTTTAAAAAATGCTCAACTCACTGGTACTGCATGAAAGAGAATTCAGTCTAAAACGCCTTCACTCATGCCACTTTTCTGAATGTTTATAGAGAGAAGGACCGAAAAACAGCCTAACTCGCACCTGGTAATTTGAGATGTTTGATTAAAAAAAAACCATACAGAAAAAAAACAAAATAAAACCCAAACAACTAAGTAGTGATGCTCTGCTAGCAACTTCCAGAAGAGGTGTCTCTCTTCCCCCTGAGCTGTTGGGAACAACTCGCCGAGCGCATTTTGCCGTGAAGTTCCCTGCCTTGCAGGGCAGTGAGGGGGGCAGGCGCAGCCAAACTGCAGAGCTAAGCACATTGCCGCTCCAGATGTGAAACGCACGCGGGGCTTGGCCAAAAAGCGAAAGAAGAAGAAGAAAAAAAAAAAGAAAAAAAAAAAAGAAAAAAAAAAAAAGCGATGGCAGAAAGGACTCCGAATAAAACTTTCCCAGGCAAGGAATGAAACCAAAAAGCACCGACGCAGCGCGGAGGTGACAGGGGGACGAGGCGCCCGGGAGAACTTCGGGGATGGGGG
>NW_009260770.1:3621012-3636854 GCF_000687185.1 Egretta garzetta
CGGAGGAGCGAATCCGCTCGGGTGCCGCACACCCCAGGATCCCGCTGGAGCGGGCCGGTGAGCAGGGAGATGTTGTTGTAAATATTTGCTGTTGGCGGAAAAATAAAACGGGCGAGAGGCTGGGTTCCCCCCCGGGGGGTGCAGGTATGCCGAGCCCTAGGCACCGTGCGCTGGCCTAGATAGGGGATTTGGACCGCTTCGGTTGTGAACCCGTCTACCTTTTTTTTTGGTTTTGTTAGTTTGACTTAGCTGTGTGCAGAAAACCCTTAAAAGAGTAACTCAATTTTTTAGCCAGTCCTCGTACTACGTACCTGGTGTTGGATTAAAACAGTCGACCTCAGGTCAATACTAGGGCTGCACCCCACGCATGAAAAAAGTTACTACCTTGCAGCTAATGCTCAGGACCAGTCCACCGAAATCAAGGAGAGGGGATCGTAACTGCTCTGCTCTGCTCTCGGTAGCCAAAGTCCTAGAATTTATGGGAAGAGTTGCGTGCTATAACCCCAGGAAAGCAGCAGAGCGTCATCCGTCAGGTATTTCAAGTCATAGCCTCTGTTCTACCTACAGTTCCATTTTCATTTTTTCACTAACTTGTCAGGTAGAATCGCTAGAGAAGAAAATCTTGATTAGTCATTGTGAGATTACTGCCACGTCATTAGGAGCTTCCTGGCAATAAACTGCTGTGGCGTTCGTTATGTCACTGATTAGTTCCACATTGGGTCCTACACTCACACTGATAGGCTGGAAGAAGATGTTTGCACTCTTCCAGAGCTCCCGAATCCTAGGCCAAGGAAACGCTTGGAACAAAGCAGTTGTTATCCCCAAGGAGGAAAACACAAAGCATTTCTAGTGGAGCAGCACAGCCTGTCAGGACAGAGACTGTATCAAAAGAGAGATGTCAAAGGAGAGGCTCATCAGACAGATGCTTGTGTTTTAATTAAGTTTTTCTTTTTTTTTTTTCTTTTTTAGGAGAATTTAGCACAGAGAAACAAAACACAGCAGGTTTTCAGATAACCAATACAGAATTTTGCTAGGATACTGTCCACTCAGACAGTGTCTTTCCACAAAAATGCATTATACAATAAAGTCTTTTCGATAAGCAAATAGGACACACACACTAACGTAGAACAATTACAGTTTGTGCTCATAGCACAACTAATTTAAAGCAGCCTGATGTGTCAGCTAGTAATTAATTCTACAAATCCACAGGAGATAGGAATTTTTAAGGTGTTACACCATCTCGCTCCATCCTTTTTTTCAGTTTTAAGTCTGAGTTAAGTGTTGCTCCTCTAACTTTGTTTCAGACTTTTCCACTCCTGAGGGACTGAGATTCACAGTGTTTTGGTTCAGGATCACCTTCGATAAATTCTTCTCTTTTTTTTTTTTTTGGTCACATTTTTAGACATTTCCATGTCTTCCTTGTATCCCATTGCTCATCTATCCCTTTTCTTTGGCCCAGATTTTGTAATTCTTGAAGTCTGGGAATTTTTTGCTTATTGTACACGTGAAACATTATACCAGCTGAATTAATTTCAGCAAAAAATGCTTGAATTACATTAGATTCTAGTCTACATTAGATTGTGGATTACAAGAAAGAGATTGGTAAGTGGCACACCATGTTCAAAGCTGTTCAGCGTCACAAGCACATCTGGAGGGCTCGTCTATAGGTGCGCTCAGATTGATGATGTAATGAGAGCATCCATAGAGCAGATGAACACACTAGAGCAGACACATGCATTGATTCCGCAGGTTTAACTGAGGCACCTGAACTTTCTGAAGGCTCTCAGTGCAAGCATGCGCTAGAGTACAACAAATAAAAGTTCCAGTTTGGGAGAGCACTTGCTTAAGCCCGTCCATTTTTGAGGCGGTAGTACATCCCACTGACTTCAAAGGCATGTAAGTACGTGCCTAATTGCTGCCTTGACTCAGCACCACCTTACCACAAAACAGTGCCTGATAAATCTGCCCAGGAAAGCGAGTCAGATTCCCATCTTTCTCCTTATCTGGGGAAACTTCTGCTCAAATACACAGTGGTGAAACAGGAGCCTAAACTAAAAAAGGTTAAAGCCTGGACCTCAAAAGCTTACTTCTGAAGCTAGCAAATAACTAATTAGCTGCTTAATAAGAAGCAAATTGGTTAATGTGCCTGTAGCGCTAGGGTGACCCAGTGGAAGCTGTTGAGGCTGCAACAGCAGGAGACAGAGAGTGTTAAGGAAGGGCAATTTTACTTGCACCAGCAAAAAGTCTGAAGAGCCAAACCAAAAAAGAACAAGCAGAGGAAAAAATAACTGATTGTACTTGTTTAAACAAGGAGTCTAGAAATTAAAAAAAAAAAAATCCCCCCAAATTAGGGAGATAAGGAGAGAGAAAAATAACAATACAAACAGACATGTGCTCCACTATTAAAAAAAGCAAATGACGTTCATTCTTCCAGGAACTGGCATAATCTGTGTGTTTGTCTGCATGCAAGACGCTGTGGTCAGGAAAACATTTTTGAGGAATTGGTCATGTTGCAGTGTTTTCAAATGTCTGGTTAAAAGCAAAGGAAAACAAGTCTTTGCATCCTAAAGTTTTTCTTTTTTTTTCCCTTTCGTAGCATCTCATTCAATGAATAATTGTAAGCTTTGAAGCAATGATTTACCTCACTTCTTTCTAACCAACTGTGTTTTGCTTTGGGGAAATGCAGAACCAAGTGGCTTTGTTTTTCAGCAGCCTCCCCTTAGAGTTTCAAGTAAGCCATTCTCTCCTCAGAAATCATTTCCTTCAGCTTGCAGAAACTGGAAGAGCCAGACCATCCTTCAGTTCACTCTGATGTTATAACAGTGCAATTGCACTGATCTCAAATTAATTACCCCTTAGTGTGAGCGATTTCAGTCCTCAGAGCTGGGCTTAAGCCAGCAAGACGCGATCTGGCTCAAGGTGTTTCTGGAGTGTGGTAACAGGAAAGTTTGTTCAGGCCTGTCTCCATCTGGAAATTCAAGGTAGTACTCATTGCCTTGGGAGGGTAGGATCCTTCACTTTGTCGGTTTTGGGGTTGGTTTTGTTTTGTTTTGTTTTTTTTGCTTAGACAGCTAAAGCAGGACTATCCTGTCACTCACCCTAGTTTTTTTCAGAGTTAACACCACTGACTTCACGTGAACAGACCATCAGAATGTCAAAGAGAAAGGAAGGCAACCTTCTGCTTCAAGGCACGAGACCAGGAGTCAGGAACAAACTGGGTTACTCTGCCTTGCTGTGAGACCTGGAGCTGGGCCCCTAACAGCCCTCCGTCCCGGGGCTCGGTCCTCCATCCCCCAGCAGCCTGGGGCCATGGTAGCTGGGGCTGCTGCCACTGCCTCTTTGCCCCTACCCACATGTTCCTGCCCCTCTGTGGCTTGTACTGGTAGATAACTAGTCCTACATTTAAAAGTTTTCTTACAACCTCAATCTGTTCCTTTCTGGAAGTGGTGTAGTGGTATTTATTTAGCTTGTATTGGTAGGAAACTGGATGCTTGTGAGGTGCTGGCGATGTTCCCAGGCTTCTGAAGGCATCTGCCTTCCTCCTCCTGCTTTCTCTCTCCGGCAAGTGACCTATGCAAAGAAAGATCCCTCCAAAAACCCTGATATGTACCCAGCTCCCGAAACTGCTCTTGTCTGTCCCAAGCACCTGATGAGTAACTTCCTTTCTCCCGCTGTTGCCTTCCCTCTCCATTTCTTGGCAAGCCTCTTCCTCACACAAAAATGTTATCCCTCCTCTTCACTGTCGAATTCAGTCCAGGCCCTCCTACTATGGGCTGCCATCCCAACTCTTATTCCCAAGGCGCAGAGCAGGAGGCAAGTTAACTCCACGTTGCCCGGGGAGAAATGCCTCGGCGTCCCACAGATGACGTGAATGTGCAGTACAGTAATGACTGCCACCAGAGAAATTTTGCCGGTGCCTGCCCAAGGAACTGCCAAAATCTCTGAAAAGGAAAGCAGCTGCTGCTGAGCAAGCAGTTCCTTGAGGAGGAGGAGCCGCTTCCAGCTCAGACCCTAGATCCCATGCAAAATCCGGTGGTTATGAAATGGCTAAAGGTCTTAAGGATGCTATTTTTTGTTTGTTTGTTTACTTAGAAGGCTCCAGGGAGACCTTTATAGCAGCCTTCCAGTACTTAAAGGGGGCCTACAGGAAATATGGGGAGGGACTCTATCAGGGAGCTTAGTGATAGGATGAGGGGTAATGATTTTAGACTGAAAGAGGGTAGATTTAGATTAGATATTAGGAAGAAATTCTTCACTGTGAGGGGGGTGAGACACTGGAACAGGTTGCCCAGAGAAGCTGTGGATGCTCCATCCCTGACAGTGTTCAAGGCCAGGTTAGATGGGGCTTTGAGCAACCTGGTCTAGTGGAAGGTGTCCCTGCCCATGGCAGGGGGGTTGGACTGGATGATCTTTAAGGTCCCTTCCAACCCAAACCATTCTATGGTTCTGTGGTTGACTCTATGATTAATTGCCATGAAGGCTAGAAAAGGGCTGCCCTGAGAAGGCGTCATGAGACTCCCAAGACATGAAAACTAGAGAAGTACAGGGATGACTTGATGGAGATTGAGAGCCTGATTCTGATTTCAGTCACATAGGTCTTAAGCCACTGCAATTTTTTAACTTCATGAGGGTTATTCCACTTCATTTTACATGCAAAAAGTGAATTAGGCGCTTCGTAGCCCACTGGTTCCAGCATTATTGCCAGGAGAATCTGCAGCTGCCTGTTACTTCGTTTTATTGTAGTGTTGCTTCATGTTTTAACATCTCGTTTGTGGCATTTATGTGGTCCAGTCACTCCCTCCTGAAGAGAAAATCCACTGGAAAAAGTTAAAGGGAAGTAAACCTCTGCAAGATCCTACTTGCAGCTTCACTGCCAAGTACTTTGAAAAGGAGCATTATTGCTGTTGAAAAAAACCTGGGAGTTGTTTGTATAAAGCTTACCGGCATGTTTCTTGATAGACCTTGAAACAGATGTGCTGTTCCTAAAGTGCTCGGGAAAGATTTTGGCATTATAAATGTACGTTTGTCAAGAGGGTCAAATTTATTCGACTGGTTTGCGGTTAATCCCCAGGGCGATCTCCTATCACAGGAGAATGCTAGTGAAAAGCAATGCGAGTTTTCACCATTCTTTTCAAGTGATGTGCCATAGCCCCAAGCTGGTGACAGCACTACATTTCTCCACTGAGACTGTTAGATGGGGAAAGAATCAGAAATGCTCTTTCCTTATACCTGAAAAACAGAAGCTGACGTACAGCTTGAGAACACCACAAATACTATAGGCAATTAAGCACCAAGAAAGGGCAAGAACTGGCTAAAGCAAAACATCGGCTCAATTAAAAAATAGGCATAAATCAGCCTTAGATGGATTTGGACTGGAAGTTAGGAGCATGCCTTTCCAAGGCTTTGGAAAATTCTCCTAGTAGTAGCTCTCAAAGCAACAAATGAAAAGCAAACCAATTTAAAGGTAAAGCTCAATATATGTAAAAAGAAATTTCTGAGATGTCCTGAAATAACCCAAGTCAAGACTCAGTGACCCAACAGATTATTTGTCTGTCTCACTAAGTAAATTTGCCAGTCAACACCAACTGTTGAGGTTGGACATCAGGCCTGATGTGTCACACATGAATCAAGTTAGAGCTCTTTCTCCTGAGATTGAAATCACCAATTTATTTCATTTTGTCCAGCAAAATCCATCCAGCTGCTTCAGCCTGTGTATTACTTTCAGCCTGTGTATTACTTACACAGGATGAATTCATACAATCAATTTCTGATGAAAGCTCCATATCTTACTATCAATCTCCTTTTCTGTATAAACCTTATGAAAATACTTATGTGAGCCCACAATGCTGGATGAATCTTTTCTCATGTTGCATTCCGTATAAAAATATCATAGAATCATAGAATTATTTAGGCTGGAAAAGACCTTTAAGATCATCGAGTCCAACCATAAACCTAGCACTGCCAAGTCCACCACTAAACCATGTCCCTAAGCAGCTCATCTACCAGACTCTTAAATACCTCCAGGGATGGGGACTCAACCACCTCCCTGGGCAGCCCATTCCAATGCTTGAAAACCCTTTCAGTGAAGAAATTTTTCCTGATGTCCAATCTAAACCTGCCCTGGCACAACTTGAGGCCATTTCCTCTCGTCCTATCACTTGTTGCTTGCCTGAGCATGCCTGAGCATGCGTTGTCTTTGCAATGTAAACAGCAACCCAAACAAAATCTCGTGATTTCATCTACCAAGGCGCAGTTCAAACCAGGGGGCTCACTGACTGTAGGCATTCAAGGTTGCAATTTGGTAGTGCCTGTAGCTATTGTAACACGTTTTGTTTTGCAGGTCCTCTCTTCGGGCTGCTGATTTTGAGCTCAGTTTGAAAAGACAGTGTGATGATTATTATGAGTGACTCCATGGAGGCAACATGAAGTGTCTTGGTTTGCTTTCTGTGGTGCCCACATTGGTTTGTTCCACTCTTTTCATGCTTCTGGTATAGCTGATACCTGCTAGTTGCTGCCTGAAAAGCAGCTTCACCCAACTAGATGTTGTCTGATTGGAGCGGTAATTGGAGAGAGACACCTCTACTTCTGGCACAAAGCCTTTCCAAATGCAGGGAGGCTTTGCAGCAGGACAGCGATACCTTCTTGCCTTCCAGCTCACCGCAAGAGCAGCCCAGTGAGGGTCTCATTATAAATTCCACCTGGATTTACTGAATAGTAATGCTGTTTCCTTTAGCAGTATATTATTCTTATACAGAATAGCATAGTATCTAGTGGTTAGCTTTGCCCAGTTCACCACCATTAGCTTTGTATGGGGTGAAGGAGCCTGTGTTTACTACCAAATGAAAGGAAGGCATCCACAATTCTCCTTTTAATTAAGCTTAGCCTTGTAAACTATGAAAAGAGCATTATATTAAGGCCAATGTTTTATTGTCAAGCAAGCAGGCTCCTATTGTGCATATTGCCAAGGAGAGATAACAGGGCTCTTATACTGTCAGAAATTTGTCCTGCCAAGTGGGCATCAGGTTTGTCTAAAACATGCCCAGTGTGTGTGTGTGCCGCCAGCCAGAGAAGGTTTGAACTTCACATTGATTTTTCTCATTAAATCCCCAGGCAGTGAACGCACATTGATAGGTGCTTCCTCTGCTGACAGAAGACCCAAACAGGGATCTGCCAAACAAGCCTCAAATGAAAATTTTCAAATGAAAATGCACTTACCCATCCTGGACTTACAGTATTTTAGTAGGGAGTCTGTGGTCAGCTTATGTGTGGTGTCACCCCTATCTTTTTGTCTGCACCAGTGGAACTGGGTGTTCATTATAAACAATCATGAGGCAACTGAAAAAGAGAAATTAAAATTCAGTTGTAAGCCAGGTGGGGACTGAGGAGACTTATCTTATGGACTAAACCTGATTCATTTGTTTACATTTAACAGTGAGAAGGTTGTTTGCAGTCCAAACAGTAAATAGGAAGACAATCTGAGAAAGAAATCTCAGAGGGAGAAAAATCTGGTCAAGGAATTCTCATCAATCCAAACAATCTCCTACAGCATGAAAGACAGAGTTCCTAACTTTTTTTTTTTTCTGCTATGAATAAAATTTTCATGTGTTTGCATGACTTTAAGTCTGAGTTTGGCAGTGTGACCTCTCCTCTTTCTCTTCCCACCCCCAGTCTAAAGAGTCCTGAAATATGGAGGATGTTTGATGTAAAGTCCAAATCCCCTTTTGGGTCTATGTCCTTTATGAGGACAAATTAAACCTTAGACAAACCTGCAGTTTTGCAAAGTTTCGACTACACAAATTATAGTTATTACCATTATGATGTCAATATTTTTCTTTTCAAGACAAGTCCTTGTTTGACATTTATTCCAATTTCCATATACATCAGTGGTAGTACTGCCTGTTTATGGACTTCAGAATTTGCCTCCAATACAGATAAGCTGAGGTTTTCTAAACCTAAAAATAAATGAGAAGTCTGTATGTTTTGTTTTGCAGGTTTCTGAATATTTAGCAATACATTATTTTACAAGGGGGAAAAGAATGCACTCCTTGATCAACAGCTTTATTTTTCTAGTGAGGAGTAATAATATGGTAATCTCTTCAAATAAGCAGTAACTTGTCAGGGCCTTGAGTGCACCAACAGATGATGATTACCCTGACATAACTGATAGCTAAGAGACTGTCTTGAAGAGCACAAATTGGAAAAACGCAGAATGCAGCACATTTTATCAGTCCAGATGTCTTACCCTCCCCTTCAATCATTTTTAGTGGTTTCTTTAAAGATGATTGAATGGTGGTGGGTGCATCAGGTCCAAAGATCCTGCAGTACACTGGGATGCTCTAAATGTTATTTTTTAGGGCAGTTAAATGCCAAGCAAAGTTCTGTACTAAGCCTGCATTCTTAAGAGTATGCAGGCATACCTTCACCAAGTAGCAGGTAGATCAGGAAATCACATTTCTCACCCTTCATGGTTAGAAAAGTTTTAAAAACTGATGAGAATAAAAATAATAGAGCAACAGCTGGAACGATCCGTTGTGGAGGTATAGTTTAAAGAGAACTGGCACTAGTTATCTGCAGTAGTGGAGTCAGCAAAGTGAAGATCTATCTGCAGGACAAACCTTAGAGAGCAGCTACCACAGCCATAATCTTTCTATTGATATCAGGAGGGTGATAAAATGGATTAGAAAATAATTAAATCTGACACTCTGACAGAGACGAAATGTCATTCAGTCAAAACCCAGAAAGAGTCAAAAGTCTCATTTTGGTGTTACGACACATCAAAAAAAAAAAAAAAAAGTCTCTTGGTTGAAGTCGTAAGGTAGGGGCTGGAATGGAGATGTGGTCCCCAGCCCCCTGGCCCAGGGGTTCATGCAGTCATTAGCAAGGGAGGAGCTTAGCCCACAAACAGTTTGGAGTTTATTGTAGCTACTATCCTTCACTGAATTTCTGGGCCTGTGTCCTGACTGTAATCCCTCTTCCAAAAAAAGCTGAGATGAACTGCACCTCGGTGGGTCGGTCCCCTTTGGCTCCTACATAGAGCATGGGAGCAGTTGGGCATCTGGGTGGCCTAGGTCATAGCGCTTGCTTGTGGCTGCAGAACAAACAGCAACCTCAAAAGTGAGGAAATCAGACCTCTGGAGATAATGGATGATCTGGGGAGCTGGGTCCCAGGTGGTTTGCAGAGAGGATGGGGAAAAAGTGAACTCCTGGCTGGCTTTAATGCTACTGGAAGGGGAGGTAAACGACACTGCGTGGGTTCAAAGGTTCTATCCAAATGCAGAGCTTTCTGGGTGTGTTAGTCCATAGCAACAGCAAGGTCATAATATCCTATTTATTCCAACACAGGAGTGAGGACATCAGCATCCCTTTGAGGGGACACCTATTTGACGCCTCTTCTTGGACTGGTCTCTCAAAAAAATAAGCTCAAACTGAGGGCTGGTTGGTTTGTTAATCCAGCCCAAGGGAAGAAGTAAAACAGGCAAGTAATCCGTCTCCATGTACGTACGCTGTGTTAGTGGCATCACAGGAGCTAAATGTGGAAGAAAAAAGGATGTGGAGATTTTTGAGGATAAGAACCCAGGAAGCCTATCTTAAAGCAAGACATGCTGCTCCCAGCTCTATCTTTACGAAAGCTCTATCTCTGGATCAGGAAACAAAATTGCTCTAACAGCTTGTTTTTCCAAGATAAGTCAAATTTTCACTGCCTCTCCTCTAACTTGCGCTGGCATGCTGTACACTGCATGCTTTTCTGTTTGCATACCAAAAGGTATCACGAGATAATTAATGCATCTAAACTAGCACTTTCCAAGAGAAAGAACTTTTCCTTTATTCTCAAGTTCCTAACATCCTGAGGTTTTGTTCCCTGACAATTTTGAGAACCGTACAGATTAACTTTTAATGGATAGGTGAAGGACACCACAGCAAGCGCAGCCCGCTATTTCACCTGTTTCTCGCTGAGGCAAATTACAAACTAAAATCTTCCCTGTATATTTGATCTAATTTCAATCTTAAAGTACATTTGAGTGAAAGGATGTAATATATTATTTAGAGCTGATCCATTAACCTATGGGTTAATAGCATTCATACCCTTAAAAAGCCACAGCTGATAGAATTTTTGAGAACTAAATAGCATCTGTGGAATATTAATTCCCTATACGCAGGTCTGGAAAAACAGCAGACTGCCTTTCAAAGTCAAAGGTAGAAAGCCCTCCGCAAACATCATTATCTGCACTGTTTCCTAATGCTGAATCCTTTCCAGCACTAGGGTCAGAGCTAGAGCCTTTCTTTTAGCTCCTGTTAGCAGGAGAGTTCACCTTGTCCCATTCTGCCCCTGGTTTGTGGGAACGTGAGTCTTGCAAGCTCCCTCCCCTCCGTAAAACTCTTCCTTGTGAAACAGGGTATCCACGGCCTTCCTTTTGCTAGTTTTCCTCTATTCCAGTAGGCTGTCCTTCCTCACAAATGCATGGATTTTGCCAAGGAAGCAGTTAGGGCCACTCTAATAATATAATTTAGCTGCTGAGCCGTGGTGAGGCATTGAAAAATGGCACTGGTACTGTTAAAGAAATGAGAAAGCCTGCCTCCTCCGGCTCCCTGATGTACAGCACACGTACATTGCGTGGTAGGGCACGTGCCGTGCCATCCTCCAGGTCTGCACAAAAGCGGAGGTGTTCTGCTGGTGGGACCACAACATCCCTCAGCCCTGCAGGGCTGTGGGAAAGCATGGCTGGGCTTCCAAGGTGGTTATGCCCTCTGAGTGCATCAAAGCGGAGAAAGAAGGGATAAGTGCAGCCTACTCTGTTCCTCCTGTTTAGCAGGCAGTATAAAACAGAGAGAGATGTAGGTCTTGATCAGGAGCCAAAGAGAAATTAAACATGAGATATTTAAGCAGAAATCTAACAGCTTGCTTTTTAATCATTGAGCTCAGGACAACTTTATCATTCATACCAGTATGAAACCTTCTAAGCAGGACCCAGCTTCCCACTGTTAGAGCTCCTTGCTCTTAGTACGAGTGGCTCCTTAGTCTCAGAAACAAAATCAATGCTGTGGTTTTCAAAATGCTGCCTAGGAAGAGGTGTGAATGGGAAGAGTGCAGAGAGAGTGAGGTACATGCATGCAAATGTGCAATCACAACAAACCCAGCTCAGCAGGCTTATGGATGCTCAATTAACAGCAAAATTGTATTTAAATAAAAATATTGCAGCCACCCTGTTAGAGAACAGATAGGATTTTCTTCTGTGTTGGAACAGCAGTGTCCCTTTAAATCAATGTTATTTTTATTAATTTTATTTTCCTGCCCTTTACTCGCAACAAGTCTGACTGTAGTCTCATTGCCAATGGAATATCTGAGGGTGAACGATGCAGCTTACTCGTTTTACTTTGATATTTTCGCTGGGGTTCACTGGAATAAATGACATTTGGAAATATACTGAGGTTCTCATGGGCTAAATCCATCTTTATTCAGGAAGAAGATTTCCTGTATGCTGTGCTTGACAAACATATTCCACTAAATCACTACTTTGATCCCACCCACATTCCAATACCACTGTGCATACTTTGTCTGACTTTCTTTATGAATCACTCAATAAAACACACCCAGTTCAAGATATTATTGGCAATGCTACAGTCTATGTACATTAAATCTCATTTTAAACAAAAACCTTTGAACCTGAAATGTTGCCAGTGCTTGGATCCAAGAAGATGTCGAAATGCAGTAATGTAAAGCTTCTTTATATACCTGACACTCTTTAACTGTCCCCACAGTTAAAAAATATTACAGCTTACATTTGTACCACAACCCAGCACCCAGTGGTTCAAGTCCTATATGATGGCTAAAAAAAAAAAGGAAATGGTCATTTATACACCAAGTGAACAAGGTTGAGTTGGAAATTATTGAGACAATGAGCCTAGCCAGGAGTTGCTTTAGGACTGCAATTGCCCTTTCACATCTCAGGTAATTTAATTAACCAAAGGAACTATTTTTGGACCAGACAGCTCTTCAAACTTTTAATACTTGCTATTACAAATGATGTGGCCCTGTATATCTTCAGATTTCATAACTCATACTGTATCACCATCTTCCTCAGAGATTATACAGTGGGAGGTTATGTTTTATTTGTATTCCCTCTGGTTTTGTGTAGGTTCATTTCAGATAAAACACTTCGTTCTTTGGATTCCCTCCCAGTTCAATAGCTGAAAGGTTCTGTGTAGAAACTGGCACATGTCAAGAACCATCACTCGGTTGTTCTCCGTATTTTGGGTAGCTTTTTGCTGGTTGTTTCCTGTTATACAACCCTTGCTCACAGTCTGTAGATCATCTTCTAACACTGTAAATAAGATAGACATTGAGTCTTTCAGAATATTCTCAGCCTCCACTTTTAGAGGAACAACAATTTCAATTTCAATTATTGCTTCAGTGAATGGACCTCTGCTATATTTTGCATATATTTGACTGGTTTCCAAATGTCGTGCCACCATCTGTCCATACGTCTGTCTGGGCTCAGTGCTACATGAACTATAATTACACAGTTGCTGACTGAGTTGGAGCACAAGCAGAATGAGTTCACATCTGCCCTGAAAAGACTGTACAAATACACACATCTAAAGGCTGATTCCTGCAAAGGTCTAAAACACACGTGTGCGACTGACCCTGAAATTCAGCGTGCTTCCTGCAAGAGCCAGGGTTATCTAAACAAAGAGTTCTTAGGATGTAACCCCTTGACTTCTCCAGCCCTCAGATTTTTTAGGATTGACAGGTCCTAGTGATAGCACAGACCAGGGTAACAAGCCATGTCCCAAAGCAATCATTCTCCTGATGTGCGTACCACTGGCACCAACTACCCTTCAGATCAGAAAAAAACGAGCTAAGCTGCCTGCATAGGCATGTACCCAGTTCTCCCTGGCTGAATGGATTACGCTCTTGTGTCCAAGAAGACTTCCAGCCAGCTAGAATTCACATGGGTGGTGAACAGCGTCACTCTTGAATCTGACCTAAGCCCAGTTCAAATCTGAAAAAGGTCTGCAGGCAGGTTGCCAGACTCCACTCCTGCCAGGATTTGTGTTTTGTTTCTATTTTACTTTGGAAAAATGCAATGTGAGGATAAGAAAACAGTAAGAATGTTCAAAAACTGTTGACAAAAACAGAATTAAAAGGGCTGTACACAGCAGCTTGCTTAAGAGGAGTTAGGGATGGAGGAGCGAGAGGGTGGGGAGAGCTGGTGCTGTGGTAAGAAGAGAAAGGATCATAGGAAGGGACCAGTTGGAAGGATATGAAACTGATGTTGGAGGACAACCACCAAAAGGAAAAGCAGGTTTGGTGGTAGTGGTAATTTAGTCCCATTTGTCCCTCTGAGATGTGTTCTGGGATCTGAATAACTCGTCTCTGATTCAGAAGAAGAAGAGCGTGAGCTAATTGTATGTGCCAATACCTTAGCAGGCCTAGAGAGATGCAGATTTAAACTCAGTAAACCAGGAAATGAAGGAGAGAATAAATGCAAATAAATTAATCTGGAAATCAGGTTAGATATCGCCAGGTCAGGCCTGATTGGGTTGGGGAAGGTTGACTGCGTGGGCTGAGGCAAGGCTGGAAAGCCTGGCTGACTCAAGGGCAAGTCTAACAGGGAGGCAGGGTCTGGCCTGGCATACAACTCAGAGCTGGCACATTAGGAACCATGCATTAGATTGCTACCTGTCATATATGTAATGGCATCAGAGAGCAGAAAGTAGCACAGAGGATTTTTTGGGGGTGCGTTTTATTTTATTCACTGCTTTCCATCTCAGGCCTCAAGGAGTATCAGGCACATCACTTTGCTTCTTTTGTTCTCTGTGTCTTTACCTGTAAGACAAGAATAATGACATTTATTTCCTTGCAAAAAGATTTGGAGATCTTGGATGAAGGGTCGGGGGATATCCGTATCTACTACAATAGTATCCCAGCTGCACATATATGTGGTTACTGTAATTTATTGAAATACCTAAAATGTGGATTTTTTTTCTCTGCTCAAAAAAAAGTATAAAATATTCAACAGTGAGGAAAAGATTCAGTTTCTGGTTTTTCAGTCTTGTTCCCTTCCAGTATGTTGGTGACCCACAAACTTCTGAGAACCAGGAAATCCAGAGCTAAGGTACATCGGTACAACCTGAACTCTGCCTTGTTTGATCAGTGATTCAGTCTTCCTGCAGCACACCTATGCATGACACACGATTCCTGGAGCAGAGCATCTCTTAAAGGAAAACCCATGTCCAGGGGCGAGTGCTGCTACATGAGGAATCCTGCGCATATGCTGCACTCAAATGCTGAGACCCAGCTCCCTGAAACAGCCTCCGATACATTAATTCTTTGCCCTCCTTCACAGCGAGCTTGAGCACCGGTAGGATCAGACACAAAGACTTTCACTTGCCTGCTATAAAGATGACAGACCACCCTCATGCAGTGTCTGTAGCCAAAGGAGCTGGGGATATCACCACTCGTGGTGGTCATCGTTGCAAAATGAGGCATTGAGACATGACTCCTGATTTACATGCCTCTCTTCCTTCTGCCCACAGGGCTACCATCTTCGTGCAATACATTTGCTTGCCAATTAATGCGAAGAGCCATCGCAAGCTCCAGTTGCAGCCTTAATGTTGCACCAGGAGGTACCTCAGGTGGGTATTTTCTGGTTTTTGGAGGTTTGAGCATTGCTTGAACTTGCTGCTGAATTTGTTGCTGCCCTGGAATGACATGAGGAACCCACAAGGCAAACCTAACTTTGTACTAACCAAGCTCTTTGTCAGCAAATTTAGGTGTTAAATTTATTCATGGCTGGCATACTAATGTCTTTATAACCCTTCCACGAGGCCTTCACTGGCAGCTGGACTCTGATGTTAAGGTTCACAGGTAGTCACCAGCTCAAGCTCTTACCCAGGAAACAAGGAAAATTAAATAAAGCTGACTGGTGCACAGTCAAAAAACTTTCATAACCACAAGGCACGTATCAAAAAAACCCCTCCAGTATTTTTATTGGAGGGGAAAAAAAGAACAGAAATAGGGGAGGGGAAGGGCAGGAGAGAAAGAAGGACAAGGGAAAGAAGAAGAAAAGAAAGGTTTTATGACAAACACCTCTTTTTAGCAGAAATGCTTTACTATATTTTCAAATGCAAATCGACCATGTCCTGGGCTTCAACTGTCGGGTTTTCATGTGTCTCCATACGTATTCTAAGTACCCCTCTGCTTACGTGTGTACATGTAACTTAATCCGTATATTTAGTCATGGGCCAATTCTGCTTAAGCACTCTATAAAGAAAAAAAAAAAGACGGTCTAAAAAGCAGAGAGCATATAGTTTAACCATAAAGCACAACATATGCGTGCAGACAGAATCCTGGGGGTGGACAAGAAAACTATGAGTCAGTATTACTCAAGAGGATAAGCAGTAGCCTTGGTGCACCAGCAGCCTAACCCCGACACATTTTTTTGGTAGGCTTTACAGGAAAAAGAGGGTTTTGCGGAGGAATCCAAGGGAAGATAGCGAGATGGCTGCGCAGATATTTATGGGAAGCTCTTCCCACACACGAAGGGTAGCCTGGGATAAATGCAAAGCTGGTTAATATGTGAACATTAAAAGCTGGCACTGTTTTCTGATCAGATTTGCTTCTTCACAGCAAATGAAAGAAAATAGATAACAGTATGCTAGATAATAATATAATAGGGTAATATGTGCAAGTTCTTGGGGCTGCAGGTTTTTTTGAGCCTGAAGTCCTTACACCTGGAGTGGTTTTGACTGAAGAAATCCAACTCCAGAATAACACGTTGCAAATGTGTTTGCACCCAATGGATGTTGGGTATCTTCTGTGTTTATCTTGGTCACTTGTG
>NW_009260770.1:3636919-3639372 GCF_000687185.1 Egretta garzetta
GTGTAGGGTTGAAAGGATTTATGTAGCACTTTATGTGAATACTATAATGACTTGCTGATTGCTATGGACTTTTTTGAGATACGCCATGTAGATAGCAACACAGCTGTCTTTTATCACAGGCAAAGGATCTTGCCAAGGAATCTTCCATTTGTATCCTTCCATCCATAGCCTTGGTTTCCACCCTTTGTAGCGTGGTTTTCCATGAGACAGAGCGTGTGAACCTGAGTTTATCTATTTAAGTTTTCTACTTCCCAGTGCCTGCAACGGTACTCAAACTAATTGTGAGAACTCCAGCACAAAATCTGCTACAACATTTTGGCAGGTGCTATATTGCTTGTTCCTTAACACGTCTCGTCTAATAAAACAAGTCTGTTATGAAAATTTTCTTTCGTAATGAGGTATGTTGTTTTAGAATTGCAGTTCATCACGCTGTCTGAAAGAGTCAACGTCTGCCCTACACTTATAGGGTCTCTGCTTGCCTTGCTCGTGACTGGTGGCAGGGAATCTTACCATCACGTTGAACTTTGGACCAGGCCCATAAGGAGTACCTGGGGATTTACTGAGGCCAAGAAGTTTAGAAATATCTGGTTACTTATTCATTAAATGGGATTTTGCACTGTGTGATGGCATGAAGCCAAATAATTTTTTTTTTTTAATTTTTTTTTTCCCCTCCATGCGTGCGTCACTGTATGAGCCACAGGTTTTGCCACAGAGTTTCTACTCACAGGGGAAGAGACCTTTCCTGCTGGTTGCTAGCGATGGTGCTAGGACCAGCTGTGCCTGAGGAACACAGTCTGATGTTCTACAGGTAACATGTAGCAAAAAAATTGCAATCCCTGAACAATTATAAATTGTCTTGCAAGGCTAAACCACGCCGATCCTTGTTATCTATCTGTGCTATTTAAATACCACACGGTCCTGCTTACAGAGAAAGAACTAACCACCACTTAAGAAGACCACATGCACATAGGAACATCCAAAATTCATTTATATTAATTTAAGTATGATCTCTTGCAATCATATTTTACCTTGCTTTACTGCATAAATTGTACTTCCTCTCTTTAAACAATAGAAATAACGTACATACAAATAATAAAATCCTGAATACTCTGGAGACCATTACATATGGGGCAATAATTAACTGATGATAATTAATGCTATTAATACACTTCTAAAAGCAGTAATTCTGGTGCATTCCAAATTATAAACCTAGTTGTCATGGACATTATCTCATTAAGTTCCATCTCTCATTCTGATGACAATAGCAACAGTCAAGGTAGCCTTGATGCTTCAGACCACAGGAATCTATGGTTAGTGTGCGTCAGTGCCTCTTCATAGAGTTGAAAAAAGGAACCAACCCCCTCAATTCTTTCAGTAAAACGAAGCACATCACATTTTAGGCTGTTGCTATTGAATTCAGAGGAAGCCTTGATTGTGGTGAAGGATGCAGAAAAGACAGGAGTTCCTGGAAATAACCTGTAGCAATAGAGATAATAAAAATGGGATCTTCGAGTACACTTTATTTTTCTGCTCTAGGTCTATTGCTATTACATTCGGCACTGCCAGCGATTTGTGATGTCAAATATTTTCCCTAAATCTCCTCTTAAATTACACTGGCAGAGAATAGCATGCTTCATTTAACTTAGTCATGGCAAATTTACCTGATTTACTCAGATTTTGAGGTTATATATCTGAACAAAAGCAAGCGTTGGATAATCAGCATCCAGTAGGCCCTAGTGACTCATCTCATGATCAAACAGGTATGAAACAGGGCAGAGCTTGTTCTATAGGATTTGAAGGAAAGGGATGTATGCGTTTTAAAAGAGTACATATTTTCAGCCACTCTGGCAAAGAGAATGAATGACTATCGAGATTTAATCTTCATCCAACCTACAAAACAAAAAATAACCACACAATGTTAAAAAGCAGCTTGCAAGACATGCTGATGAACAGTAAAGTTAGAAACAGAGCTACTGAAATTGCATCCTTTTTTGAAAAACTGAGCAAACCCAACTTATTTTGCTTTTCTGTGTATTAACAGCTTCATCAATTATTACTGAGATAAAAATAAGACCACGGAAAAAGACTCAGATAAGGCTCCCAGGTAGCACCAGCACCAGTCCTTTCCTTTATCAAGCGCTCTGGGTGTCAACTGATTAGAGCGTTTGCTTTATCCAACACTTTTAATCTTCTGATTTAGAGCGGAAAACCTATCGAAGCGGTTAAAACGACAACCACCATCAGCACTGACCGTAAGGTACAGCCAAGGAGAGCAGGACACGATGGATACCTTTGCGTATAGGTACCACCGAATGGCCCGTTTTTAGGCACAGCGGCCAAGCGGCGAACAGCTCCCGTTTTCAAGCCCCCTTGCGGGGCAAAGGCCCGGAGCGCGGTGGGGCCTGGCCACGGCCCCGCTGCCCTCCCCACCCCTCGGGGGGGGGCAGGAGGAG
>NW_009260770.1:3640575-3642156 GCF_000687185.1 Egretta garzetta
CCCCAGGCCCCTTCTTCCTGACCCTGCTGGAGAGATGTGTGGAAAAAAAAAGAGTTAATGTCAGGGTGCAAATTGCAGAATGTGGCCTCTGCTGCAAAATTACTAACTCAGGGGTATGAAGCCTGGCTGGGCAGACTGTAAAATGTTACTCAGGTGAGAAGGCGTCTGTTGATAATGTCAGTACCGAGGGAGCTTCTTGGAAGCAGAGGAAGATAAATTTTGGGTGGAAAGTGAAAATGGAGGCGGAAAAAGAGTTAATGTCAGGGTGCAAATTGCAGAATGTGGCCTCTGCTGCAAAATTACTAACTCAGGGGTATGAAGCCTGGCTGGGCAGACTGTAAAATGTTACTCAGGTGAGAAGGCGTCTGTTGATAATGTCAGTACCGAGGGAGCTTCTTGGAAGCAGAGGAAGATAAATTTTGGGTGGAAAGTGAAAATGGAGGCGGAGGAGGCAGCTGGTAACGCGGGCGTCTGCCTCGCAGTCTGCCGTGGGCGTGCGGACCCCTTGTCGCTGTCTGAAGGTATTTTGTCTGATGTGCGGTCTGCACAGCGATCCCCTCACCGGGACTGGGTTGCAGGAGAAAAAGCTTTCGCTTTGTGTCTTACGTTATTAGGGGACTGTTATTTTAACTTCTCAGAATGTAACTGTTAGCGTTCTACATCTTTTTCAGTTTTGTGATCTGGTGTTTAAAAGGCTTTTATCGTGCGTTGCCTTGCACAAAGAGGGAGCCTTTCTCTAAAGCTTTTTTTCTTCTTTTCCAATTCTGCTTGCTTTGAATTCAGATTGATAGCATAGCTGTTCTAAAACTCTGCGTGATTACAAGAGGGCTTTCTCAGAAGCAATGTGCTTTTTTTTTTTAAAAAAAAAAAAGTGTGATCTTAAATTTCCACTTAGGTTATGATTTTTCTTGACAGCTGTTGAAGTAAGATATGAGTGTAGTCGTTGGAGAGATGATTCTGAACCCATGGGTTTCTGGTGATGGTTTGAATGTTATGGTCTTGTCTTTAAAAACCTAATATATGCGTGGAGATATGACTCAATCCAGATGAGAGCATCCTGAAGGCAGGAGCCACAGAAATCTAAAAATCTGAAACCTCATTAAAAATTACTGAGGTTTTGATGGAAGTAGATAAAAGTGGTTAGCTCAATACTTAGGCGTATTATATTAAGAGAAAAAACAGGAATCTGTATGAATCAATGTGTGCTGTCTGGACATAGTTCAGTCACGCGATGTCTGAATTTTATGTGGTTTTGTTCTTGTGAGGTGGGTTTGAGCTAAAGAAAAATAATGCAGATCAGGGAGGCTGCACATACCTAGTCAAAAGCACTGTTTCTTGTGTGGTGGTAGGTCTGAAATAACCATGTTTTGTACCCACGTACGACAGGTCTTGCACAATTTATGAAAGTGTTCCCAGTTGATGCTTTTTTTTTTTTTGTGATTCCATTCTGTGGTTGCACATATGAAATAGACAATGACAAAAAAAGATTTATAAGCCATAATTTTTGCCTGGTTGTGCCAAGCCTGAACCCCACCCTACGGTACCTCTGTATTGTAAATACTCAAAATATTTACAGCTCTT
>NW_009260770.1:3642195-3651977 GCF_000687185.1 Egretta garzetta
CTGAAGTAGTAATGCAATTATGCGAAAACTGGAAGGGCTGGCAGCTGTTGTGCGTGTGTGATTCTGCCAGCTGCCGTCTTGCTATTAAATACGCTAAGCTACAGTTAAGGACAAACAAGGAAAAAGATGTGTGGGCATACCTGTAGTCCTGGTGGTGTAATTTAGGAGGAGATACTGGGTAAATGTAAAGTATTATGAATTATAAGAGAAGACTGAGATGGGATCCATTATTTGGCTGTTTTGAAAAGTGAACTACGTAGTTTTCAATAAATCTTTGGGCTTTTGGTTTATCTGGTATCAAGTAATAGCAAAATATCTATGAGGTATGCTGGAGAAGCCAGGTGTGATTAAGACTGGATGCATGTGTATGGATCTGGATTGGACATCTGAAGCTCGGTCTCTGGTATGGTTTAGGACATTTTACTAGATTTGGCTTTTCTTTGTAGCTCATCAGTGAGTCTAGGTTTGATTCTGAATCGCAAAATTGTTGGGGTTTTTTTTATAATGATAATTTACAATGTGATTCACCATTTTCTAGTACAATAAAGGTACAAAAGAACATGAAAGAATCATTAAAGTGACTAACAAATACCTTTTATTGGTCATGTTCTAAAGCAGCAGGAGAAAGTCCTGGAGTCGAGCAAACAACAATGCACAGTTGCTGCTAAAAGGAGTGAACCAAGCATTTGTATATCTTTTTAGATGCGCAGAGTTGAGAACAGCTGTTTGATGATTGTCGTCTTTAAGGTCTCTGGAATTAAGTATTTTACTGGAAAGTTGGAATTTAATCAACAACTTGTACAGCTGTACAGTTTGTGTCTCCCCTCATTTATTGTGCCAACTCACTGGATGCCAATTAACCTGAAATATAAACCAGTAAATTATTATATCTTTGGAGTACTGTTCTAATAGTTGCTTGTAAGTTTACCTTTTCCCAAAGAGAACTTGATAAATATTTAGGTTAGATGAAACATTCCTAGGTTTCAACAGAGAGTAATAGATCTGCTTTTGGAGTAGTGGGAAACCTTGAGAATATATGCTGTGGAAGGCATCTATTTAAAAATTGCCTTTTGTTTGATTGTTTAAGAGGTCAGAGATTAAACAGGAGCTTTTATAAGAAAGGCTTTTAGGGAGTGGCTGATAAACCAGCTGGATTGACTTTTAAATAATTAATTTCAGCTTTGGTTTGCATTTCTATTTTGAAAGCTTCATATTATTTTCTGCTCTTGGTTGCTTGGTAACCACTGGAAAGCTCTGATTTTTTTTTTTTTTTTTTTTTTTTTGAAAAGGATGACTTGGAGGAGTATATCAATCTCAATGAAATCTCCTTGATCGGGCTGAGGAGGGAGGGAGTGCCCCACCCCAGACTGACGGGGCACTTCTCTAGCCATGGGGTGCAAGGGAGGCTCATACTTGGTCCCAGCTACTTGTCCTGATTTGAGGGGAAGAGGAGGGAAGGCTCCAGGTGAATGCATACTTTACACCTGATGGTACATTACACAGATGATTGCTTTAAGTAGTTGTATGGGTTGGCACTTGGTATTTCAGTACTTTAATTTTAGCTAAGATTTTGCTTCTGTAGATGTAGTTCCTGATGTCAGAGGCTATGATAATAATTAAAGAAATTCTAGTTCTCCCATATTCAGCCAGTGGCTTTTCTTTGTTTGGCAGTTTGAAGTTAGGAAAAAAAAAAAACCCTAGTGAATGTATCCTGGCTGAACATACGGAAGGTTATAAAAGGAGTTTAACTCCTAAATGTAAGTTCTTACTGTGAAAGGCAACTTTGTTATTGACTCTGGCCCCCCCAGATAAGTAATGTATCATTGCATTTCATCTGTGTGAAAGTGAACTTAACAAGAATCCTTTATGATATCCATTAATTCAAAAGAAACCCCACCCTAAAGGCAATAGGGTGAAAATTCAAAGTGGAAGCCTGCAGAAGACTTCCCATCTGATCTGGCCTCTATAAAGTGGCAAAATTAAGGTCGCAGTTCAGTGTCAGCTGAACAGTTACCTATAATGCTACTTTGACTGTTGGCTTCCTTGATCTCTTGTCTAAAATCTTGCACACTGTATGCAAAGAAGCCAGGGAAAATTTGGCTTTTGTTCAGATCTTTGTTCTGTGCACACAAAATCAAAATGGAATAATGTAACTATATAAACTAAGTATAGAACAGAAAAGAAAATAAGCAATAAAAATGGTTGAAAAGCAAACACAGGGGGCTTGTAGAATTATGTATTTCTGATGAGAAGTAAAATGTTCTTTATGACTCTTCCTAGATAGTTTGTGTTCTGCACCCTCTTCCCCCCTGGATGTTTCTGAAGATTCAACTGATCTGTACAGATAGGTGCAATCAGACGTACCATGATGCTGACTTCTTTCAGTCTGCCCACTGATGTGTGCAGGATGTGTAGTCTGAAAAATAGAGCCATCTGTATTAGAATTCAGATTATGAAAGAGGATAGCTTTAATTTGGGATTTTAATTGTAATTTAAATCAGGAGAGAAGAAATTTTGATCTAATAACTCATTTAAATAATGTTTTGAATTGGTTTTTTTGACAAAATATTGGTAACTGGCAGCTGCATTTACATACAACTTTTGGACTTTTGATGGTTGCAAGTACCATATACACACTTTGGTTATATAGCTTAATGTTCAGATTCCAAAGCTTTACCTTTTATCATGTTGAAAAACTGATAGTTACCTTTTTCTGTACATTTAGTGTTCAGATGTTTAATTAAAAATGCAGAAAATCGTATTTTAATATCTAAGCCTAGTTTAGACAGTTCTCGTTAAGGGGTTAAATGAGTTTTTATAGAGATATATGTACACACCTGTTCCTTAGCATGAGTTTAACAGTAAGACAGATTCAAAATTTAACAGTAAGATAGTTTTTACAATTAGGAAATCTGGTGTTACTGGTTGGATTTTATTAGTGGATTAAACAGTTCTAAAGATTTAAAAAAAAAAAAACCCAGTAGCTATAATCTAATGTATTTCTGGGTTTAGTATTGAGTTCTTTTTCATTGATTGGGAAGGGAGGATGGGTCTTTCTAGCCTCCCTTGCCAGCAGGCTTCTCAGCTGTGAGTGAACCAGTTATTTAGCTGAGCTGAAGAAAATACTCTTTGTGCATCTGCAGGTGTCAAGAGCTGGTTTATCTTTGATGATATATTCTTGTTCCAGGTGAGCGGCAAATCATCTTGTATTAGCAGTGAGCTTGTGCTGGTTGAATGCTTTTAATTAAGTTATTCTGTTAGATTTTTGGGTAGCACACAAGTCTCTTCCCAAATAAAAGCTAATTTCAGTTTAATTTTTTTCTTTTTTAAGTTTTTTTCTTTTATCACAATACTTAAAAGTAAAAAGTTCTTTTTTGTTCTGTTTGTGTTGCTTTTTTTTTTTTTTTTAATTGGTCTGTATTTCCCTGTGGTGTCAAAACACAATCACAGCTTGATGCTGTCTTGTAGTTCTTATTCCCTTGCAGTGGATTGTGCTGGGATAACATGCATTCAGTATGTTAAAATTCACCTTACCTTTCCCACAGCTGTACATAGTAATATCAGAAGCTTTTGTATTGTGGTTCCTTTGTTCCTTTACCACAGAACAGGAATTAGAAAATTTTGTTATGGTGGTGTTATGTCTAGACTACCAGTCAGGTCACTTCTTAGACTTAATTCCAGCTTTGAGTATAGCTAAATTTCCAACATAATGTTCAAATGCCATGTTGCAGTACTGACCTTTTGGTCCCATCAGAGGCTTAGCTTTAGTGAAAGAGTGCTGAGATAGTTCGAGTTACTGGGTTAGCATTTTAGTAGGCTGTGGTCTTTAATGTCTGTGTTGCAAAAAAGAATAACAGAAATTAATGGCAGACTTTCAGTTCTCTGGTGTGACTGAGATTCTGTTCTGTTGGGAATCTAATAACTGGTTTTTAATGCTAATGAAGCATACTTGTTAAGTCTGTTGTTTCCCCTGAGATCAGGTTTTAATTCTCCTGACTCTTCAGTTCATTTCTTTGTCTTTTAATGTGGTGATTGACCCTCACAGAAACTGGGAGACTCAGGTGGATGGCTGTGTCCCCATGGAATTCTGATTTTGGCAGTCTCAGGTGGGTAATGGTTAGTGTCTTTTTCTCAAGCAGTCTCTTAGGACTGTAGAGAGAGGGAGATGACGTGAGGAAAGGGTTGTGCTTGATTTGGTAGAGGCTAATGAACCTTCCTCATGCAGCTGCACGTTTTCTCCATTACACCTAGCAGAGGATTGAAGAAGAGGTAATTTTCTAGGCTTTCAGCTTCCCAAGGCCAGTAGCATCACTTCTGATGTGGAAATGTGCTTTTCACCAGCCACCTTTTATGTTCCTGTCTCTGGCAGGAATCCTCAAATAATGTTGCCAGCCCCCGCCCCCCTTTTTTTTTAATTTTAAAATATTTTTTTGTCTCCTGATCTATCTCCTAGGGCTTTAGGTATTCTCCTTCTCCCTTTCTCTCCCACTTGGAAGAAAAAACCAAAAAGAGGAAGGCGTGAATGAGTCAGGGAAGAAATGGAAATTTTCAAAATCTTAAGAGAGTGAAACCTTGGTGTTCGTGCAGTTGTTTCTGACTGCTGACCTATTGTGGAGGTGGCAGACCGCAGCGTGTTGAAGATAAAATGCCTCTTTCCTGTGCTTGTCTTTTACTGCAAAGACTTTGCCTCTGTGTGGGCAGGAAGCTTTCATTGTAAGAGTAGTAGCTGCAAGAGGTGACTTGTAACAGTAGCAGAACTGGATGAAAGGGTAGCTTCTACTTTGAGAGCTAGAGCAACAATTCCGTCTTTGGAAGAGCAAGGCAGGGACAGCTGCTCCTAAAGGAATGCAGAACATCAGGGCTCCTCTGTCTGCTTTAGAAGGTATAGCATAAGAAAAATTAACTTTTACTTGGTTTGGGTGGGATGCTGAGGTCCTTTCTGGCCATAGAGTGTTCTAAGCCTGTCCAATGTATAGGTTGAATGAAGTGTCAGAATGTGTTTGTGGTGGGTGTTTGTTCGTGACAGCAGAACAACTGCACTCAGAGTTGAAAGTATGGGTTTGGTGGGGTTTGTTTTGGGTTTTTTTTTTTTACTATTTTCAAGGTACAGAAAAATGAAAGGCAAATAGTGCAATAAATACACATTATTACAAGACACAATTTCCATAAAAGCTAAATATATTAATGTATAAAAGTGACATTCTGTATGAGCAATAATGCAGACTGTTGGAGCATTTTTCTCTGATAAACAAGGCTGCTTAGGTATTTTTTTTTTCTTGTTACCATAGTGCCTGAACAGCTCCAAATATTTGAATGGAAGAGAGACCACCTTTTCCTTCCTCTCTGGCTTGCAGGAGGAATAACTTGATTAGTCTGTGGGGATACTTGCTTGTGCAAGTTTGCTTGTATGTATGTTTCATTAGAGGAAACTCTATTTTAAATAACATTGACATGAATACCCATGACTGTTCTTACTTTTTCTAAGAGTGAATCCATGGCATTCTGTACATCTCAATCTTCTCCTGTAGACCAGTTTTATACTTTATACTAGGCACGGACAGGAAAAGTGTGGAGAGTTGCAGAAGGAAGAAAAGTGTGAAGAGTTGCAGAAAGAATTTTCGCCTCTGAACACTCAGGAAACACGAAGGCTTATCCCACCAAGAGTTTTGTATGCTGTCAAAAAAACATCTCAAGAGTGTTGTCTGGGGTTTAAGTGGAGAGAGGAGAATCACAGTTAGGAACTTCAAAGTGATTTATGTTGCAAAGCTATGCTTTATAGATTATGGATATACTAGTTCTAGAACTTGCTGCCTTTGCAGTGTTTAGCCCAGGTAAGTGTATTTCAGGTACTGTGATTGAACCAGTCAAGTAACTGCACAGTGGAGCAACACTTGATTCAAGTGGAGCAGTTGGGTTGTTAGCCGATGTGTTATAACTCATGGTGTCACATCAGCATTGTGAAGCTAGCACAAGCCTTTGGAGCATTTGAGCTTCAACTGCTTGCTTCAGAATGCTCTCCCTTCCAGTTAGTCCAAAGCTAAAGCACATGTAGTTTGAACTTGATGTTTTTGTGTGTACCAGGTACCCAGTTAGGGGCAGAACTTGAGCATGGCCCCAAGCGCAGTGAATGCATGTGTCCTGTCATGGTAGGACCAGGGAGAATATCTTGGTTGAAGATGGAAGTGGGATCCTCTTTGCAGTGCTACAAAATTTCAGTCATGGAAGCAATCAAAAACCCCACAAGCCAGCAGTGCTCTGGTGCTCTGTGGAGAGAGGGTGGATACCTCTCTTTGACTGTAAGGAACTTGTAGAGGAGAAAAAAAACCAACTTTAGAGGAACTTCCTGCTCACAGTAGCTGACTTTTGCTTCACTGCAGTCTCATGCTATAATTCTTAATTGCATGCAGTTGTTTGAAAGGGGTAAAAGATAGGAACTTAAATAGCGGGGGACTTGAGTACCATGGTGAAACTGTTGATTGTTTTAACTGGTAGCTTGGATGTCCTTCTTTGTTTCAATTTCCTCTGGACCTGCTTTTATTGCAGGTCAAACTATTAAGTGGTAGAAGGTACATTCTGCTGTTGTGCAAGTAAATGACTAGTGAGCAATATGAAATAGAACTATTCCTTTGTTTCAGAGCAAATAATAATTTTTCAGTGCTGCTTTTGTATGCCTTGAAGAGACAAACTTGTCTCTCATTGCTTAAAGGATTTTCTATCATCCATTGTTTCCTCTGATGCTTGATGAGAAATGCAGCTCCTGAATGAAAATATTCTCTTAGTCTGTTATGTTTAGTCTAGTGGGTCTTTTAAATTTGCTGTGCCATACTTGCATAAGTTTTGTATGTAAACAACTGCTGATTTTGATTCCTGTGTCTTTCTTCTGCTAAGTGCTCCCCCCACCAAGCCTGTACCAAAGCTTTATTTTAAAGGGTTTGCTCTGTCTGTGCTTCAGGCTGTTAGCAAGCTCTGCTATGAAAGTGCTACATAGGGGCTGATGTGGTAAGTCTTGCTGTTGGCACAGCAGCTTTGCATCAGAGCTGCTTTGCATTTCCCCCTTATCTTCTTTTTTGCTTCTACCTTTCTCGTCCTTCCCCAAACCTAGTCCCACCAAACTTGGAGTGCAGATGACAAAGTTTATGCATTCAGGTGTGTTGACTTCACCACATTCATAACAGGCTGAAAGTGGATAGTGGTCCATGTCTGAAGGGGAGATTTGGGGAGAGACCGAGAAAGGGAAGTATGATTCTTATTTCTGCTAATATGGTGGATGGACTGGAATTGAAGATGATCACTTGCAGATCCCTTTTATACTTTTGTTCACCTGTTCTGTAATTTTTCCGAGTAAAATTACACAGTGTTCAAACCTGAATTTTTCTCTGAAAACAGTTGCAATATCAGGGTAAACTGGTGGCATCTCATTTGCTTTTTCAGTCTCAGACTACAGCAGGAGAACAGAGATGATTTATTTAAGTGTCTTTTGGAGAAATTGGCTCCCACTTTCTGACAGTGGGATCTGTGATCACCAGTGTTCACCAGATAGCTGGATCTGGCAGGCAACATGGTGGAACTCAGCATTACAAAAGTGTTTTATAATATTTGTGTAATTGTCATCGCAGTAGCTCTTGGTTAATGTTACTGAAGCAGTGCACTAAATTTGTGGTAGCAAATGAAGCTGAAATAGTGTGACTGACACTTCCGTCTGTGGTGTCACTGCAGAACCGGAGCAGGAATATAGTGCATTATGAAAGGGTAAGAGTAATGGGTTCCTAACCATGGACAAATATAGATGGTTAGCTTCCATGCTTACCCCGAGGGGGATTTCTCTTTGCAGAAGATCAAGATGCAAAATGATACTTCTTACAGAAAATGAGATGGAAATATTTATAATATTGAAGGGCTGAGAACACTACTTGTATTCTGCAGAAATCTGAGTGTAAGGTGAATTTATTCTTTCATAGCACAGAGGATGGTGACTTAGAACAAAACTTGCTGCTGTTATTTTGTGATTATGATATCAAATGTTTGGGCTTGTAGGACTACTGTTTCTGCTTTACAATCAAAGACAGAAATTACTTGCTTGAACAGCAGAACAGAGCTAAGTCCTTTCTGCACTAAGTGCCATATTAACCTGAACATGCTTATGGTAACCATTGATTTAGACTGCAGCAAATAGCCTATACTACAGTTGAATAAAAATTAGTCCATTTTATTAGATATATCTGTGGCAACTGCCATAGAGACTTTTTAATAGATCTTGAGAATGCTTTGGGATTACAGAAGATAAAATGAGGGAACTGTAATATTAGTTGGGAATCTTGAATCTTTAAAATTGTTTGTTGCTCAGCTTTGAGAAATGAAAATTGCTCATTTTTAGAATGCCTGTCATCTTGTTACTGAGTTTCCATGCCAAAATGAGGGAGGATATATTTCTGCCACGGAGCCCATAGCAAGCAGATACAGAAGAACAAAAAGAATACATATAGACTGTGCTACTGAGTAGTCTATGGCAAAGAGTTCATGCATTATTAAATAAAAGAAAAATAGTAATGATTTTTTCAAACATGATCTTGTGTACCTGTCTGTAAAAGACACAGTATGATCAAGATCTTTGTGAAAGATACTATGAAGATGACACATGTAGTAGAAAAATCAGCTCACTTAAGAATTGGCCTATAGACTATGTTTTTCTAGGGGACTGAGTTTTAAATGGACTTCTGTTTTGTTGTTGTATGCTCAGCCACGGTTGTCAATGGTTGACTAAGCACCTCTAAACATAGTCTGTCTCAGCAAGATTGCTGTATGGTCCACATTAGTTAATAATTGTGGCAAGTAATTGTTGTATCCTTGCCATAAACCAGAGGAGAACTTAAGGGAAATGGAGAACTTCAAGTAGGGGCTGTTACCATATTCTTAGTATGGGCCAGATGCAAGACAGATAGACAAGCCTGAACAACTCCTGGAAAAAAAACCCCACAAGTGATTGGACAGGAAAATGAAGGTACGGAGAGGAGGAGTGACTTGGCTTGTGTCGTACCACAAGTCAGCGATAGTCAGATACTGAAACAAAATCCAGTGCTTATCTTGTTATGCGATGCTGCCTTGATATTTGGTGGTAGTAGTGTAGAGTTTTGATGAGAAGTTTGCAAATTACTTAATTAAATTAGATAAATCAATGGATTTATTCATTTTGCTCTGCTTTGGTGCTTATGTGGACAGAAAATAGGGGCACTGTGATTGCTTTTCACACTGTCCAATTATTGTTCCTCCCCCCCATCACCACTAGTGACTTTAAAAATGCCCTATCCCAGCTGTTTATAGAAATTCCTAATTTCTTAGCTTTACTTCTTTTGCACGTTGGTGTGAACATGTAGAATCATAGAATGTTTTGGGTTGGAAGGGACCCCTAGAGGTCATCTAGTCCAACCCCCCTGCAGTGAGCAGGAACATCTTCAACTAGATCAGGTTGCTCAGGTTGCCCATCCAACCTGGCCTTGAATGTTTCCAGGGATGGGGCCTCCACTACCTCTCTGGGCAACCCTTTTCCAGTGTTTCACCACCCTCATTATAAAGAATTTCTTCCTTAGATCCCGTCTGAATCTACCCTGTTTTAGTTTAAAACCATTACCCCTTGTCCTGACACAGCTGGCCCTGCTAAAAAGATTTTCTCCGTCTTTCTTATAGGCCCCCTTTAAGTACTGAAAGGCCGCAATCAGGTCTCCCCGCAGCCTTCTCTTCTCCAGGCTGAACAAGCCCAACTCTCTCAGCCTGTCCTCATAGGAGAG
>NW_009260770.1:3652080-3662557 GCF_000687185.1 Egretta garzetta
ATCCTTTCTTCCCCCAGCCTGTATTGATACTGGGGGTTGCCCCGACCCAGGTGCAGAACCTTGCACTTGGCCTTGTTGAACCTCGTGAGATTCACGCAGGCCCACCTCTCCAACTTGTCCAGGTCTCTTTGGATGACATCCCGTCCTTCTGGTGTGTCAACTGCACCACTCAGCTTGGTGTCATCCGCAAACTTGCTGAGGGTGCGCTCGATCTCGCTGTCTGTGTCATTGATGAAAACATTAAACAGCACTGGTCCCAGCATGGACCCCTGAGGGACACCACTTACCACCGATCTCCATCTGCACATTGAGTCATTGACCACTACCCTCTGGATGCATCCATCCAACCAATTTCTTATCCACCGAACAGTCCAGCCATCAAATCCATAGTTCTCCAATTTAGAGAGAAGGATGTTGGGGGGTACTGTCTCAAAGGCTTTGCAGAAGTCCAGATAGATGATGTCTGTTGGTTTTCCTTTGTCCACTGTTGTTGTCACACCATCACAGAAAGCCACTAGGTTCATTATGCAGGACTTGCCCTTGTGAGACCAGATTAAAAGGTACTTGGGCTCTGAACTCTGAACCACTTTAGGTGGTGTCTTGTAGCTTTGATGCCTTCTGAGCATTTGGTACAGACTTATTTGTACCGTTTTGAAAAAGTGGAGAAAATAAGAAAAGTGACCTGTAGTTTTTCTGGCCCTGTTTCCTGGTCTACATTCTGAAGTGGGAATGAATCTGGATGTTCTGCATCTGAACCGGCCAAAGCTTGTTGTATTGGTTTTGGCCGGGATGCAGTTAAATTTCTTCATAGTAGCTAGTATGATGCTATGTTTTGGATCTGTGCTGAAACTAGTGTTGATAACAAGGATGTTTTAGTTACTGCTGAATAGTGCTTACACAGCAGTGTCAAGGCCTTTTCTACTCCTCACACTGCTCTGCCAGTGAGTAGGCTGGGGGTGCACAAAATAGCCCCATACAAGCTACTATGAACAATTCTAACTCTGTCCCAGCCAAAACCAGTACACTTGTGTTCAAGGGTGTTTTTTGCATTTGTAACATTTACAAAAGGTCCTGTGGTACTTGGACAAGTGCTCAAAGTTGGGTGGAAAGCAGAGGGCTGATTTAACTGGTTAACTGGCAATATTCAGTTAACAGCCTTTTTGATAGCTTTTTTTGGAATAACCTTCAAAGTGTAGGCAATATCAAAGTGACTTGGTTTATTGAATAATGCAAAGTATGCTCTTTATGCATTTTATATGAGGAGTGGTTAGATTGTTGGCGAATCATATTTGGGGCAAGTTAAAGACAAACATCCACTTGTGGGGCTGTGTTAGAATGGGAATTCTACTGGTCTGATGCCTCTTTTCACTTGGATTGGTGTCTTGATGTTGAAAGTGAAGATGAATATGTAATATAACTGTAACAGTACTTTAAAAGAACTATAAACTGTTCATGTACTGATTGATTTATTTTTATCGCCCCTCACTTCCCTATTGGTATTAGTGTTGTGTTTATCTGGATGCTGCCATTTGAGTGATCTTTTGTGACAACAAGCTGCAGTGCTGGAATTATTTAAGTAATAAATGTTGCTCAGCATCAGTAGTAGAGGCACACCCAACGTAGTGCTAAACTTAATTTTACGATGCATAAACACAGCAGAGTCAAATCCACATACCTTGCTTTCTGTTTGAACTAGTAGGAGACAGCAAACACAGATAAATTGTAAGCAGCTACTTGCAATTTTTACAGTTGATATTTACATCAGATATAGAGTGGATTTAGCAGTTTGGTTGACTTAACTGGTTTCATGAGGCAAAAATTATCACAGCATTCAGTTCACTAAATCAAAGGCTTCAGACATCTAGTCAACTTTGGTGCATGTTTATGTGTTAAGACACATAGAACATGGTGACCACTCCCTCTGCACTGGGTAAGGTGGCATCTACATTGTGCAACTCACTGTAGGAGTATTAGGGGAGAATAAATATAGAGGGGAAGGAGGGGAACATGGAATGTAAAGTTAAGGTTGAGAGGAGAGAAATGGAGGAAGTAAAACTAACGGTGGTTGATATAATGGTCAGCATTTTTTTTTTATTCATGCATTTGATAGCTAAATAAAAAAATCATATTGGTGACAATAATTATGTTGGTATTTTGACATAGTTTCTTCAATTTATGGTTTTAAATTTATAATATGATCAACAGACTTTAAAATAGGACCCTGTCATAGAATTAATTTCACTGAATGGTAGAGTGATGTTTTTTCTCCCCAGTTGCTTATGTCACAACTTAACTGTATTACATTCTGTAGTTTAGAAATTTATCTGAGTGCAGTGGTTTAGGTCCCTACTGAAGGGTGCAACTATAATAATACAAAAAACATGAATGCAGTTCATTTCCTGGAATGAGGAGTATCTGTGTAACTTATTTCACGTGTGGATGCTGCAGAATGTGTTTGTTGCTTCAAAGTATGTCTTGAATCAGCTCTCCCATACAATAAAATGCTCTATGAGGAGCGGCTGGAGACTTTGGGCTCATCTGCTTTGGAGAAGAGGAGACTGAGGGGCGACCTCCTTGCTCTCTGCAGCTTCCTGAGGAGGGGATGTGGAGAGGGAGGTGCTGGTCTCATCTCCCTGGGATGCAGTGATAGGATGCATGGGAATGGCTCAAAGCTGTGCCAGGGGAGGTTCAGACTGGACGTTAGGAAGCGTTTCTTTACCGGGGGGGTGGTGAAACCCTGGGACAGGCTTCCGAGAGAGGTGGTCGATGCCCCAAGCCTGTCAGTGTTTGAGGCCTTTGGACAATGCCGTTAACAACAGGCTTTAACTTTTGGTCAGCCCGGAAGTGGTTGGGCAGTTGGACTGGATGATCGGTGTAGGTCCCTTCCAACTGAAATAGTCTGTTCTAAAAAGACTAGTCTGTATGAGAAAGGTGCATGGCATAACTATAAACACAGGAAAACCTCTGTTTTTAGTTGGATTGATGGGTTGAATTAAAAGCCTACAAGCCTGTCAAAGGGGATTTAGCCTGTTCTTTGTTAATGTAACCTGGCATAGAATCCTAACTGGGATCATGAGTGGGTTTTTACCTTCCCTTACCTTTCCTGTAAAAATAAAACTGATTCTTGCAAAAAAACCCCAAAACAAAAAAAAACCCCAACCAAACTGGCGAACCCAAACCAAACACAGGTTCAAACTGTTGTGTAAACCTGGGGTTGCCAAGTCCTTTCTCTGTGTGCTACAATAGCTTTCTGCAGCTGACCTTTTTTTGCCTTCCCTTCCTCCCCCTGTAGTTTATCTTCTACCTTAGGCATATCCAAGAGCACTAGTTCCTCTCCCCAAATTGCTCTTCCATCTACTTTGTCTCACAGGTCCTAGCACACTTTCTTCCTTGCCCCTATCTCCCTGATTCTTCTTATGCTCTTGCTCTTTTCCCATCATTTCTTCATTTGATTTCTGGCAAGGATATCATGTCCTATTAGCAGCTGCAGAATTTGGACCCTTGTCCAGGGATGGGATAATTTATAACTAATTAAACAATGTCCGTTGATTTTCTGCTTAGAAAATGGGAGAATTAGTTTGTTGGTAAAGGGATTCTATATACTCAATTTAGGTCTAAAAATAGTATTCTTATGGAGAGTTTGGTGTTAAATCTTTTGACGTTTGAAATATGTTAAGGAAGACATTCAGAAAACGGTAGCTGCTTGTGTGTTCTGAATGTTGAAGATAATGGTACAATGTCTGATAAGCAATTTATATAACATAGTATAATTGTGTGGAAGGTAAGAGGACAATATTTTTTTCTTTCCTCTCTAAGAGTTCACTTCTAAAAAAAATCATTGTTAGATTTCTAGATCTGTCTGTATTCTATCCATCTCTATTTGCCACTTTTCAAAAGGCTTTTTAGAGAAACTTGGCTAGACTGAAAAATAGTTGTAGCGTACTGTAGTGTTTTTATTTTCAGGTGACCTGGGATGGTTCTTGCAAATAAATTAATGCGTTTGCAACACTAGCAAATAAGTGATTGCATTTGCAGGCTAAGGTGTTTGTTATAGGGATGAGTTTTCGAGCAGTGCAGAGGGCATATGGAAGCCAGAAAAGGTGGTAGTTCAAATCCTAATTCTTCAAGCAGCTCTGCAGAGCAGGGATGGGCCCCTTTTCCATTTCTTTATGGTTCCATGTTGATAAAGGTGTCTGTTTATATGAAGTTCCCTATTGATGTGGTGGTTAATAATTATGCAATAAGTGAATTGTGCCTGTTTCAATTGGTAGTTAGATACAGCAACACACATCTGAACTTTTTAATGTGCTTAATTTAGATTTTTTTTTTTTTTTTTTTTTTTAAAAAACTTCTTTCTTATTCTGTTAGATGATGTTATATTAACTCTACATCTCCAGGCTAATTGCTGCTATGATTTTAGTCTGTGGCTGGCTTTAGAATTAGCTAAAAGTCACTTGCTTAATAAAAATATAAGGTATAAAAATACTGTTTGTCAGCTAAAAAGATCATGAACCTTGGACATTAAGTGAAACATCATATGTGGGGAATTTAGAAAAAAATACTCAAAATCCATTTAGTCCAATTTATATGTAATCAATCACTCTTATATAGAAAAGGCTTTATGGGGGTTGGGGAAAGCTAGGGGACGATGTAGTGCAGTTAGTAAATATGTTGTCAGTGGGACCTTGCCTAGACTTTTGTATTTCAGACCTAAAACAGACATCATTTTAGTGTTAAACTACTGTGATTATAAGGAATATTTCTGATGTCTCTGATGTCTCTGATAGTTGGTGTGGATGACTACAGCTCAGAGTCTGATGTGATTATTATACCTTCAGCCCTGGACTTTGTCTCACAAGATGAAATGTTGACGCCTTTGGGAAGACTGGACAAGTACGCTGCAAGTGAGAACATATTTAACAGGTATGCTTTTTAAATGTCCTGTCTGGCTAATGGTATGTAAACTATTCATCTGATTCAAATCTGACTGAAGTTAATTTGCATGAAATACAAATAATTTTTAAAAACCCCGACAACTTTACAAAATTCTTCAGTTTTCACTCTTCCTTCTGTTTGCTGATATTCCTACTTACAGAGAGCAAATATTAACGATAACAGAAAAACATTTGCTTACCTTTTAAGCAACCATAGTTCAGGACTTCTTGAACTTTTTCATTAAAGGGACCACATCCTTTTAGGTTTTTTGTGGATGCTAACATTCTTGTTGACACAGGACTAGCAGATAATAGTAAACTGTATCCATAACTGTGTGGAAAGTGACTTTAAGAAAATACTTCGTGAAAGGTCAGGAGAGGACAATGAACAGCACTGTAGATTGCCAGAGGAACCCAAGAAATGTTCTGCAGAATCATCCTCATCCATAGTTTACAGTTTGAGTATTGCTGCTTCTGATCATCGAAAATGAAAAACTGCTGAAAAGAAAGTCTTATCCTACCCAGTTAATACTGTGGTCTGCGTTTTCCTATTTTTATTTCTGTAATGCCACTGAGCTAGTTGTTTCACTTAAAAGCACAGGTATTGTAGCATACTTCAGACAGACACCCCCCACCATCCCCATCCCCTGCATGCAGACTCTCTGCAATGGAATGGAGAAATTCAAAACCAGCATTTATTTTAATTGTAACTGCAAACAGTTAAAAGATCACAGAAACATATAAAACATGTTAAGGTTGAAGGTTTTCTGGTGTTTTATTTTAACATAGTTTAGCTTGGGCTCCCAAGTAAAGCTTTAATAAACCATGTTTGCTTTTAGGTCGAATTCTTAATTCAGTAGTATGCAGAAGATGAGTCTATAATCAATCACCCTGTAGGTTAGCCTCTGTTTTGTTGTTCGTGGCCTGAGTTCTCTAAGGATTTAGTCCTGTGCTTAACTTCAGTCATGTGAAGTATACTTATAATGCCAAACTGCACATATGAACATCCTCCATTTGGAAGGTTTCCATTCTGATTGAGCTGAAGCTAACAATTATAGAATGGTTTCTCTTGTTATAACCTGCATAAATCTGTATGCATAAATTAGTTCTGAAATGCCTGATTTGAAAGTTTTTGGTTTTCCTGAAATCCAAACTTTGTGTTTTTTACAACTTGAGATGAAATCAGCAATTTGCCAACCAAGAGAGAGTTTTTGTGTGCTTGATTTATCATGGGGAGGGAGGGAAGAGCAGCCTTTAGGGCTATAGGTGACAATTATGTAATAAAAGCCAGTAGGGAAGAGAACAAACTCAGAAGCTCAAGTTGTGTGACTTGAATTTTAAACAAGAACAGTGGTCCTAATATTCTACTTGCTCATTTAAGGAAAAAATGTCTCTCTGAGTATCTCAGTGTGGATTGCATGGGGTGTGGGGGCACGCATAAGCTTGAAATCTTTTTGATGGTGCTGTCCAGCTTTATGCATCCTGTGCTTGCCTGTGCTTTTCTGCAGGGGAAGATGGGTGGAGTAACTATAGTTTTCCCTGGTTTGTTTTTGTGTTTGCTTTTTTTGCTGGTACAAACATGTTGTGTAATCCTAGCTCTCCTTGTAGGCCTACTGTGTTATGCAGCATAAGAAAACATAGGAAATAGCATATGATAGCCATTATTGATACAACTGTCCATAGCAGTTGTATCACTATAAGTGACAGTGAGTAACTATTGCAGGCAGTTTATGGTGATTTAGCATTAGTCAGACTCAGAAATATTGGAGAGATTTTTGCTAGACAGATGTACATATAATTACATCCCATTACTTATGTGTAGTTTAACATTATATTATGATTGAATTAATAATGTTTTGGTTGTTTCTGTGACCTTGAACTTGCATTTATGTGGAAGCTTCACATTATAGATGCCCAAACGCTTGAAATATAATCATTGAGCCTGGGTAAATTAGGGTAAGATTTGTGGGGTTTTGGTTTGGTTTTTTTTTTTTTTTTTCCTTTTTTCTTTCTTTCTTTAAATGGATGAATTTGCTTTTAGTGTGGTGTTTGTTTTTTTTTTTAATATTTCAATTTAATTTTAAGTATTATTTCTCTTTGCATTTGTTTTTATTATCATTTTCTATCTGGTTTGTCATCTACATATGTATCATATTTGCAGTGTGTGATTATACTGAATGATTAAAGTGAAGTGATTTTTAACACTGACTACAAAAGCCTAGTCTCCCGAGTAGATTCCTTGAGCACTCATGACTTCTCAGCTGGTGTCTGATAGCCAAAGCCAGTTGCTCTCAAATGGAAATGGATCTATGTCTGCATCCTAAGAAATTTTAGCAGATCTGACTTGGAACTAGCAAATAGGAATTGCTTCTTCATTTAAATATGTATGGTTTCTGACAGGATGAACTGAAAAAAAGAGAGTGAGGTAGGGAATCCTTTAACAACTTCCCAAGTGGTGGAAGGAATTGCTGTGTGACAATTTTTGGCATGTTATTGTCTACATCCTCACTGCTTTAAGTGTTGCTGATCAGCACCACAGATGTTGTCTTAGTCTATAAGAATGGAGGGGAACCAGACAAATATTACAATAAATGACCCCTCTTGTATCTGAAAACCAAGGCAAGTGGGACTCTAGTTTTAGTTTCATTAATGAAGAGGCAGCCTCCAGACCAGATTTAAGAAGCATCTCTAGCATATACCTTAATAATCCTATATCATATTGTAGCACGAGTAGATGACAAGCCGAAAGCCAAGACCATCACCTTTAAACACAAGGTCTCCTTGTGTCTGGTAGCACTGGTGTGTGTGCATGCATGCATGGATGAGAATTCCCATTTGCTATTTGCTTTAAAGACCAATTGCTGGTGCAGACTGGAGCATAGCTTTTGTCTCTCCTCCTTTTAAAAAACCTTTGTGGATTTTCCTAAGCTTTATTGTCATTAACTTGCTTCCTTCCATTCCTCATTAAGAAGGCTCAGAAGTATACAACACTCACTAATAGATCTGTTTGAATAGTGAGGCAGTTCCTGAAAACAGACCTTTCCTTTTGATCAGCCTACTTTTTGAGGAATTGAAGTTGCCCTTTCTCTTCAAACCAAAGCAGGTCTTGGCAGCAGACTCATTCATCAGTATGTGTCTTGGCTATCAAGACTACATCTATATATTAATGTAGATATTTTTAAGCTATCCTCTTGCTGTGCCTCTTTGTGTTCTGAAGTACTACTTTTGCTTTTCCCTTGGGAGAATACCTGATGTGTTTTGAGATAGTTTGTTTTTTTTTAAATAGTTTAATTTTTAAATGCTTGTAGAGCAGCCCCAGAAGTAACTGAGGGATATACTGGATCTCAGAGGGGTTAAGCGGAGGTGCATGTCCTCACATACAGCTTATCAGTAACACTTTTGCTGTCTACAGTGTAGGTGAAGATTTGGTCTAAAGCATTCTGGATAGCTTGTCTTTTTTGGCTAAAAAAGATTTCGTGACACGGACGTGGTTTCTGATGTGGTTGATAAAGGTAGCCTTCTTTCTTTATAGACTCTAGATGGAAGAGAGATTGGCATCAGAAAGGAGGCTGTACCACATGTGGCTCTGAAATATTTTAATGTGGCTATCTGATTCCTGATTCCAACAGTCACGCTTGGTTTTACATGTCTGTGTCTCTGGAAAATAGAAGTTTTTAGAGTATATGCTGTTTCAGGAATGGAGAAATCAGTTTCATTCCAAGGAATTAAGGGTAACGTTAAATTTCTAGTTGTATCAGGGCTATACCATAAGCCTTTCCAGTTCTCCACTCCCTTTTGCAGAGTCAAGAATGTCATTTTACTGTGTATTTAAAAACTAGGACTTGCATGCAGAAAGTAGCCCCACTAAAACAGAATAATGCTGTTGTCATCTTTCTGTGCTGTAATGTGTATCAAAAACCTCTCTAAGACAGTATGTTTGGTGGGATGTTGAGAATCTTATCAAGACCTTCTTTAAGGGTAAGAAATTACTTTGCCTTATTTTCATTTAGGTATGATCAAACTGTAACCAACAAGGTAATTGAGAATTTGGTTATCTACAACTGCAGTTCTTTTTCCTCCCACTCACTCTCTTTCTGTCTGTGTAGCCTAGCCCAGTGTAAACTTCCTCTTTTTGGGGTATTTGCCGAGAACTGACAATGAGGAAATGCTAAACTCACACCAAAGCCACACAGGTGAAACTAGAGTGGCATTCATTCTGACTAGGACACTTCTCATCATTTTAGGATAAATTAGGTTATTACTCCTAATCTCTGACTCTCCTCTGTTTTCGTGTTTCAGTCTTTCTGAGCCCACTGTATGTCAAAGAATAAAGTTCAGTGAAAATGAAACAAAGCTCAAAACATTTTTTCAGGCACAAATTTGCAGATACATGCATACCAAATAAATTACTTGTTTAACTTTCACAATATAGATTGAGAAAGTTTACCTTTTAAAGTGTACATTAAAATGATGTAAGATGAACTATCAAAAGACAGAATTTTCCCAAAGCACTAAGAGAAGTCTTACTTCAACAATACTGAATGAACCTCTGCATATGTAGCCTTTCTTCTTAAGAAGGCTACAGAAATGTTGATTTTGAAATTGTGAGTTTATTCAGAATATCTTCTGAGATTATTTTGGGGAAACAGCACCGAGCTAAGTTACTACTGCCAATATTCACTTAAACGTAAAATGTCATCAAATCTTGATTTGGAAGTCCTGCAAAAATGGACAAAGAAAAATTTTTCTTCTTTCCTTTTTTTTCATATTTTTTTTTTTTTTTTTTTCTTTTAACGTGCTTACTAGCTAAATGCGCTCCTTGTGCAGATGAACTAATTTAAATTCTGTAGTAGAAATTTATTACAGGGCTAATGATGGTGATCGGTACACAATAATTATACCACTTAGAACTTCCAGTATTGATTCCAAAGAGGGTCAAAGGAGTGTATAAAAGGAGTGTGAATGAGCCAAGCAAAGATATTTATAGCTCTTCTTGGGGTATATTGTCACAAATCCTAATTATGTCCATGCATGCAGAGTCTTCAAAAATATCTGTCCCCTGCATGTGGATATAAAGGCAGGATGCTTGTAATCTATCCTCATTTTATCCTGCTGCTAATTGCAGTGAAGTGTGTCTACGAGAAACCATAACTATCGGTTTTTCTACCATTGGACAAGCTCTCCACATGCATGCTTATGAAAACCTGAACTCTGCTTCGCAGAATCGCAAGGGTTGGAAGGGACCTCAGGAAATCATCTAGTCCAACCCCGCTGCTAAAGCAGATTCTCCTAGAGCATGCTACACAGGACTTCATCCAGGCGGGCTTTGAATATTTCCAGAGAAGGAGACTCCACAACCTCCCTGTCACCCTCAGAGTAAAGAAATTTTTCCTCATGTTCAACTGAAACCTCTTATGTCTCAGTTTGTACCCATTGCCCCTTGTCCTGTCGCTGGACACCACTGTAAAGAGACTGGTTCTGTCCTCGTGATTTCCGCCCTTAAGATATTTGTATGTGTTGATGAGGTCCCCTCTCAGTCTTCT
>NW_009260770.1:3663222-3667818 GCF_000687185.1 Egretta garzetta
CCACTCCTCCCAGTTTTGTGTCATCAGCAAACTTGCTGTCCCCTTGTCCAGGTCATTGATGAACAAGTTGAACAAGACTGGGCCGAGTACTGAGCCCTGGGGAACTCCACTAGCTACCGGCCTCCAACTGGACTCTGCCCTGCCGATCAGAACCCTCTGAGCCCTGCCGTTCAGCCAGTTCTCAATCCAATTCACTGTCCACTCATCCAACCCATACTTCTTGAGCTTCCCTATGAGGATGTTGTGGGAGACAGTGTCAAAAGCCTTGTTGAAGTCAAGGTAGACAACACCCACCGCTCTCCCCCCATCTACCCAGCCGGTCATGCCATCATAGAAGGCTATCAGATTGGACAGGCATGATTTCCCCTTGGTGAATCCATGCTGGGTACTCCTGATGATCTTCTTTTCATCTACTTGCTTGGAGAGGACACCCAGAAGGCGTTGTTCCATCACCTTTCCAGGGCCAGAGGTGAGACTAACCAGCCTGTAGTTCCCTGGGTCCTCCTTCTTGCCCTTTTTGAAGACTGGAGTGACATTGGCTATCCTCCAGTCCTCAGGCACCTCTCCTGTTCTCCACGACCTCTGATAGATGATGGAAAGCGGCTCAGCTTATTATCCTCCACTTCTGCACATAATAGTTGAAATGCTTGTACTGCATGCTATGTTCCAGGCTTTGACCTCTGCCCTTTCTTTGGCCTGTAATCTATTTCATGGATAAATAAGTGCATTGATGCTTAGGTGCCAGTCGTATACCAAAGACACATATGGTGAATAAATAATTTTCCTTGAGACTTCACAGCTATAAGGTTATTGATTTGAAGCTTCACTTGCCAGAGCAACTAGCAAAAGTCTCTTTGAACCTGGAGGAATCTGGTACGAGATCTGACTGAAAGGCAAGAAGATGCAATTCTATTAGTTGTTGCAATGAAGACAACTCTGCTGGCACTGAGAATGTGTAAAGGTAGAAGTTCTTAGTGGAGCTTGGTATCTCATTAGAGGCAAGCACTGCACAAACCGAAGCCAGCAGCAGGAAGGAAATGGCAAAATCCTTAATCCTAGTCCCAAATCATGACCTGATAACCAGGAGTAACGTATAGTAACAGAATGTATGCCACTGAAATCACTTATATTGTCATGATTAATGTTGGTGGAGCCATTTCTGTCGTTTATGTACTTGAGAGTCTGATTCCCTGTTAGAATGCAGTTTATGGGGACATACTGTCATTATCCCTAAAGGAAACCTGCTCTTCCTCTTTTTCCCTGTCACAGGAGGTATCTCCTTGCCTGTTGAGCGTGAAGCATATCTGCCTATTTTTGTTGGTTGGTTTGTGTCTAGAGCAGATGGGTCATCCTTCGGAGCTCTGTTACAATTTCACAAATGCTCACTTGGTACTCGCCTGGCAAGTTGCTGGGCAAGCTACTGCTTGCCTTATGTTATGCTACTATGCAGTTGTAATTCATTGCAGTCCTCTGTTGTAGGCTTTTTGTAGCTCAACTGCTAATGCTTGCATGAGAAGGAAGATGAGACTGTTAGACAGGGCACCAGGGACCCTTGCTGACTCTATACTCTCCAGTAAGTGGAGCATGTTAAAGTGTGAGCTTGCAGGGCTCAAGTCATTCCACATTAGTTGCCTACGTGCTAGCTCTCAGCCTGTGTCAAATGTGCAGTAGGTTTAGCTCTGTGTCCTATGTTTGCGCCTTGGAGGCACAAGAAGAATTTTGGCAGATTGTTGGGCATAGTGGCAGAACTAGGTCAGAGCCTGTAATGTTTGGAGGATGTGAGTGCACAAAATCTCCTAGAACACTGGATGGATTTTGTTAAGAGGTGACCCTGTCATTACTGGCTGCCTACCCAGTTAGGTTTTCTAAAGTGAGCTTAGCTTGCCCTGTTGCTTTTTGTTGTAATGCTTTTTACCAGAATCTGCTAGATGTAAAAGTAGATCCATTGATTCCTTTACAAGCCAAAGAGGGAAATACCACCTGGATGCAGGTGGGGACCATCTTCTACCTTTAGTCCAGGGAAAAAGTTGAATGTCCCTTCTTAGCTTTGAGTGGATTTAATAAATAAGTCATACCTACTTCAGGTTAGTATTTGTGTTTTCATCTTCTCCTCTTGAGAAGGTTTGTGGCCTTCAGTTTACAGGGTGGCTACTTTGGCATAGCCATCTGTCCAACTCACAGGAACTAGCAAAGGCTTACTGTGGGATCCAGCCACCACAGTTCAGGATACTGCTAGCAAAGCTCTGTGAGAAGATGAGTCTTCTCAAAACTCCCAGCATAGTAGGGGACCATTCCATAGTCCCCAGGAGCCAAATGGGATGTAGTGCTATTTATTGTGGTTCCTTACTTGCTGAGACCAACTCAGTGGGTCAGTTGACTTGTCTCTTGCTTTCCAAGATTATGTTTAATAGATAGGAGACACATGCATCCAGGCAGGCTGGTTTATGAAGTATGCTTCATCTGTTCCTCTTCTCTTTTCAGAGTTGTCCCTCCCTTTAAAAGACCAAGTCAACTCCTAGGTTAGTGTGTCACGTAGTCTGTTTCCCTCCATTAGGATTTTGATAGCTGAACTGAACTTCCAAGATACCTGCTGAGAGATGTTGCACTTTTACCAAGTTGAAAAGAGTAGAAGGAGAGGCAATTTGTTCAAGGCAGTTTTTTGCCATTTGTTTTTTAGAGGATTTTGTTCATCTGGATGTCAAAACAGTTTAGTTTAAGATAGTTTTGCAAGTGGCCAGTGTGAGACATTTGAATTATTGATTTTCAGTTTGAGAAAATGGAAATGTCTGCTTAGCTTTGGGAATTCATGAAAACCTAATGCATTTCTCCATTTGCATGGAACTGTAAAGTCCTCAAGCTTCCCCCATACACTAGTAATGTAACCATCTGTTTCTTAATCAGTTTTGCGACCATCGCTCACATTCACCGTTAATAGTGAACACGGTCAAGTTTAGCTATGCTTCTGCTCTTGTCTACAGAACTGCTGTTTGTCAACAGTGCTTATATCTAGGCTACATCCTGTGTTTCTGTCAGTCAGTTCTGGAAATATCTGGCACTTGACCCTTGCTGCTTCAGCATTTTGATAAATTGCTCTGAGGCAGTTTAAGAGCTAGCAGCATGTTGGACGCTGTTCCTTGGCTCATTCCACTATTGGGATAATCCTGCTAGTTCTCTGAACTGATGTTCAACCCATGTTGTCTGAAAAAGTGGAAAAAAAGTTATGCCATTGCAGGCTGTTGTTGAGGAGAAAGGTTGATTGCCACACATTGCCAGCTGCATTGTTAAAAAACTTAATGTTTAGGGCTCTCTAGGTAACTGATGGGTATGACTTTGTAATGTAGGCTGCAACAGAACCTTAGAGGACAAAACCCCAAGTTTGACTATATCTTACTACTGACAAGTTAATCCTTAGAAGAATGTCTCGTGCATTAGAAGTAGTAACTGAGTTGATTCTGATTTGTTTCATATTTTCTTAATGTTTCATTTTCTGTTTCGCTTAATGGATGTCCCAGGAACACGTGAGCTAGTACATTTTATTTTTCACAGTGTATACCCATTGCTCTATATAGTATTTGAATGAAGTTTAGTTTCTAAGTGTCACCATTGGTATGGGAATCTTCAACTTGAATGTTCATGCTTTTGTTTATGAACTAGGTTCATAATTCTGTTTAAAACTGTTCTGACAGTAGTGGTATTGTCTTGCTTTGTATGGAACAAGTTAGGGAATTCAGAGGTGAGGATGGAAGGCTGGCACTGACTTCCTAACATTCAGCTCCTGTTTGCCCACTTGGCAGATGGTAACTATTTTTTATCTTTGTGGCTGGTTTCCCTTATCCTTGTAAACCAAAGGGATACTTTTAATGTTACATTTAAGGTTAGCAGTTCTTCAGGATTACACCAGGTATTGGTATTAAGAATTCCCAAAGCAGGACTAACTAAATTTACTGAGTTAAAAGTGAATCTATGTAAAATTTTAATGTTTGGTTTAAGAAAATTGTATGATTGAACAACTTTTTGATTTGGCAGTATTTCTGGACACAAATAATGCTAATTTTTAATCTTTCTTGTAAACCAGGCAAATGGTGGCTCGAAGTTTGCTGGACACTTTGAAGGAAGTCAGTGATGATGAGAGGGATTGTATTGCTGTGTTGGAGAGAATCAGCAGATTAGCTGATGATTCAGGTAGGTAGCATTAAACATTTTGCTGGGTTAATGAGGGAAAGTCAGACTTGCTGAATCTGTGTTCAGCACAGGACCAATGTGTTCTTTCTCGTCTTCAGTATTTAAACTTGGCTTTTGCAAATGCAATAAAATAGCATAAAATTTCATTTCGCTAAATCATCTCCCCAAAGATTATTTTTTTTCCTTTCTATTTTCCTCAACAGAATTAAGCCCTTTCAAAATGTAGGATTACCACTTTCTTCAGTACATTTTTTTAATAACTTTTATTATGTACTTTGGCTACTCAGGAGATCTACATGATTATTTAGATTTGTAGATAAAGATTAATTTCTTGCCTTGAAAAGAATCTTGCAAAACTCCCATTAGTTTTGATAGAATTTAAATGCTGAAGTTGTTCCCTTGGTCTCTTTTGGG
>NW_009260770.1:3667848-3687896 GCF_000687185.1 Egretta garzetta
AGGAGGGCTCTGTAGATGTGGAGGGGCTTTTGCTCATGAATATATTGACACTGCTGGGTGTTTAGAATAAAAGGCAAAAGCAGGGGAATAATGAAAAACAAATGTGAAGGAAAAGTAGTGCTTAAAAAGCAGTGGGGGATTGGATGAAGGGAAAAGTGATGCGGACAGAGCCGCAACAAAATTCCAGGTTGAAGATGCTCTAGAAAGATTTAAGGGCTTGACTTCAACATAGCTGATACAGTTGAAGTACCAGAAGGAAGAAGGAAGGCTTTAGTGGCAAAACATCAGAGAAGATCTGAAGTTCATTCTTTTCTCTCTGTAGGAGTGTTATGGAGAGAAACTTGTATTAAATCTTGTATGAGAAGAAAATAGTCTTCTGTTTAATGTCTGTTAGTTTTTCTCCCTTCTTCTGGAATTGCAGAACATAATGCTTTCCAAGGGTAAAAAGGTATTCTACTAACTTGTGTTATTCTGTCGTTACTGTCTTCATTTTTCTGAGGGAATGTCCTTGTTTAGCCAGGAAAAATAGCCTGTTGTAAGCATTACATAATTGTATTGAGTACCTCTCCAAGGAAAAAAAGTCACTATTCGTTTAAGATTAAATGTGCCTTTAATTGAGAACAGTGGCATGCTACTGTTTCTAGAGTGCTTTCCTAGCAAAGCTCTGCTTCTGAAATCTGTATATACAGTGCTTGTTTGTGTTGTCATGTTAACATTTTTGAGCATCAAAAACTTTCTGAAGCTTCATTTCAAGTTTGGAAAATAGGACAGACGTGTCCAGGGGAAAATGGTCTTGTGCAGCAACTTTGTATGTAGCCTTAGGCTTTTCATTGGTGACCAGCTAGGTGTGTCAAATTGAAGTTTGTTTAGGTAGCAACGTAATGGAAGCCAAGAGTTGAGCTCAAATCAATTTGTTTCCTTTAACAAGGGTGGAGTACATTTTTAGTCAGGGTTGATATTTTCTCAGTGTCAGTGAAAGCAGCATTTCAGGCTTTTCCTGCGTTGCAGAAGTTGTCTCAGATCTGCCAAACTAGTAGCACTGGATTCTGCAGCTGCCCCACAAATTAAATTTCTGCAGACTTCACTGTGATTTTTGTGCCTCAAGCAGGTGCAGGATTGGACTTAGCCTGTTTCTGTAAGACAAGTTATTAGAATATCCTTGTGTCTTAAACCATGTGAAAATTCATTAGGGAACTAGATCTGCTTTTTATCTTCTTAATATATGTGCTTGACTATTATTCAAACTTCAGCACAGTGGTTTTTGTTAGTTTTTTGTTTGGGGTTTGTGTTCTGTGTGTTTTTTTTTTTTGTTAAAGTTGATATTACTAGACTTGTTTTTCATTTTTCTCTTATCTGATGCTTTTTTCCATTTATGATATTTTTTCCAACTTGTTCTTTAAAACCAAAAAGTAGCTGAATTTGGAATAAGAAAACATTATAAAAGTATCTGTGCATTTTGACTTGCTTGGTTAGAGCCAGGCATCTGTATGGTTAGAGCCATCCTGGAGTCAAGCCTTCATGTTTAAATGCATAAATAAATAAAAATAATAACAAACTGTTGGCAAGTTACACTAAACTATGTACAGGTCTTCTCATTTCTAATAGGTGATACTCACTAGTCTTATGCCTGTTTTTTAACACTTGGAGGTATTTATCTTCTGTTGTTGAATCAAGTCACAGAAAGTGAGGTACTTTTTTTTTTTTTGGCAGTAGTTGGTATAATGAGGTTTGAATTGAAGAACACACCTGGGCTACACAACATCTTTGTGCTGCTGCTGCTGTTAGCAGAAATACAGCTACAGCAGTGCACTAGAAATACCAAAGGTCCTAAAGGTGCCTAAGCAGTCCTCTGTCCTGTTAATACCTTGCAATTTCAGAAGTCCTGTAGGTGGGCTGATGTTTTTCAGACATGCTCTTTGCTTGAAAAAGAAACATGTTCAGGGTTTTTTGGGACTTTGGTTTGTTTGGGGTTTTATTTTTTTTTTTGTTTATTTGTCTGGGGTTTTGTGGGGGTTGAGGAGGGGGGCTTTTTTTTTTAACTAAACTGGGGCTACAATGAGACAGCCATTTCTGTGTTTGAGAGCAAGAGACTTTCAAAACAATAATTATTTTTATTCATCATGCACTGTGATAACAGTTAAGAAGCTAAATGCCATCTCTTGTTATGCTAAACACTGCATTAATGTGAAATAAAAATTAATCTTCACTAGAAAAATATCTGGGTCCAAATATATGATTGTAGAATAGAAGGCACAAAAAAATCATGAGGCTGTGGTTTGGTATGATTGACATAGATCTTGATACACCAACTGGTTAGCCATGACATAAATTTTTTGAGGCATCATGGCAAAACCAAGTATCAGCTCTAAAACTATTTTTAAAAAACAATTCACAAAAAATTCTCAAAGAAATAGCTTTTGGTGGGATTTCATTTGGACTCTTTGAGTAATGTCGTATTAAAACCACTAATTTATGGAAGTTTCTTTGGGAGGGAAGAATTGAGTGTTGCTAAAGAATGCTAAGTGATGTTGTAACGTCTGTCTGCCAACAGCCAGTGTGCAGGTTGCAGGTGGGCAGGCAGCAAGTTGTAGTGAAATGTATTTTGTGAAGGAGAGTTCTGACTGTCATTGTGTAACTGCACATACTAATGATATCAAGTGGGTCTTCTCCTGACAGGGTAATTTGGACTCTTTCTAATGAATTAATTCCAGGTTACATGTGGGTTTGCAGCCTTAAGAGCACTAGTATGTTTCTAGTGGGGAAAAAATAGCCACTTCATGTGATAATGGAAATGAGCTGCTCCTGGTGCTGGCAGAACACAGGAATTGCTGTGTCCTGGTACTGTGTCCTGCTGTATGTAAATGGCAGCACAGAATAGGTGTTCCAGTGGAGGAAACCCATCAGTGGCAGTTGGGGAATAATCGTTTGCCTCCAACCCCCTTACTTGCCAAAGAAACTTATTTTCTTCAGTGTTTGTCTTCATTGTGCTAGTTGGGTGTTACTGCTAAGTCTGTGACTTTGCTGTGGGGTTTGGGTATTCTTCAGTCCCTTGGAACTCTATACTTCCCTACTGTCTTCAGTAGTGAGTTCCCTATAATAGTTACAGCTGTGGTGAGAAAGGTGCTACCTTGTATTGCTTTTGAATCTGCTGTTTAATCACTTCATAATTTCTCTGTTTCTTTAGGGATATTGGCCATAGCTTCCTACTTACATGTTTTTGTGGTGTCTTTGAACCTACAGAAGCCAAGAAGCAGCTTGGCATAGAAGCTCAGTGCTTGGCAAATGTTAATTTATCCCCCATAAACCCTTGTTAGTGATAAAGTGCTTATCTTTGTGTTAAAACAGCTGGGCCTTCTTCATTCTTAAATGTAGATTAGCTGCAGACTTATGTGAGCGTGAACAAGGCCCTTATGTCTGTCTCTTTCACTTGAGTAAATTTAGTATTATTCAAATGTTTTTGGTACCAGCTTGTGAATGGCTTATCTGATATAAGGCTTCATCATTGTGCGCACAAGTATAATTAACTGGCTTTGAAAGTTAGCCTCAGCCAGAATTATTGCATTATTGGCATTTTGCTCAGTATGCTTGCAAAACTGGGTGCTAGGAGCTTTAAATCTTATTTTCTGAGGGTTCTTTTAGAGGAAGAGTCTGTATCTTAATTTCTAAAAATATATGTGCTATTTTAGTGTACTATGAAGTAGATGCATATAGGTATCTTTCTAAAGAAATAATGGGGAAAGTGACTTCCTGGAGGCTGGTACTTATTTTCTTGAATATAACTACCTAGATTTTTTTTTTTCTTCTAAATGAAAAGGAGTCTATTTCCTGCACAGAATCAGTTGTGAATGGAGTTTGCAAAACAAACTGATTTTAAAAAAACAATCATTAGACTAATTGGTCATTAAGTTTTGAAGCTGTGTAATCAGGCTTAATGTGGATGGCCTCATAACCTTAATTACGTAATAGTGTGCTTAACCTATGTCGGTAAGACCATTTCAATCACTGCTGTTGATATACTGAGAGATGTCAACAATACCTGTCAAATAGCACATACTACAGCATTTCATTTAACAAAATCTTCATACGTAAGCAATATTAATGGGAATGCTAATATTTGCCTTTCCCAGTAGCTCCAGCTGTTTTTTTCCTCCCCTCCTGCATTTTCATGTTTCTGGATTTTCACATACCTTTTCTTCCATCTCCTTACACTAAGAACTTTTTCCTTAGCTTGATGTGATCCTCTTTTTCTCTCTCCATGCATCTGATGGATGACTAATGGTAGCTTTACCCTCTCTCATTAGTCTGTATTTCAGTCCTCGCTCTGCCAGTCAGTAATGAAGTCCATTTCTGGTTAGTAAGAGAAAAGAACCTGACTCCTGAAGCAGCGGATGAATCAGTCTTTCTGATGGACTCATAAACTAAAAGGGACAGGCTCTAGTTACAGGGTGTTCTCACTTGTCTAGATTTTCTTCTGTTTTCAAAAAAGGTAGGAAAGTTGGAGGGACAGATGAAATGGGAAATGAGAGAAATAGAAAGGGAAAATATGGATAACACTAGAAGGAAAAAAGAGGGGAAGGGAAAGTTATATTTGGTAAAGAAGGGGATAGATAAAATTTGAGTTGATAAACTGCAGAATTTATTTAAACTTTGATCATGCAAATGGTGTTCAGTTTGAGAATAGACATGTGTACAAATCTAGTATTATTGCCATGCTGTTGGCAGACTGGCATCTTAATATGCCTGTGGACCCTATATTCAGGCTGAATACAGAAATGGGGATCTACACAGGGGGAAGGGCATGGAGTCGTTTTCTGTGCTGCTTGTTTCTCTCTAGCACATATAAATCAGTATTTTCATTTGCCTTTCACCAAAATGTTTTTTTTTTAAAAGAATGAAAGTGTAACTGCATAGCTTACACATTTACTTCTTACTTGCAACCCTTAATAAGAACAAGTTTTAAGTACATCTGAATATTAATAATATTAAAACACTCGTCAAAATTGTTAGCTAAAGTGGTGCTAACATCACCAGTAGTTGTTCACATATGCACACTTTTACAACACGAAAAACTTACAGCCCCTCACAAATGTAGGGGAAATTGACTTCTGCTTGAATTCCAGAATGGTTATTTTGGGATAATGAAAGCTTTGCAGAATTTCTTCTAAATACTGTACGTTGTTGCAGAGTATGCTATTGTGAAGTAAATCTAGTTGTGAGCTGACTCTGGAATAATGGCTTCATTTACAAATAGCTGTTCTGGAGCAATTAGTTGGTATTATACTGTGCAGCTCTGCAATAATCCCTTTCTAATTTCCAGTATACAGCTAACAGTGGTGCCTTACTTCCTCATAGCTGAAGTGGAATACAGAGTGCACTGAAGCCTTAGCAGGGCTGAATTAAACATTACACATTTATATGGGAAAGCTAAGTGTATGTGCTAGGAGTAGCTAGATGAGTATGTTGGCACTTTGCTTACATGAGAGATGGTGTCAAATTCTAGGGGGAATGTCAATGTTTTTTTCATGGCTGGGGAGGGAACAGTTAATTACTTCGGTGATTTTGGAGTCAGCTTGGGATGTTGATTTAAATGGTGATCTGTGAAACAGCTAAAACTTAAGATTGGTGTGTGCACGTCAAAGTCTGCCCAGGTTCTAGAGAATGTTTCATGTGGTCTGGAAATCGAGAGAAGTAGAACTGTGTTATTTTTATTCTGGCAACTTCTTTTCAAAGTTACTTCACAAGCAGAAGAAATGGAAGTGATTTTTCACTTTCTTCTGTCATTCTTTTAGTTTTGCTTTATTTCTAAAACTCAGTGCAGTATAATTCTGTGTCTAGAGAATACACAAGACCTGATAGAATGAAATAAAGTACTAATGAATGAGAAAAACAAATATGAGTTTGCTTCCAGGATACGATTTTCTTTATATTAATATTTCTTTTAAATTTTCTTTGTTTTGACAAGTTGTAGCTTTTTTTCTAGTAGTCGGCTACTTTAAGGCATAGACTTGTACCTTCAGGAGATAGTTTGAAAAGAGCAGCATTTAAAAATACTTCCTCTGCCAAACGGAAAAATACTGTTCCAAGCAAATGTTATGGAGAACCTCATTGTACACAGTGCCTAAAATAGAAACTTTCAGTCCTGATGTGAAGCAAAATTCTCCACCCAGATTTTGTTTATACTATGTGAAAGCCTGGTCCTGACTGTATTGTACAGTGCAAAAATATATATAATACAGATGTATTCCCCAGCTGGATGAGCTTATGCTTTAAGAAGCTGCAGTTTTAATGGATATTGCCATGCTCTGTTCACTGTGTTGATGACCAAACCATAAATTTGGTTATAAGCAACAGAAAAGTTTAAACTGAAATGGCAGATGCTGTCATGTATTGAAGCTTGCTGGAATCTGTATTTGGAGCTGTCACTCATCTAAGCTAAAGGCAAAGATGAGGAATGGATGAAGGGAATGAGGAAGTGCTGTATCTTAAGTGGAAATTTTTGGCATTGTTGCTTGGGTCTTTAGGAAACATAACACAAAAAACCCCTCTACTATAACCCCATTAGACTACAAGATTAAGCTCTATTCAGATTATGCTGGAACATATGCTTCAGCAGAATAACTGAGCTCTTATCTAAATTGGTAAGCTTAAGGTTCAGGTTCTTGCATAGCAGTAGTAATTCCCCAGAATGGCACAAATGCCTTTTTGATAGTGAGTTACAGTGTTGTATTACATAGCCAATTATATACACAGTGCTGGTTTGTTTGTTGGCTTGAATTGACCTTACTAAGATTGCAGAGCCATGTACTTGGAAGTTAGGGAATGCAAGAACTAAGGTGACTTTACAGTTCTACTTAATTCCTGGGCATGAATTTTTCAAATCTTTAATTGCATCTCATCTGTGTGATCCCCACAAAGCCAGAGCTTAGTAGCTCAGGAAGAAGGGGTCTCACTTGATAGCAGCTCTTCAGTATTGTCAGGCGGTGTGGCCACTCTGAAGTGCTGCGTAACAGATGAACCCTGTTCTGAAGAAAAAAGGGTCTTATGTTTTTGGTACTCATTGTTTGCTTACTAGAGTGCTTCATAAATAAACTTATTAATTCAATTTCACAGCAAACCCAGCCAATTTGGGGAAAGGGAGTATTGCCATTACTTTACCAGTGGGTGGGCAAACTCAGAGGTACCAACAGCCTGCCCATTTTGAGTGCCTGGTGTCCAAAGTTTTATACGTAGCTCATGACATGCTTAATGCAGAGCTCTTGTTGGCTTTGATTGCAGTGATGGTATTTCTTTAGCAGCGAAGACACGGAGTTCAGACTGCGATCAAATTAATAGTGTGCAATTACTCTTGTGAAGAGTTTAGCTTGAATGTTTTGCACAGCTTCATGCTAGGCGAAGGAAGAAATCAGGTTTCTCAGCATTTTACTTCTTTCATTCTGTTTTGAAGGTAATGTCACAGTAAGCAGCTCCCGTGCCCTCTTGCCATCACTTCCTTGCTTCCATCATCAGATAGTTCTCCTACTTGAGGGAAATGTATGATTGCACAGGGAGACCAAGTACCAGACTAAATGCCAGTTCCTGCTGTTTAATCAGGTGGCTGTGGTGGGGCAAAAGCTGTGTCAGGCAGATCAGTTCTTTGATATGGTTCATAGTCTGTCTGCATGAACAGTTGCATTGGCATAATGGAAAGGCCAGCAGCAAGTTTTGGGTTGGGGAGGGTGGGAACTGCCTGAAGCAAGTTTGGAAACCATTTATAAAGCACTGCTGCCAAACATGCAGCCTCAGACAAATTTCTCTTCCTCTCTCCCCCTTCTCTCTTGCCCTCCCCACATCAGTCATCTTCTGTCTGCTGCAATGAATGAGGCAGGGGTCCTAAGAAGTGAGAATGAGATCCTAGTGGTAAGTGTTATGACACTAGCCTCTTGTACCCTTAGATCATGTCCTGGACATGTTTTGAAATAGCAGCCTTATGGGAAAGGTAGGACCAAGTCCCTCCTGCACTGGCATTGGGCCCTGGTTCCAGTTTCTTGTCCAGCAATTTTCAGTCTCCCTTTAGACTCTAGTTTTACTTCCTTGTCACTCACCTCTCAGCCCTCCATCCCTCCTTACCCAGCCTGGTGGTTCCTCATTCTGCTCTGTTTCCCATCAGCAGCCTTTTCAAAAGAGTTGGTATTGGGATAGGGGCTGTGTACAGCCTGTCTGCAGTGATGATGGCTTGCTCCATCTCAAAACGTGCTCAGCAGGGAAGGACTCTTCAATTTGTAATTGTTGTGCTCTCTGTCAGCTACTGGGCAGGTGCAAAGGGGGGGATGTTTTCAAGGCCTCTTAGCTCAACCATGTTTGGGCAGGTTTTCACATAGATGGCAAAAACATGTTGAGATATAGAAGGACTCCTTTTGCTGGCGTATTTCAAGCCCCTCGTCTTGAAAGTGAAGATAAGAGAATTCAATGTAGGAAGAAAATAAATGGTTTCATCAGCTTTAGTCTTGAAAACAGCTGATATACATTGGTTAATTTTTTTGTTTGTTTGGTTGGGTTTTTTTGTTTTCCCTGAGAAAACCTCATCCTAATGAAGACTTGCAGCTTATGCTATCTTGTGTTCTAAGGAGTGCTCTGGCAAATTTTTATACGGAAGGGAAAGATGAGTTACTATGATAGGAAGTACCCAGCAACTTTAACAGTAGGAGGTGCTGCAAGCTCCCACTAAAAAGTTAGACTGAAATTAGAAATTTGGACTGAAAATGGTAACTTTTTATTCTCTGACTACGTTTGTTAGGAAAACTGCAAGTAGTAGTAGTTCCTTTCTTCACATTAATATGACATGTAGAATTTAGCTTTCAGATTTAATGATCTCATTAACTATGACGTTTGCCCTATTTACAGGTGCTTATCTTGGTCAACTGTCATGTTTAGTGCTACAAACAGTGTTCACCAAACTAGAATTTAGCCTTTTGTTATCTGTTAATTTTCATTAATTCAAGTCTGCTAAAATGTGGACATAGTTTGAGTAGTCTTCTTCATGATCTGACTTCTTCAGTACAAACTTCAGGATGTGTGTAATGCTTATGGAGTTCAACCTGTGCATGTTTCAGAACACCTGAAGTTTAAAAAGGCTTTTGTCCTGTGTATTCCTGTTAATGTTCTGGGAAGAGAAACAGAGTAGATTGGAAGACTTTTTTTCTTTGTTGTGAACAGAAGACTTACTCAATATTGGTTTATCTGGGATTTCATTTTGTATTTTTAAACTTTGTCAGCAATTCATAAACTTTACAGAGCATTTTGGTATGTTTTTCTATAGGAAAAGTAATTTAAGTCTGTAGCCAAAGGAGTGGAGCCCATAGGCGTTTGATTACTTTGTGTGCTATGATCTGTTCTGTTCTCATTGTCCTCAGTGAAGAAGAGACTGCACACAGCATGGTACTTGCTTTATCATTTTTTTTGTTTTATTCAGGCCTAAGTTGTCACTTTTAACCAGTGTTCAAGAAAGCCAAATGCTGCATGCATTGGCCATGTTAAATACAAATGCAAGTTACATGCATCTATCTAGCAAAAGGTTGTATTTTTAATCCATCATGTTAATTCCAAATATTTCAAGGAAGATGGTTCTAGTCATACCATTAAGTTTTACCTGAACAATACATATGTAAACATTTAGTAAGGCGTGTGTATCCTGTGAACAGAATAAATCTTATTTAAAATATTGTAAATCAAATTACTGTAACTTGAGAGTAATTGATGAGTTTTTCTTATGTGTTTTTACAGATAATCAGTTCTCTTATAGTAACTACAAATGTTGGCAAATTCTGAAAGGACAGAAATACTTGGTATTTAGGTCTGATTTATTTCCCTCCCCCCCCCCCCCCTGTGGACCAGTGGACTATCAGGCATGTGATAATGATCTACTTTTTAAAGTGAAGCTGTGTTTTTTTACTAGCTGGAATTTCATCCACGTTTATATTTCTTGTTTCTCTTCTCATCCCCCAAATGTGCATGTTCTGCAGGATTAGGTTTCATTCAAGAAGTGCACTGTTTTCTGAATTAAGAAGTGAATTAAATATTTTTTCTAAATAGCTACCAACTTTTGATGAAAAACATACCGGAAAGGTTTAACAGAAGTAACTGGAAAGATGCAGGACCTTTTCCATTTGACGAAAGTATCAGTAGCCTTAAAAAGTAACAAATGAAGAGGAGCATCAGTGGTTGTGGCTGCTTGTCCTGCTCAGTAGGATCATTCCTGCATAGGAGGCTGTGGCCAGGAGAAATTCTCAGTTTGTTTCTCATAGTGGTATCACTGTTGCGTTGACTTTCTGCTTAGCCAATTTCTTGGAAGTAGGTGATGCTCATAGGGAGTTCAGACAGATTCTGATACTCATAATGTTTGGTGGCTTGCTCTCTTAAACCTCCTCTTGTTTTTTTTACAGAGAATGTGGGACCTGTATTTTTAGTAGTTTAGCAGTACAGAGTGTAGTGGTACCTGGTTTTGCAAAAAGGTGGTGCTTGTCAAAATGAAGCTTGACATAAACATGCTGACATGAACACTTGAGAATGTAGTTTGTATGTACAAGACTGTAAAAAACTTATTCTGGCAGCATGCTTGTAAACATTTATTGTGCCTTGTTTGGTTTTATTTTGACCCTGACAGAGCCAACAGTACGGGCAGAACTGATGGAACAGGTGCCTCATATTGCTATGTTCTGTCAAGAAAACAGACCTTCAATCCCATATGCTTTTTCCAAATACTTACTGCCTATTGTGGTACGATACCTTGCAGACCAGAATAACCAGGTAAGTGTCTTTTACAAGTAGTTTATTAGCTAGTTGAACATACCTGGTGTGAGGTTTTTAAATTTAAATAATTTAACATTATACAAGTGTGTAATGTTTTGGGGTAAAAAGGTTTTGAATGATGTGAAATACATGTTGCTGAACTTCAAAGAAAATTTCCAGGTTTTTTTCATCTAACATGATCTGTTCTGATTTGGAGCCTTTTATCTGGTGTTGTATTCTTATGGACAAAATAAAACAGTCATTTTAATAAGCTTATATAATTTAAATTCTGGCAAAAAGGAACAGTAGTTATGAACAATTGATGCCTTGGTATAATTAATTTTTTTAACACCATTATGAACCTTCATAACCAGTAATTTGTATATCGATCCAATAAAGCTTTTGGATTGAACTTGTGTGGTTTGTTTCTCTGCATGTACGAGTTAGCTTGTCTAAAGCTTTCTCTACGCTTCTCCATGTCATTTCAGACTAAACTAATCCTGGGTGTTACATTATTTTAAGTATTTTAGGCCTTTGACACTTTTTTCTTGCCTTTTCCAGATTTTCCATAATTACAAATAGGTACCAAAATCTGTTGTTCTTAATAGTTTGTTTGCTAATTCATGTATGATACAACAACCATACTCGTGCTTGATATTTTCTTCCTAGCAGATCAGTGGTTCTGTTCATCATCTTAATCTCTGTTGATACTCCCATAGTTCATTTGGCTGGTTTGCTCTGAAACAAAGCTTGAAGGTGTTTTCAAAATTGCTGCATTGCAGTATATGGTCTCTTGTTTTATGTAATGTTTTCTCTTCTGATGAACTTACTTTTTGAGATGTAGGGGTTAGCCACATATGAAGTCAATTATTAGTGGTTATCTGATTTTTGTATGGTCTTTTTTTTTTTAAAGCAAAATTGTCTCTCGGAATTTAAAATACGTTTAAAATAAATGCAGTTTTTCATTGTCAGCCAAACTGGTTAATCTCTGAAGAAGAGGATTTGTTTAATAAAATTCATATTCCTTAGAACTTTCTTACTGCCAATTAGTTGTGCTGCTTTTCTTGCATGAGCTTTACAATGACTAATTCTTTTGACATTGCTGTCCTGTGTTTTGGGAAGTATGTAGGTGGACACTTTTATAATAGCATTGCCTTAGTTTACAGTGTGCAGGTGTTCTTGGGTTCAAACATAATTCATTTCAAACATGAAGTGTTTGCAAAAGTGTATTGGAGCACTTGTCCTCTTGCTGAGTGCAATTGTTATAGGTGTGTGGCAGTATATAGGTACAGCTTCCAAAACACAGGACACACAAAAATATGCTTGAATTCATTGGTTCAGTTTTTGTCTTTTTATGATAGGTAAGAAAAACAAGCCAGGCAGCATTGTTAGTTCTGTTGGAGCAAGAACTCATAGAGAGATATGATGTGGAGACCAAAGTATGCCCTGTTCTGATAGATCTGACAGCTCCAGACAGCAATGACGATGTGAAGACAGAAGCCGTTGCTGTAAGTAACAGCAATACCAAATCATGCGGTATAAAGCTTGTTTGAATGCTTGATGTTGCAGTGGTGGTAGTGTGTTTCCAAGATGCACATCCATGTGGTATTAAAAAATGATAAAATAATAATAGAAAAAATTATATTGTTATCTATGACTAATCTGTAATTTCTTTCATGTGGTGTTACACTCAAGGTTAGATTTAAGCTCAATAGCTTGTATGTGCTGTAAAGAAAAACCCAGCTGGACAAGACAGCACAGGGGATTAATTTTATCAACTCCTAAAGCATCTGCTATGGTTGGCTTTTTAGTTTTTTTCAGGTTGGTTTGTTTTATGGAAGTTTAAATTGCGCATGTGGAAAACTTCCATCAGTGGAAAATCTTTAACACTTGAATTCTGTTGGTCTTTGCTGTATGTCTATTCTCTTTATTGATTTTGTTTTGTTTTATTGGATGAAATAATAAGCATCTGAGGTGATTTAACTCATGGTTGGTTGCTGGGGGTTTTTTTGCATTAGACACAACCTTAATTCAAAATTATTGTGTGTTGAATTAAAATAGTAAGCAAGTTAGTAAGTTAATTTATTAAGGACGTACATCTCCTGCCATTACTCCTTTTGGTTCCCTTGATCATTTATTTATTTATTTATTTATTCAATTTACATTGATGCTGTTTGCTGGGTGACTTTTTTAAAATTCTTTTTGGTTGAGAGAGACCTCATTAATATTTTACTTTAACAGTGTGGCTGGACTCCTAAACATTAAGCAGTCTGAGCATTATTTTATTTGGCACCAAGTTTCTTGTACTTTCTTGAAAAAGCTTCCAAATGCATAAGGGACTTAAATCTAAAGCAGAACTGTTTTATCCAAAATCATTGTTTTGAAGATAGTGGAACTTGTGAAAGGTTTCTGTAACTCATCAAGCCCCTAGAGGCTAGAAAACTAACAATTTCTTATTATAGTTAAAGATCAAATCCTTTTAGATTACCTTCTATTTTTAAAAGTTGTAGGAAAACTAAGAATGAAAGAACAGTTAGAGGAAAAAGCTGTTACTTTCTTTGGTAGGATATGCTTTCTCAGTAACTACGTTAGGGAGTTGCAATATGGAGTGTTTTAATTTTTAGATCATGCAGAAGTTGTAGAAGTCGCTTAAGCATATTAATTGTCAATTTTCTGATAATTGTAAATATATATTCATTAAGTATTGGAATAGTGAAAGAATCTTGTACTTATTTTTGTAAGTCTGTTTGGTAAGGTATAAGAGCAATATCTGAGAGTTTAGTTATCTCCATTAGTTAGGAATTTCATTTAGTTTAGTGAAAGACTGATGTCTTCTACAGCTGTGTTACGTCATGACAGGGGGAGGGCAAGGAGAAAAAATAAATTGCTTTTTGCAGAAGTGGCCAAACTTTTTAAATTCAAAGTATGGATTTTTTTCAATATTTTTTACAATTTTCAATGAAGTTATGTGCATTGGAATGAAAAGTAAATGTAGAAAAGCCTGTGCTTAACTGACATGAAATTCTGTGTTTTGCAAGCATCCCTGATTAGTGTCTGTCTTGCCATTAGATAATGTGCAAAATGGCCTCCATGGTGGGAAAGGACATCACGGAAAGACTTGTTCTTCCTAGGTTTTGCGAGATGTGCTGTGACTGCAGAATGTTTCATGTTCGCAAGGTATGAATTATCAGCATCTGATCTGGATTATCTGTGAAGGGAGTGTCATCAACTTGGGATTTGCATTTGTCTAAATGACTCTTCCCTGCTAGATCTCATCTGTGACACGTATAAGTGAAACCTGTGAGGTTTCTTTTGTAGCTCGCATTTCCACAGATTTTATATTTGGCACCGAGTTTTTTCCAGAGTCCCTACCCTTGTCAGAAACAAAAAGAATCTGATTGTCCTTATGATTGCGTAGGTAGCCATGAAAATGTGAACCAGCTGTAACTGATACAGCATCAGCCACCTGAGCTCATATTTCTGTGCATAGGTGGAATTAAAGATGTTCACCAAGATGAAATAAACCAGTACTCCATCATGGTATTCAGGTGCTGAGGCTGTGTTTTGGTTTCACCCTGCCATTGCTTGTTTTCCATGATAACTGCTTGTAATGTTTGATTTGACAGAACTTTGAATGCATTTTATCCTCTTTCACTTAAGTTCTGGGGTGACTTTTTCATGTATGAAAAAGGCCGATTAAGCTTGAAATGGAGAAGACAATTTTAATTTTTTTTTTTTTTTTTTTTAAACCATGGGAACTGATGGAATGGGGAAGTGGCTGATACTGTGTTTGCACTGAAACACATTTTTGTGGTTTTAAAGCTATTTACGTTTTGCCTTTGATTTTGTTTGCTGTGTTAAAACTGTGGTCTTAAGGTTATTTCTTGGACTTTGTCTGCAAGGTATGTGCAGCCAATTTTGGAGATATCTGCAGTGTGGTTGGGCAGCAAGCCACTGAAGAAATGTTGGTAAGCCATTTCTTAAAGGATTTTTCTTTTTAATACAAGTCAGTAGTGGAGTTAGGCAAGGTGCAGAGAAGGCAGCTAAAATGAGTAGACAACTGCTACATTCCTGTAGTAAGGAGACACTAAAAAATCTGTGACTCTTTAGTTTTGCTGACATGAGGTTATGACTGATGTTTACAAAACCTTGAAGACAATTATTATGAATACAGAACTCTTACTTGCCAAATCACACAGTCTAGAGCTAAGGGGTGCTCAATTCTAATGCTGGGAGAAGGGTTTAAACCAGACTGAAGAAAATGCCTTGGGCTGTGGAGGCAGAGAGTATTTGCAAGTTCAAAAATACATTTAGTGAGAAGTAGGCAGGAATATGTCTTCTAATGTCCATAAATGCAATCAAAAATTGCAGAGAGAGGAGGAGCGTGGGAAGTATAGACTGCTAGAAGTGGCAAGGCTTATGTGATCTCCTTAAATGGCATCACTTAATGCTGCTGTTTGTTGATTTAATATTTTAAAGTCAGTTTTCCTGACTCCAACAAAGCCTCACAACCCTCCTGGGAAGGAGTCAAAGAGAAAGAAAAGCAGAGAAAATAAGTTAATTTGGGCAATAACAAATGAAGTAAAGGGAAGAGATACCAGTTCAAAATGGAAAAGTAGGGAACTGGATGGAGCAGTGAGCAGAGGATCCTTAACAGTGCCCCCCATTCCCCTGGCGGGCTGAAGGAGCTGGTGGATGTTGCTAGGCTTGGAGACATGACAAGGGAGCAGAAATCAGCCTTGACAGTCTCTGGGATCCTTCTTCAAGCTTTCTCCTTTTGGGCATGTGGACAGTGAGCTTGTTGAGGGCCAGAGGAGGTTGATGAGCCAGTGCCGTGAATTAGCAAGGGACTTACACAGAGAGAGTGTAAATGCAGCTATGACTTCAACAAGAGACTCTGCAGCCTTTTGCAGATGTGGTATTGGGACAGGTACACCTAGTGTGACCCTCAGGGCATTTCTTATGTTCATAGTCTTTGCTGCATTTTTCCCTAGGTACTGTGTGATTCAATCCATTTGATAATGAAGTATTGTTTTGCAGATTTACATCCTGTATGTTTCTTGATTGGGGATGTAAATTGGTTTCTCTCACACAAATGCCATCTTAATGATACGTGTGATGAACTTGGATTAAAACTTTGTAGAGGGTGCAATTAGCCTATGAAATAGGTGAAAAAGTGGTGATTATTTTATGTGAAAGCAATAACATGTGCCTGGATGGTTGGAGATCTCTTTCCATAACAGAAAATGCTATTTTCTGCTCTTTTTGGATTGTCGAAAAAAAAGGGGGGGGAAGCTGAATGGCTTTAGATAAAACTTAATTTTGTAACATAAATGCTTTTTTTAATCGGAAGCAAAGTCCAGAAAACTTTACTGCAGAAAGTACAATTAAGTATCAGTAATTGAGAACAGAGCTGTAGCAACATTCGCTGTATTACTTGCATCTTACCTGCCTGTTGCAAGCAAGGGCAGCCGTGTGATGACCTGCATAACTTTGACTGCCTTGCCTTCACTCTGTCCACTGTTTCATCCTTACTGTTACTGTGTCCAAAAAACCCGAGCACCTGAGCAACTTCAAAATGCTTCAGTTTTATGAGTAAAACCACTGCACTGTTGAAAACTCTTTTCTCTTGCACCAAATGCAGTGTTTCTCTTATTCCCCTATTCCTCTGTGCCGTTCAGGTCCTGCTTTGTAGGGTAGGTGGTGACAGAGATTGGTAAATCTAGCAATGAGACGTTTAGGTGGAAAAGAAAGGTTTTCTTTCTTTCTGAAGATATGCTTCCTTTGCATTTCAGTGAGAATCTTAGGAAAATCTGAAGTACTCTTTCATAACTAAAACATTAATGCACCAGTGTTCTTTATGGTTTTGTTCCTGTCACTGTTGTCTACTTTAAAAGAATGGTATAGAGATGAGATTTTTGTCTTATGATAGGTTTTCTGGGCTTGGGGATATTTTTGGAGTTGGGTGTTTGGTTTTTTTTTTCCTCCGATATAAATCAGGTTAGAAAGTTAGTACTTTCTTGCTATTCTTCAGACAGGTGAGTTTTTCTTATCTGTATCCATAAGTAACATGAGAACAACTGATTAGAAGGGTGGTGCTATGAATGTGTGTTCTTTGTCTTGCAAATGTTAAACTAATGCATCTGAGTATGAGGGCAGAGAAGAGATGAAGGAAATGAATGTGAAAAAAGAGCTTGCTTTGAAACAAGTACTGCCTGTTAAGACTTGCAAACTCACTCACTATATTCCTAACAGCTGCCGAGGTTTTTCCAGCTCTGCTCTGATAATGTGTGGGGAGTTAGGAAAGCCTGTGCTGAATGCTTCATGGCAGTTTCTTGTGCAACATCACAGGAAGTCCGGAGGACAAAACTGTCAACCCTTTTTATTAATTTGATTAGTGATCCTTCAAGATGGGTAAGAATTACTTTTTATTTCTTGAATTGCTGTCATATTTAAAGGATTTTACTGTGATACTCTATATAGAACTTCTCCGCATAGGTGTGGATAACATAACTTGTTTCAAGCACCTCAAGCAAAATTATTCTTAGACGTCTTAGTTTGTCAATGGGTGTAGAGAGTCCCTCTCATTTTCTCTGCAGCATGTAAGAACAACTGTGTCAGGGGATAGCTTTTCTTAGCTACAGAATTGCCTGTGACTTAACGTTGCTGAAAATCATTAACAAAAGTGGAAAACTAGATGTGACTTACTGGTATTTCTTCGGGTTCCCTACCACCACCTCCTTTTTTTGGAGGGGAGTGAGGTGGTAGTGTTTGTTGTTGGTTTCGGGTTTGCTTGGTTTTGGTTTGTGTGTGGTTCTGTGTGTGTGGTGTTTTCTTGTTGGTGTTTTTTTTTTTTTTTTTTTTTTTGTTTTGTTTTGTCTTGAAGACCTACTCTTCAAACCTTGTTAAGTTTGTTATTAGCAGACTACTTCCGAGAGCCAAAAGTAAATCTTTTGCACAGGAGCATGAGCTCTTGCATCCTGGAAAGTCATGCAAGTTGTAGCCCAGCAGAATTAATCAAATAATAATGGAGGTAGATAAGGTAATTGTTGAGAAGGGGAGAATAGGAGGAGCAAACGAAAATGTAATGAAATAGGAAAGGGAAAGAAATGCAGAGCTTATCAGTCAGACTTATGGTGGTGAAATGTCTGTTCACCGCACATAATTTTTCAAGTTGTTAAAATTCTCAACTGAGCTTTCAAATTTAGCTGCTTCTTGTACCTAAATAGAAGGTTTCTTTGGTTGTGGGGAATGAGGCTGTCAACTTAGTTACCCCTGCTTTAACTGTTTTTATCATGCTTTTTCTTAATTTTTTTTTTTTTTTTACTTAGTACTTTATGTATTCAGCTGGCTGACTCTTTGCAGAGCCTCTGATGTTGCTTTTCTCAGTAGGCTCATGACCCTTCCAATTCCTAGTAGCATTTATGTTTTATAGGACAGCAAGCTTTATATACAGAAATTTTTTTTTTTTTTTCTCACCTTGAACCCTTTCCACTAGGTCCGCCAAGCTGCTTTTCAGTCTCTGGGGCCTTTCATATCAACTTTTGCTAATCCATCCAGCAGTGGCCAGTACTTTAAAGAAGATGATGTTAAAAACCCAGAAGATTGTGGTTCTGCACAGGAAAACAGGTAAAGAATTTTCTAAATCTACAAATTATTGTTTCCTCCTTGTTTTTCTTCTATACAAACTGCAAATAAAGAAAATTAACTTTCCTGTATAAATTGAGTATTTATCTTGATAAATGGAAAGATCTGGAACTTATCATCTTACTTAACTGAAAATTCTGGTAGTATCTTACTTACTAAAAATACATGACTATTCAATAACTTAGGATAGCTTAGGATATACCTTCTGCGATGAAATGACTGACTTGATAGGCAAGGGAGAGCAGTGGATATAGTCTACCTAGCTTTCAGTAAGGCTTTTGACGTGTTTTCCCATAAGATCCTCATAGACAAGCCAATGAAGTATGGGGTGAACAAGCAGACAGTGAGGTGGATTGACAGCTGGCTGAATGGCTGGGCCCAGAGTGCACTGATCAGCAATTGGCTGAGTACTTCAGGGGTCCATATTGGGCCCGGTCCTGTTTAATTAACATCATCGTTAATGGTCTGGATGATGGGGCAGAGTGTATCCTCAGCATGTTAGCTGATGACACAAAACTGTGAGGAGTGGCTGATGTGCCAGAGGGTCATGCTACCATCTGGAGGGGCCTCAGTAGGCTGGAGAAATGGGCTGGCAGGAACCTCTTGAAGTTCAACAAGGAGAAGTGCAAAGTCCTGCACCTGGGGAAGAACAACCCCAAGCACCACTACAGGCTGGGGTCTGACCAGATGGAGAGTGGCTTTGCAGAAAAAGCCCTAAGGGTCCTGGTGAGCACCAGGTTGACCAGGACCCAGTGATGTGCCCTTTCAGTAAAGGCCAACAGTATTCTGGGTTGCAGTAGGAGGAGTGCTGCCAGCAGGTCAAGGGAGGTGATCCTTTCTGTCTGCTCAGCTCTGGTGAGGCTGCAACTGGAGTGCTGGGTCCTGTTCTGGGCTCCCTACTACAAGTGAACATACTGGAGAGAGTCCAGTGAAGGGCCAGGAAGATGATGAAGGGACTAGATCATCTCTCCTATGAGGAGAGGCTGAGAGAGCTGGGACTGCTCAGCCTGGAGAAGCGAAGGCTCAGGGGGATCTTACCAATGTGTGCAAATACCTGAAGGGAGGATGGAGCCAGGCTCTTTTCAGTGGTGCCCATTGCCAGGACCAGAGGCAGTGAGCACAACCTGAAACGCAGGAGGTTCCCTCTGAACATCAGGAAACACTTTATTTTACTGTGAGGATGGCACAGGTTGCCCTGGGAGGCTGTGGAGTCTCCATCCTTGGAGATACTCAAAAGCTGCCTGGATGTGGTCCTGGGCAACTGTTTTTGAGTGTCCCTGCTTGAGTAGGGGGATGGCCCAGATAACCTCTAGAGGTCCTTTCCAACCTCTGTCTTTCCGTGATTGCTATGATTTATTTTGCTATGCTGAAAGCAAATCTAGTTTGATAAATAGCAAGCTGATAGCATGTGTGTGAATTTTCAAGAGCATCTGTTTGCAACAAGTATATTTTTGTTTTTAAATGTTCATTTGCTTTGGCACTCAACAGTGAACAAGTTAGGACTACAGAAGTTGTCACAACAGAGGATGAGCACAACAGGACAGAGGATCTGTCTTCAGATGTTGATAATGACAATTTTGCAACAAAACTTGAAAATGCCATGGAAGATCAAAATACGGTGTCAAATAACTCCCAGA
>NW_009260770.1:3688029-3700557 GCF_000687185.1 Egretta garzetta
CCGCTCTTTCGGAGCAGGAATTGTACAACTCTTTCCATTTCTGGAGGACTCCGCTTCCTGAAATAGATATTGACTTCGAGCTTCAGCAGACTTCTGAGATAATACTAGATAGAGAAATTCAGGAACTCACTATGCCAGTATCTCCAAACATTCCCATGGCAAGAAGGAAAGAATTGGAAGAAATGATAGAAAATTTGGAACCCCATATAGATGATCCAGATGTTAAAGGTATGGTAAAGATTCTTGATGTATTTTTAGTGTTTGGAGATATGCATATGTTGCTTTAGCATTTTGGACTTAAACCTTTCAGTTGTTATAAAAGTCAGAAGTATTACTTTCTCCTGGTCCTCAAAGAGATTGTATCTATTTTGATTTCATTGTGAAAGTTGATGATGAACTACAAGGGAACTAGTATTTGTGTAAAGATGTTTAAAGATAGTATGATTCCTTCCATAAACTGAATATACATACAGTGAGCAATATAAACTTCAAACTGCGTGTTTTGACAGTATGATGAAATAGATGGTTCAGTGGCCTAAGTTGTTCATCAGGAAATCAATCTGTAATTAGCATACATGCAAAATAAGTCAGATGATTTTTTTTTAATATCAAAGTGTGATAAATGGTTTTCATTTTATGCATTGTCCATTTTATTTTTAATGAATTAGTCTTATCCATTTTTCTGCAAGGTCTTTATTATTGTAGTCTCATGTTGTCGACTTGTGTATTAAGTTTATTGGGGCAAACTGAGAATTGATCCAAACTGAATTCTTGAAGTGAACGCACTTCCCCCATTTTTAAGGCTCCTGAAGAGTGGAGAAGGGTTTCATAAGTATGACCAGCTGCTGGAGTAGCACCTCAGAGCCCCTCCTGGGCTTAAATGACTTGGCTATTTCATGCACACCTACTCCAGTAGGTTTCTCTTGGTATTTATATGCTGAATAAATTCTAAGGCACGTCAAGCTTGAGCATCAGTCAGAAAGCCCAGAGGTGCGACGAAGGAAGAAGCCGTGTTGTTCTGGAGCTGAAGAATTCCTAGGAGAATACATGCCTCTATACCAGAAAAAGTAGGAAGGAAAAAGAGGGGCGAGTTGGGAGCAGGAAAAACATTTTAGAATAAACTGATACTGCTTTCAACTTCTTTTTGTTGTTAGTAGGTTGATATGCTAATAACTTTTCTTAAATCCATTTGGGGCTGCTTCTATTTAATCTATTGTGAAGTTAGCAGATGAAACTTTGTTGCTTTAAGAGCATTTTGGGTGCTCTCTAAGGAAAGAGATGAGAAAAAATTTCAGCCTTGCTAATGATTTGAGTCCTCACATAACCCGTCTCTGAAGCCCACTGTTAAAACCTGCACTGATATTTAGGTTTGTTTTCTAAAACCTTTTTCTGTCCAGTTACAGAAAATACCCTAAACAATTTTAATGGAGATTTATGTAGGCCTGTATTTGTACAAACAGAATTTTCCTTTGTTATGGGGTTGTTTCTGCTATGTGTGTGTTCGTGTCTTGTTTTGGAGTGGGATTTGGGGTTTTGTTGTAGCTCTCATGACTGGGTGTCAAGAAGTTTTCTGTGTAGCAATTCAGTAGAAGAAAACTGTTACCAGGTTGTCAACACCATGGTTTCCCAGTGCCCACAAGTTAAGAAAGGTTTGAATTAAGGTTATGAATGCCATTTATTCTAATTTGGGATGGGGGTGGGTGGTCTTAATTACTCAGTCACCTATGTATTCTGTTCAGTACATCTGGCCTGGTCAAGGCTGTGTAGTGAGGCCCCATGAAACACCTTCTAAGCCTTTTACTTTTTCGCCTGTACTCTCATTATTTGGTCTAAGTACCTCAGAAGCTGGAATGTAAAAACACGCCTGTTTTGATTTGGTAGTGTTGCTATTTTAATGCTATTTTAATTTTACACAAAGTCCATTGAGGCCAACACGCCTGTTTTGATTTGGTAGCATTGCTATTTTAATTTTACACAAAGTCCATTGAGGCATAAGGAAATTGAGACCAAAACTGATAGGATAGTATTCATTTTGCATGCTCATCTCAAACACTAAAGTGCACGTAGAAGTGGCAGGTAATGCCTATGTTTTGGACCTTACGCTCCATGAATTGTGACAAGAGGGAGGTAAACTCCCTTTGGGGGTGACCCAGAAGATCAGAGCCTTCATGGGCAATACCAGGAATAACGCTTCCATCTTTACCATCTAAAACTGTTGTTGCAAACTGATGATATAAATATTCAGTCCAAAGGTTGTCTTAATTTGTTATTTTCGGAGAAATTTTATGAAACTTCTAAATTGCACAGATAATTTTTGTCTCCAGTATATGTGGCTTAGAAGTGTTTGCCAAACAGCCAGACCTGGTCCCAACGGGTGCTTAGGGTCTTTCCCTCCCACCCCCGCAAGACTAGCCATTATGTTTTTATGAGTCTTGTACTGTCAGTGGGCTGGCTCTTGACAGCAAAGACTGAGCAAGCTAGGATTTCTTCCCCCCTTCTTTCTTTTTAAATCGCTGTGACCTTTTTCTTGTACTTATTTTCTTCATTGGTTTGCTGTCACCCAAGTCCTGGATTCCTGCTTCCATGCCGTGCTCTTGTCTTTATTGCTGCATTCCCAGCCAAGGGGTGGGAGCAGATTATGTGGTTACTATAGCAAATGGGGCAAGTGTCCTAGAGACGTCACAAGATGAAGAGGGGATGGGTTAGCAGAAGTGTACTCTGGGAATGACACTGTAGTATATGATGTTATGCGCATGTCAATAAGGTTGTTGTTCAGATGATCTTAACTCTGGCTGTACCTAGCCTCTCAGTGCTTGACTGTGCAACTTTAACATCCTTCTCTTAAAATGTTTTGGTTTGGAGAATATTTTCTAAACTTAAAAAGAGAAGAAAATTAATATCTGGAACCATATTGGCCAGGTTCATTGGAGCAGGGTTTTTGAAGGTTTTTAAGATCACACTGAATTTTTATTATTTGACTGCAGAATAACTAGTGATGGTAATAAGGTGATGTCTTTCATGGTACAATCAGCAGAGGTGGTTGATTACCATTTTTCTAGTTGGTTTCAGAGCCAGTCAGTCCCTGACAGCTGAGGCAGGTGTAGACATTTGGTACTAGAGTTCAACCAGCAGTGATTCTTCAGTCAGAGGAATACAGGTTTTTTTTCTTCCCCCCTGCTTTGCACTGTATATGCATCCATAGCAACTATTATACCTTTGTTACCCCCATCCCTTCCATCTGTATGTATTTCCCCTATTAACTTTTTCATTTTCATTTCTCTTCCTTTCTGGATTCTGCATTCTTCTACTTCACCTCACCCTTCTATGTTGTGCGAGGTGCTTCTTCCCTCACCTGCTTGCGTCATTATAGCAGAAATATTGAGAACAGAATAATTCAGTTCTTATCTAAAGGGTACCTCAGCATACCATGACAAGGGGAATGATCAGTTGAAAGACAAGGCATTGCTCGTGCAGCCTGGAGTACAGTATGTTCAGTGTGCATACCCCAATCTTCCAGATGTCTTGGCTGCCAAGCACTGATGGATTACTGTTTACATACAGAGAACAAACTGTCTGTGGTTGTGTGGGGTTTTGGGGTGTTTGTGTTTGTTTGTTTGGGGGGGTTTTAGGTTTAACTTGACTGTGTTTTCTGTGTGTCTGCAGTCCACCTCCCTATCATCAGAGCACTTACAATTTCAAACTTCAAATCCTTGCTCCAAGGCATGGAGACTGATGAGGTCTCTAGCAAATATTTTTTTTTAACGGTGACCAGTAACTGCCATGGAACGTATTTTTTTCCGTAATCTCATTCTCAGAAAGGTGTGAACTGCTTTTACTGAATCTCACTCCCAAAAATCTTTACCTTGAGGCTTTTTTTTCCACAACTAGCTTGTTGCCAAAGTGATAAATCTGAGTAATATAGGTAGTTAAGCAGTCAGCAACCATGATAAAGACAAGCCTGTATTCTCAGACGAACTCTACTGGCTAGCAGAGCTATGCAAGCTGTGGAAAGTTAAGCAGTGGTATGTAATCCCTGTTAATAGAACCTTTCCAGTCCACTGGCCAGACATCCTGAGGGTCTCAAACTGGGAGATGGAAACGTGCACGTTCCTCTGAAGTATGCCAGCTCTTTGAAGATTATCACAGGGTCTTTATTCAGGTCACCTTTTTCCAGTTCCCCAAGGCTTCTGCTGTCTTCGCTTACTTCAGAAGTTGCTTTTCTTTCCCCAGATTTTTTTATTTCTTTATTTTTCTTCCCAGGGACACTTTCTTCAGCTTTATTTATCTCCTTATGTTCTGCATACAAAGTGCTAAACGCCAGCTTTTCTTAATGTTATTTCGGGGAAGAGAGAAAGTGTGACTTGCGGGTTACTGGGGCTAACTGCAGCTTATGCCAGTTATAGGCTGCTTTGCCAAATGGAGACCTAATAGGGATAAACCATCCCAAATGTAGGGTCAATTGATCCCATTCCCTTATAAAAACTGCGTTTATAAGTCAGGTTACTAGCACTGCCTGCAGTAAAAGCCTAAAATATATTGTTATTGGAACAGTAGGTGAGGAGGAAGTGGAGAAGAAACTCCTTACTACTTGCATCTCTGTACCTATCAATGCAACCCATAGCTTTTGCCTCTTGAGTAAGAAGTGAGGGTAAGGAAGGCAGATCCTTCAGAAAAAAGAAGGGAGCGTGCCACTGGGAAATATCAATGTCTTCTAGTGAAGCATCGGGAGAAATAGAAAACAACAATAAAGCATATTGAAAGGACAGAAACTCCTGAGGACCAAGAAATTTAATAAGGCCAGGTAAAATGTGGTTTTGAATTTAAAGGTTGTGCCAGTTATTTTAGGATGCAGGTACAATAGCCAAGAGTAAATAATTCCTTGCTGAAAAATACTTCACACCTGAAGCAAAAGTCAAAGAAGAAAGAGTTAATTAGCAGATGATTTAAGATCCAGTGAACTGGACTTTTATCTTACCAATGCAATACATGAGTTCTGTGTTATGTACAAAACTGACCTTTACACTCCAATTTTTATGGAAGGTATTTGTGAAGGCTTGTTAACCAGCAGATTCTCTTCCAGTCTTCTTCCCAAGAGCTCTGAAGCATTTGTCACCTCTGAGAGGGAAGCCTTATCCTTTGCTTGCACTTTTAATGGGTTTCTGGAAAACGTTGCCTGTCTTACGGCTGTAGGAAAGATCTTTGTGGGAGATGGGGAGGAGTAGCAGCCACGTCAGTCAGGAGGTTGTCAGCACAGATCTTGGATTGTGTCAGTGTGTAATGGGATTACGAGGGGATGTGCCCTGGCACCTGAGCACTGGGTGGTGAAGACAGTTCATTAGGATGCTGTCTCAAGTTTCAGTATCTTCAAGGCAGCCACCTAGAGCTGTACACATACTTACACATGCACTCTCTCTTCCTCCTTTACTAAGCACTTCAATATTCTGGAGCCTTCTACAGTGACTATGTTTGGCTCTTTTTTTGGCTAGGACCTTAAGATGTTTATGGACTTCAGGTCATTCACCTAGTGAATGACAGCACTGGAGTCACCCTTGGTGACAAGACCTATGGAGAAGCACTCAGAGAAGCAAGAAGGCACTCGCCAATCAGTGAAATCCTTGGGAGTTTGGCCTCTCCTGTCCTTCATCCCCATGTCTTGGGATTGTAGAATCGACAAGAAGCTGAGGAGATGCACATTTGGGTCGTATCTCCTCTAGGGCAAGCAGAGGAAATCGGGATACATGTGGTCCTGTTAAGCCCCTAAGCAAGGGTGGTCCAGGTGTGCAGGCTGACAGTGGGGCATGGGTGGGAAATATGTCTTTGAAAATTCCCACTTACCTTTGCTTTTGTTACTAGAAGTAATCTTTGGAGCTCTGTGGATTTTTCAGTAATTACATATTCAGTGTTGAAGCAGTATGTGTTACCTAGTCAGGGTAAGCTTTCTTGACTTCTAAGTGAAAATGCAAGCAGTGTATGTTTTTCATGAAGGACAACTTCATGAAAGAAGTGTTCATGAAAAATGTCTCGTTGATGTGCAGCAGGATGTAATTCCTTTTAATTTTCTTGTTTGATTTTCTCTAAATGAGAATAAACTGGAAATCTGACAGGCATTTCTTGCCCTAGCAGATGCCACCGATTTTGCATGGTTTTGGAGTGGCTTATTTAAGTTTTGGAGGAATTTACTAGCATTGATCTTTATTCTTGTGGGCCTTGAAGTATAGAGGTTTATTGTCAGCAAAGTAACACTTGAATAGTGAATTCATAGCAAGCTTTGTTAATCTTACAAATTGTAAAATTTCTAACTTTAATATGCTTATGTCTAAATTGCAATTATATATTATAGATATATATTGGAACTATATTTTCTAACATAATGCGTTTTATAGTGAAAGTGTTAGTATGATGTTGGTTTTGTTTTTAAATTGCTAACTTGTTGTGGTTTTCTTTCCTGTTGAGGTGAATTACAGTAATAGAGTAAGAATATCTTTTGGTTATTCTATCAGAAATTTGATGCAGTTACAGAGCTAGCACTGCATATTGAAAAGCATTATCTTTACTCCTGCTCATCAGACTACAGCTAGAAACCAGTGAATCTGTAGCGTGTTTTCCAAATTTTTGCTAGCTAAGATTGTGCTGAGTGCTGTGCTGCATATCTGTTTCTTCTGTCTACAAATGAGTCTAACTTTCTTGGTTTAACTCTTGTTAATAGCCCAATCAAAAAAGCTAGAGGGAGAAATTCAGATTCTGTAATTTAGTATGACAATGTGGGATTAAAAACAAGTACATGGTTTCGCGTTTAATTTGACAATGAGCATTTAAGAAACCTCGAAAAAGCCAGTCTATGAGGAGCAGAGCTTCTGGATGGCTGGGTAAATTTTAATGGGTCAGGAGATTATTCCTCCTTACCTTTTTGGAAAGAAGTGGAGAAGGAGAGGCAGGGTAGATTACTCTGCACTGAATTCTGTGTTGCTTGCAGCTAAGATTGCCTCTGATACCTGATCTGCTTAGGTCAGGCTATATCCCAGGAACATTGCTCAGCAAAGCTTTTATTAATTAGCAGTAAGAGGAGGGATGGAAAGCAGAGCAGTCTCAGAACTGCTGGATCATTTTCAAAAGAGTGGATGGCAGTGTGAAGCACTAATGCTTTCTTTGGATGAATAAGAGGACATCAAACAGTGCAACCTTCATTATTTGTTCGGAGGATGCAAGGAGTCTGAAGGGTCCTGTGCAGAAAAGTTACTGGGGTCTAGGATCTTCCTATGCAGATCTTGCTTTTGAATTGCTATAAAAACTTAAGGATTTAATGGCCTTATGTAGTGAGAGACACAGCCTCTCAGAGCCAAAATCCTCTCTGTATGAATAAACCTGTTCTCAACCTTTATGTGAATTACTTTTCCCTTCTCTCTCTTATTCCCACCTCCCAGAAAAGACCTAGTCAGTAAGTTAGTATTCATGTGCTGTTCTGCCCTAAAGACTATTTGCACCATTAATATGTACGAGATTCTTAAAGAATGGATCCTGCCATCAGAGCAGTCTCTTACTCCTGGGTTTTTTGCATTACAGACAAATTTCACTGAACTATAGTGTGATTGAGCACCCTAGGAACAGAGTGGTGTGTTCATCTGCCTTATGTTTTATGCTAGTTGTCCCCCAGTTGGGATTTACTAACATTCGATAATCTTAAATTTGTACCCGCCCCATAGTTCTTCTGCCATCCTTCAGTTAATTAGTCACTGTCTAAAAGTTGGTTTGTGGACTTGCTAAAAATTTGTTGCAGTTCAGTCTCATGTATTTCTCTTTTGTATGCTGCAGCACAAGTGGAGGTGTTGTCTGCTGCACTCAGAGCATCCAGTTTGGATCCTCAAGAAGAGACAATGGCCAGCATAAGCAAGGAGACAGACTCACACAGTGAACTGACCATCAATGACCAACAAAATTTTAAACCTATGCTGGGTGATATTGTGCCTTTAATTGGTGACACTGTTGAGGTAAGAAGTGAGTTTTGCACTCTGTTCCTTCCACGCCCCCTCCCCCCCCTTAGGATTTCCTCAGCACTGGTAATAGGGCTGTATTTTGTGTTTGTGTGGTAATTGCAGCCAAATGCTTCCTACTTCTGGCTAGTGTGATGTTCAGTTTTGTTGGCTGGTATTGAAAAGCTAGCTACTAAAATAAAATGGGTTGTCTTGGGTGCCTTTGTTTTTGCCAGTTCTGTGCTTGTCCATATAAATTCTTGAAATTGTTTCCGTTAAAATCTCTGTTGTATCACATTTTAAGATGTTTTAATGCTACTGCAATTTATTACCGTGAAATTGCCTTACTTAAAACAGGGCCCTACTGATAGTAAGTTAATCCCCTTCTCCAGTGCCCTCTCCCCCTTGCTGCCTTCTCCCCCCTGAGAGAGAGGTACTTTGTTCCCTGTGCTCCCTGTCAGTGTTTTATAGTAGTTTACTGGCCTGCATAAGAGAAGTTCAGGACCTGCAATCTAGGCTGTTGTGAGGACTGCTGAAAGCAAAAGTGGATTCTAGCAATCAGTAACATTTTAAAGCTTTTTTCACTTACTTATTCAGCACCCCACCACTGCTCCCTGCCCAACTGAAGTATCTGGCATTTGATACCATTTTCTGTTCTGTACTGTGTATTATGCCAAACCCACTATGTTCACTGCATATAGTGCACAAGCTTTGGTGGTATTCAAAGCTATAGCTATGTAGAAAGCAATGGTTCCAAATGTGCTCTATAAAACTACAGCAAGTGATTTGTTGAATCATATTGCCTCAATGGTATTTTCAGATGAAATTTTGATAAATGTCTAGGAATGGACATCAGTCTAGTGCAGACATTTTCAACCTTCCTTAATCAGAGCAGATGACATTTAATTAACTTTTCACCTAAGCTGTTGAACTACCATGTAGCCAAAACCATGTAGGGAGTAGAGGAATGTGACATTTACTTGGATATTGTTGCTTATACAGAATTGTAATTTAACACTACCAGTGTGGTTGGTTGGTTTGTTTTGTAAAGAACAAACTGCCCTCAATTACTGATGTCAGGCTCGATGTATTTCTTTATCATAGGATCTGTTGTAGTCACTTCTTTCTAATGCTAACCTGTAAAATGACAGTGTAAGTGTATCCTCTGTCCTAATTTTTGGAGATAAGGGTGGTGTTTGTTCAGAGGGACCTGTCCTGCATTTTATTTTATTTACAGAGGATGATGCTGACAGAAAATTTTAAGAACCTGTCACATTGCTGGTGTACGTTGTTTTTGCATGTTTCGGTTTTACTTTTTAAAAGGATGCTCTTAATCTGTCAGTTCCTTGTTTGTTACTGGCACTGAATCAAGTCCTCATTTTAAAAGTGAAAGGATATTATAGAGGTGACCTAGAATTTGGGAATCAAGCTGTGATCTGTTGAGCAAGTGAACTGTTGCCCCTAGCAGTGGAGAGAGCTCTGATTTTCACAGGTGGGATTTTTGCTGGATGTTTTTTTGTTTTGTGTTTTGCATTCTTTTTTTTGTTTTTTTTTTTTAAGTCTCAGCACAGCAAAGTATCAATAGTGTACTAGATACTTTAGAAAAAAATCAAGCTACAGGATTTTCTATTTGAAAGCAACCTTCACAGTTCACCCATGTTGCAGAGCAGGGGTCTATGGAGCACAACCATAGACAACACCACAGCTAAAGGACACCTAGCATAAAAGATTTGCAAAGCCATGACAAAGATTTTGCGTCTTGGAGGTGGTGGTTCACTAGTTTGGTATGCAAGAAGCTTTCAGGCTAAACTCTGCTGAATTTTTATATTCTGGCTCTCTGCAATGCTCAGTTCAGTGTGTGCATGTTACATGGAAAAAGTACAGATGGAACTTCATCTGCAAAAATAGAGATACTGCTTTGACTTAAATACCGACTGATGCTGTGGTTCTTTTGTACTGAAGCTCTTCCTTTCTGGAATGCATATTTGACTTTAAAAGTGGCTGGGTAAAAATGTTCCCATCTGTGACGCCCTTCAGTATATTTAGTCATTCAATTTAGTTCAATCAATAAAGTTGTGGTTTTTTGGTTTTTTTTTTTTTTTTTTATCTTGGCCTCTTTGGGCTGGGGTAGCAGAAATTGTGAGATGGAGTCTTTTCATTTTTATTGTAGCAGAGTGGATAACTAGCATCCAGTCCTATGCACCTGGGTAACTCATGGAAAGCACTATGGCTATATTGTGCTGGCTGCCTCAATTTCTTGATTGGAAAGGCAGTGGCTTCCTGGCGATGCTGAAAATTATCTCTTTCTCGGGGGGTGGGGGAAGACTGAAAAGGAGTGAAGAATTGATTGGAAAACTAAAATCCTGCAGAGAGAGTTTTCAGAGCCTCTGGGAGGTTTTATAGTCAGAGTTATATGCTGCTGGACACATTCAGTTACGGAGTCACTCGCAGATCTGTTCTTTCCTTGTCTCTCTGACACCTTCTTGCTGCTGCTTGCTAAGCCTGACAGGCTGATTTGGGCTGCTGTGCCAGCAATATGCAATTGCCTCACAGCTCTGCCTGTTCTTTATCACCTGTAATTATACCTCAGCAACTAAAATTACAACCCAATGCTTAGATGAAAGCAGATCATGAAAGAGGAAAAAGCAACTGTCTGAAGTCCAACCAAGGAGGACGGATGGTATCCCGGAGGCTTTTTTGAAGAAGTTAATAGTTTGCTTGAAAATTCTCATTGTCAAACTGATCTGAACAGCTGTCAGAGTAGGCATATTCTTGGTGCTTGTGTTGACCCTGAGAGCTCACCCTGCAGCGTTTGTGAATAGCTACCTTGGCTCATACCTAGCAAAAATGCCTTTGCCCTGTTCTATCAGACAGCAGCCTGATCTACTTTCCAAATATTCATCACATACTTCTTGAAATTCACAGCTAGTTATGCAAAGTCCACTGTATTTGGGGAACTCTACTGGTATAGAAAGTGACAGTGCATCTCCTCAGCAGCACAGTTTATCGTAGCGTATATCAAGCCTCTGCTACTTGGTAGAGTTCTGAAACAGAGTCTCAGTTCTTATCTTCAAGGCCCAGATATGTATCCAGGATGCTTGAATAATTGCTAAAAACTATTTTAATAGAACTGCTGAGAGGTGTGAGGACTGTGTATTATAAGGTAAGCTCATCTGTAGAGAAGATTATAGAACAATCACCTCTAGGAAAGGAGCAACAGCATAAGTCTTATCAGTTTCTGCTCTTAAGTGTGAGAGTGGCTTTGATTTGACCTTTTCCTAGCACAAATCCAAAGCAACAAATCCAACGAAATCTGCTACAGATGTTTTCTCATTTTCTCATCGGGGAGAAGCAATGTGACCCATATGTTAGTTACATTTTCCTTAATGCAGTCTCAAAGGTACTCCTCTCCTGTGATTTTCATTCCATAAGAACCCAAACTGGAGCAGAATAAGAGGAGCCTGTGTTTGAAATTCAAAGCAGAAAGATTTATCTTAGGCCTTTTGATTTGGGGCTGTAGCAAAATTGTATGTGATATTAAAACATGTACTCCTTTAATCTAAGAAAAAGACCCTGAGGTGAGGACAGCACTTACTGATGTTGACATTTGTTTTGTGTTTAATCCTTGAGTGTATTTTGTGTGAATTTTTTTTCTTCCCCATAGAATATGGATTCTACACTTCACTATATCCATAATGATTCAGATTTGAGCACCAACAGTAGTTTCAGTCCTGAAGAAGAAAGAAAATCCAAAGTACAGGTAAATGACAGTGGCTTCTGTTTCTCCTACATGTATCAGATAAGTGGAATTTTTATGTATATGGGGATTTCTTTTATGTGTTTCATTCAATCATTTCTGATGTAATATAGTTTCTGTAATATAGTTTCTATAAAATATGGCAAACCTCTTAAAATAAGTAATTTTAAAATATTCTGTGTTTCCAGAGATAATAGCTTAATTCAGCAGTTGCTTCTGTTTTAATTATGTACAAGAGATGACAGTATTTTTTTGACATAAGAACAGTTATTGTAGACTTCCAGGCTTCGGTTCCATTTGGTTTCATTTTCTATGGAAACTATACTGTAATGGAAATTGGGTTATTGAGGAAACTGGATTTTTTTTATTAAACATTTTGAATGGAACCACCCCCACGCCACGACAGCTTTTTGAAGAAAAGGTGTGAAAGTGTTTCATTAAGCTTGAACTGTCTCTTTGTTATTTTTTCCCAAATGGAATCGGGTGTTTTTTGTTACATAGTTCACTATTATGTGTGCTGCCCTGCACCAACATGATTCCTTGAGTGGGAACCTCAGTCCCTCCTACTGCTTTTGTGAGCCGAGCTATTCTGCAGCTGTGTGTTAGGGAAATGCTCTTGTGCACCCCCTTGGGTAGAGTCAGTGCCTGAGATAAACTGACAACAGCTGAAGCAAAGATAGTGTTGAAGTTGACACAAAGAAGTTGTCACAGCATTTTAGTTCAGATGCTTTAATTTCTCAGTGGAGAGAAGGATTGGTCTTCACCAGAGATCTCTATTTCTAAGAAGTCTTTTCCTTCCTGCTG
>NW_009260770.1:3700612-3719155 GCF_000687185.1 Egretta garzetta
CCGGCATTTTAATCTAGTTTTCTTCTCCCCACCTCCCCAAGTTTTTGAGAGGAATAGGAAAATTATTTTTGAGCAAGTTTCATCATTTACTGTTCTGCCTGTTTTTATGGATGAGTTAAAATGGCCAATTTGCACAGCCTGCGAGCCTGAATGTTTATAGAAAGGAAGAATGCAGTCTCTTAATTTCCTGGTCTGCCTAAGCAGATGGTGATCCACCCACTCAGCTGTTACGTTGATCTGTATATTTTCAAATAGGTCTCCAGTCATGTCACCATTTCTTTGGAACTTTTCGGTGGAACTTATGAAATACAAAATCTTTGCTTTCTTATTAAGAGATTGTAATTAAATGATACTCAGTAGTTGTGAATTAAATAATATTCAGTAGTTGTGGGGAAAAAAAATGTTGTCCTAACAGTGTGCCCTGCAATTTTAGTAAGATGTTTGAGGATTTACTGAAAACAGTGTAAACACTCTAACCTTTTCTTGCTGTAGGATGTTGTACCTCAAGCCTTGCTGGATCAGTATTTATCAATGACTGATCCATCTCGCGCACAAACAGTTGATACAGAGATTGCCAAACACTGTGCCTACAGCCTGCCAGGTGTGGCACTTACATTAGGCAGACAGAATTGGCACTGTTTGAAAGACACCTATGAGACGCTGGCATCTGACATGCAGGTAAGCTCAAGAAGCTGTGACAGTGAATGATCTGAAATTTTATGATGTGACAACGAGTAATCTGAACTTTTGTGATGATTTCTCTTGTTTACTGGGGTGTTGGGTTACTCTGCTTTCTATGTGGAGCTTTTCATTGCTGATATTAGTTATTCATATAACGAATGAAAGTGTAACTGTTGTCTCAGAGGAGGCTGCGTGTGTGTGGTGCTCAGGCAGTAAGGAAAATGGGGCAGTTTGAGTGGGAAGTGGATCTCCAGTGGGAATGTGAGGAGAGGTCTCTGATTTCCTCTGCTTGCTTGAGGTCTTGTGGCAGCGCTTGGGATCCTCATAAGTATGAGAATTTTGTCTGTGCTGCTGTGCATGAGCAGACATGTGCCCCTGCAGGCATGTCAGGAGCTCAGTGAGTCAGCCTCACGCCAGGCCTTTTTGGTGGCCTATTGGTGCTGTATCCAGTTAGTCATAAGGGGATAACATCACTATCACCATGCAGCTTTGCTGTTTTAAAAACAAATACTGGAAATAGCAGCATTTTTCATGTTGTCAGGTGGTAAGGAGGTGGCTTTGTGCATTTTACTGTTGGTTTACAGTTGTTTCCAAGTCCTCCCTCGTTTCCTTTTTTGGAAATGCTCTTTTTATTTTTTTAAATATTCTCAGACTACTTCACCTCTGTTGAACTTGCTGCTTGCTATGTCAGAGTGATATGTAGCGAGTAATTTTATGCATGGCTATTGCTCATATTTTCCTAACTCTTTTTGCAGCCACTAAAACCAACAAGCTAATAAATTTAAAGCATAAGTAAAAACAAATTGCCCTGTGTTCAAAACTGTCCAGAGTTTATCACCAGTCTAATCTGAATTAAGACTGAGTTGCCAAACCAGGGCAAAACAACAGTACTCATACTAATTGGAAAGTGTTGGCTAAAGAATAGATGCTATTTTATTTGTAAAAAGACTTACTTGAAATAATTACTTCATTAAAACAGCACTCCCTCAATTTAGGGTGAGGAAAAGCTCTACTGGTCCTTGGACTGCTGGGCACTCTGTGTGGGTGAAACGTTACCTATTATGGAAGCTAAAATATGCTGGCTGAATACTGTGGGATATATATCTTATTCCATTTTATAAATTGAATGAGTGAGAGAGGAGTAGTAACATGGAACGAACTTGCCAAAAAGAGTCTAAAGCAGAGAGTGATGTGTGGAAGAGTACTGATGTCAGGAATACTATTTTCTTTCCAGACACCTGGAAAATTAAAATATTTTCATTATTTTCATTTGCCTAGTTCCTTGATACTCACTTGGAAGAAATGATACCTTGTAATTTATCTTATTTTCTTTTCCTTTTTTCCTTTTTTTTTTTTTTCTTTTTTTTTTTTAAATTCCAATTCCATTTTCAGTTGTTACATGAGACAGTGTTGAATGTAGTCATAAGTACTGTAGCTTGGTGGGAGTCCAGCTTGGATACTGATCCTCAGGTTAAAATAGAGCACTTTAGATGATACATCAGTAAAAGTCAGTAATTTATTTATTTATCTTATAGTGGAAGGTTCGGCGGACACTAGCATTTTCTATACATGAACTTGCCGTCATCCTTGGAGACCAGCTTACAGCTGGAGATTTAGTTCCTGTCTTCAATGGCTTTTTAAAAGATCTCGATGAAGTCAGGATAGGTGTGCTTAAACATTTGCACGACTTCCTGAAGGTATGTCTGTGTTCAACTCTGGTCAAGTGAAATTATGTATTTTGCTTCATTTCTTTGTATGCACTTGCTTTTTAATATAACACCAGTATAATGCTTTGTGGGAATCCATGCAAATCTGGATGGAATCCAGATGTCTGTTGAATACTGGATTATATTTTGCAGGACATCTGTGTTGCTGATACTTTATTTTCTCTGAAGAGCCTGGTTTGTGCGTGTTTATTCAATATATAGGTGCTGGTGGATGGTGTTAAGATTTTTGATGGCTCTAACCTCTCTGCACAACTTCTCAAATTCTTTAGGGGTTTTGCTGTAACTGCTTCATTTTTTGAGCTGAAAGACACAAATCATAAACCCTTTAAAATCAATACTGTCTTTACTGCTTACCCTTCTTGTTTCCTAGAGTAAAAGCAGAGATTAGATCAGATTTTGCTTTCAGTAGTGCCCCATGTGATTCTACAGACTTAAGCGTGATAGGGTTTAGCCCAGAAAAGCAACACTGTTGCTAAAGATTATTTTTTTAATAAAAGCAAGTGTATTTAGTTGTATTTTAACACTCTTGTTCTATCTGCTGATTGTAGTCTACATTTCTTTATGTAAGTTTATATTTACTGTTACAGCTTCTTCATCTTGACAAAAGACGAGAGTATCTTTATCAGCTCCAGGAATTCCTAGTGACTGATAACAGCAGGAACTGGCGTTTCCGTGCAGAGTTGGCTGAGTACGTAGTTTTTGGGTGCTTGTTTTTATTGTTGTGGATATTTAAAAATGTTACAATCATAGAAAAATCGTCATACAGTGACATTTTTAATTTCATTTTTAATTAGTGGATGGTCCTCATCCTTCTCCACTTGTCCTCCTTGCTTAAAAATTCCCAGTAATTATATATCATTTACAAGCGCTCATGCTGGAACTTGAATGTCTTTTCCATTGCCATATGTTGAAAACATTACCCTTCCATTAAAAAGAGAAGACCACATCTGCTTGCTCTTGAAGTCAATAGAATTGTTGTAGCCATTTGACTTTGAGTTGCTGTGTCTGATGAGTAGGCTGAATTTGTGACCATGAAAAGGAGGAGATCAAGGTCTTGAGGAGAGTAGAGAAAGCAGGTAGCAGAGTAGTGACCTTGGACTTCATGCGAGCAGTCTTTGGCTTTTTCATGGAACTGGTATGTGGGCTCCCATGGGAAGCAGCTCTGGAGGGTCAAGTTGCTCAGGAAAACCAGCAGATTTTTCAGCCTTCAAGTGAAAGGCTAGTCCATCTTGATACTTGGAAAAACGAGGAGATGTACCAAGAGCCTGGTTTGGTTAGTAAGGGAACTCATGACTGAGCTTGAATGCAAAAAGGGATTATACAGGCCCTGGGAATGATGGAGCAGGTCCTCTTGGAAACCATTTCTAGGCATGTGAAGGAGGACTCCTTCATGAACACAGTCAGCATGAATTTCCAAGAGTAAATCACATCTTGACAGCCTGCCTTCTGTGGTTAAATGACTGAATCTGTAGATGAGGAGAGGGTGGTGAATGTCACTTATCTCTGCTTTAGCAAGGCTTTTAATACCATGTCTCACGGTATTCTTGTGGCCAGGTTAGGACATAATGATCTGGATGGGTGGAGGCTAGATGAGTAGAAGTCATTGGATGGTTGGGTTCAGGAGGTTGTAGGTAATAGGTTGTAGTCTACCTGGAGTATAGCTATAGGTGCCTCAGGAGTGCCTTCTGGGACCTTTCCTCTTTAACATCTTTATCAATGACCTGGAGGGGGTGCCGGGGTGCGCTCTCATCAGGGTTGCTGGTGACACCAGAATGGGATGACAGGTCACTGTGCTTGAAGGGAGGGCTGCCATGCAGAGGGGCCTAGACAGGCTGGAGGAAGGGGCTGACAGGAGTCTCATGTAATTCAACAAGGGACAGATGCCAGGTCCTGCACATGGGAAGGAAGAGCCTCTGACAGCGAGACAGACTGTGAGGGCTGGCTGCCCTGGGAGCAGCTCTGCTGAAAAGGCCAAAGGTATCGTGGAGGACAGTGAGCTGAGCATGAGGCAGCAGTGTGTCCTGGCAGCATAACCCTGGGCTGTTTCAACAGGATCACAGTCAGTACATCGAGGGAATAGATTAGCTCCCTCTAGTCAGCACTCATTAGATCTCATCTGGAGTAATGCATCTATACACTAAAGATGCTGATAAACTGGGACAAATTGAACAGAGGGCTACCAGGATGATCAGTGCTGCAGCATGTGCCCCATGAGGAGAGACTGTGGGAGCAGGGAATCACGAAATGAGCGTATTGTAACGACTAATTACAGTGTATCTTTTGAATTAACTTTTAAGAGACCTAGTTTAACAGCTGATCACAATGTCCTGTTTTTGCTACACTTAAGTGTTTGTTTTGATTTAGTAACTACAAATCACTTACTTGTTGTTGCTGGTATGGAGACATTTGATCGGCTGCTTGTAACATGTCACACTGCTTCTTTTGACGTACTTTCTACCATTCATGACACATGCTTGTGTCTGCAACCTGCTGAAATCTTAATCAGCTCATTACAAATTGAAGAAGTCTGATAGTTTCTCTAGTTGTCCAGTATACTCTGAAGTGTAGAAGTTTATTGATTTGATAAATCAGTATACTTAAGTGACCAAAGATACTCTCAAACTAAGAGTAGTTGCTTTGCAGCTGTACATGTGTTACATGGGTGAGATGTCTCTACCAGGTATTCAAATGTATGTGTACATTGCAGTGTCACTCACGTCTGGATCGCTGTGCTGCGTGTACATTGTAGCCGGTATCAGGATCCCTGACTTGTAGATGCAATCTTGGTTCCCTTGCCTCTCCCTTAGTTTTTCATTCTTTGAGCTCACGCAGCATTTTGCCATTATTGTGAATAAGTGGCAATTTAAAATCTGCAAGTGAGCCATAGCCAAACTGATGGCATTGAAAACCAGGAGGTTTTACTTTTCAGTAATTTGTTGTGGCTGTATTGCATATTTGGCAAGTGTTGATATATAAAGTCACAGTTAAAGCTACCTTCTTCTTATTACAACGTACTCTGTTTGGTTCTTCCATCTTGTAGGCAACTGATCTTGCTTCTAGATCTGTACAGTGCCAGAGACATTTATGACTACTTGCGACCTATCGCTTTCAGCCTTTGTGCAGACAAAGTGTCTTCTGTCCGTTGGATCTCTTACAAGCTGGTAAATCAATCTAAGTAAATTTATGATTTCAAACTTCTGAGGGTTGGTGGTCAGAAGTAATTTCTGGGTTGTTTTTTTTTCTTGTCATTTCTTCAAGGTCAGTGAAATGGTAAAAAAGCTATACATGGCTTCAACATCAACCTTCGTGGTAGACCTCATGAATGAACTTGTTGAGAAGTTCTGTAGGTGCCGCAAATGGTCTGGTCGGCAAACTTTTGTCTTTATTTGCCAGGTAAAATATCTTTTTGTTCATCTTTTTGGTTTTGGCGGGGAGGGGGAAGAATGGAGGGGGATAAGCAGCTGGAACTCTTTAGCTGTCTATTGACAGTATTTTAATGAATATTTGAGAACTTGTTTCCAAGGGAATAGGCTTCATGGCTGCTTGCTTCAGTGTTGCTTCATACATGAGCATCTGTAGCTTAGCATATTAACATCAGGTTGTCAGATCTGATGCTGAATGTGAAACAAACACATAGCAAAGTGAGTTGGGAGGTTCCTTGAGTTGGGAAGCTGCTTTGTTGTTCAGCATGACGTGAGATTTTTATAATATGCTGCATCAGTCTGCCACTGTTTTGGGTTATCCTTTAGAAATCAAGTGCTAGGAGTTGCCTATACCTCCTTATCCAGCTAGTGCAGCTTGGTCAAAACCAGCTTATTCTCAGCAAAATAAGCAGAAGAGTTGCAGCTAGCTGGGGTCGCAAGGAAATGGTCAAATTTGGAGGCTGTGGCAGAGGTGCAGACTGGGACCCAACATGACTGCTGCCCAACTGGGACAGTTCTTTGAAGTATTTGGAGAAATGCAAGCTTTGAGCTTATTTAGAGAAACATGCTTGGGTACAATGGATGTTTACTGAGATGGACCATTCTTGTCTTAGTATAGTACCTAGTTAAAACAAACACTAAATTAATCCTAAAAGGGGTTGCGAAGGTCTCTTACTTTTCTTCCCTGTTTTCAACTGATACAGTGATTAAAAAAAACCCAACAAAACCAAGGAAGTTACCAGACTTCATAGAAAATAAAGTGGGCTTCTAACTGAGTCCGAAATTCCTCAAGCCTACCTTGGTTCATTGTGTAAAACTTTGTGCTAGAAAGTATTGTACTGTATTTTAAAACTTTGTGGATGCTACTGTATTTGTGCTATGAAGGTGATAAGATCTGTCAGCTCTGATGATGTGTTAGGATTTTATCGTTACTGTGCTGAAATCTAGTGAAATTGCTTCTGTCTTCTTGCCAGACTATCAGTGAAGATGACTGCCTGCCCATGGACCAGTTTGCTGTGCATCTGTTGCCACACTTATTACACTTGGCATCTGACAGGGTTCCAAATGTTCGAGTCCTGCTTGCAAAAACGTTAAAGCAAACTCTTTTAGAGAAAGGTTAGTGGTCTGACTGCATGTCTTGTTGTCCTTCCACTTTCCTGTAGTCATCTGGGAAAGAAGTCTCCTTGGTGTGGAATGTTACCCTGGCTGAGATCAAACCATGAATGTTGTTGTGGTATCAGAGCCAGTGTTGTGTAACACGGGGGGAAATAAGAGTCCTTGCTCATATGCCAGCCTGTTCTTTTTATACCATTTTCCCTGAATGAGCTAGTTTGTAGAGGTTTCATGAGGGCACATAAAGCACGAATGAACAACTAGCAACTGTGAAGTTGTTGAGCAGTGCCTTTTTTTTGGTTCAAAAAAAATTCTGTTGATGTTTTGTGTAATAAGGATAAAAAAGAAAAATCCTTCCATACAAATCCACCATCTGTTTTCTCCCTGGGGGAGAAGAGATGGCTGCTGTTTGTTTCTTCTTTTATGGTAGCAGTGGGAAGAAAGTTTCTGTGGAGTATCTTCAGGGAAATTAGACATGCATCTTTCAAATTGCAGACTTTGCTTAGGAAAGCATCCCCAATGCATAGAAGATTCCAAAGCACTGTAGAGGAAAATAGCATTAGAAATACTATGCTATTTTGTAAACCAGCAGAGTGTCCACACTTGGAATACTTCATCAGTTGCGGTTGCTTTCTTCCTCAAAACCATACACTGGCTTGAGGACTGCTGTTTCTAGCATAGGAAGTGTGAATAAAAATGCAAAATGTTCAAAACACTGGGCAACACAAAGAATGCCAAAACAGTGAGAACGAAGTGATTGCTGGCTGTCTTGTGCATGCTGGAGTAAGCATATGTAGGCAGTTAAGATGGATCAGCTGATGTGCAGTAATTTATCCTCTGTTAACTGTGCCATGGCTGTCACTGTTCTTCCTGTTACCATGTAGTATTGGTGGTTTTGTTGTTGTCTTTGTTATTTTTGTGTTCCCCACCTGGAGAGTACACCTTTATTCTGCGTTGCTGCTGTGCAAGCTTATAGTACAGGTAGTCCCTGCCTCAAAGATGTTGTGTGTATGATTAGGGATGGGGGACAGATTATGAACGGCAAATTTAAAAAATAAGTTCAAAAGTTTTTAAACCTCAGATCTAAATTTCCTTTCTTGTGAGCTGTTTGTAGTTACACTGCTTTTATGCAACTTGTGATGTGTAGTTCATGAAAACTGTCAGATATTGGAACTTCTTCCACTCTTATTTCATGTTATCTCAGTTTTATTGTTTGATAATTATTTGGCAAGCCTGCCAATGAAATGGAGTGGCATGGCCATGGGCTTGTGATACCTTCCCTCCATCACAAATATAAGCACGTTCCTTCTGAGACTCTTGCAGGTTTTTTCTTCCTCTTTAGTCATGGAGTCTGTCACGCTTACATTTATACTGAAGGGCCATAGAAATTCTGTACTCTGACAGCACTGTTAGAGCAACTGTGCTCTGAAATGTGGAACGATTTAATTTTTTTTTTTTAAGGTGAACTAATAGGTTTATTCAGAAGTGTATTGTGTGCCTGCTCAGATATTCCAGTTTGACCTTACGTGTGCACTGTCTCCTGAGATTTTGAACCTCATGATAGTATGCTGAGCTTTGCATTGAAGTATCTGCTGCCTTTTCCCCTTATAAATCTTGTGCATTTTCTCTTACAGAATATTTTCTGAATTCTGCCAACTCTCATCAAGAAGCTGTTGAGCAAACAATCATGGCGCTTCAAATGGATGATGACAGTGATGTCAAATATTTTGCAAGCATACACCCTGCAAGTACCAAAATTGCAGATGATGCCATGAGCACTGCTTCATCAACTTACTAAAGTTCTGAATGTTGCTATAATTAAAAAAATTTTAAACAAACTATCCTCAAATGCTTCTAGAATGGTTGATCTAGGACAACCTCTTCGGAAGGAGAGATTTCTTGCCAGACTTAACAGGTGGATGTTATCTAAACCTGATACCAGGGATTTTAAGTCAAGAAAAAGTAAACATACCTGTGTCAGCTTGACTTTAGAAAAACACTGCTCAGAGGATTAATTTTGCCACCGAAGCCTTAAATCTTCTGTCTTCCTGAACAAATGAAACTTGAATTGGCAGATCATTTTCATTGTAGAAAGGATGTGATTTCCAGAGACCTGCATTGTTTCTCCTGAGGAGTTAACTTAGCAAGTATTTTCTGTAGCAACTGATAGACAAAATGGCCAGAAGGGCAGATTTATACCGGGATGTAAGACCTCCAGTATTAGCGCTAAAAGTTTTTATCATTCAAGGACTTGATTTGTGTGCAGCTGGGCACACCCTTAAGTGAGAATAGCTTTGATGTTTGTAAATGGGGAAAAGTAGAAATTTGGGTTTCTCTTAAGGGCTCAGTGCTAACACTAAACTAGAATTTGATTTTAATCCTTAAATGCAGCATATTGCTGTACCCATTAGCAGAAAACTTTGCTGAGTACCTGTGTCCTAATTATTTTCATGCTGGTCATGACCTAAAGGAAATTTATTAGCACATGTGCTTTAAGTCAGGTATTTTTAACTTGATCATGATCGGCTCTGAGGTGCAACTTTTTTCTTCATATACTGTACATATCTGTGAGCCTCCTTGGAGTGCTGCAGTCTTTAATCATGTTGTTTAAAGCTGTTGTGATACAAGTTGTTCTCTACTTGTCCAAATAAAATTTATTAATAAGATTGAAAGCAATCTTGTGACCTTTTTAAGACATTAAAAGAATAAGTTTGAAATTTAAGTGGCCTTTTTTCCTGGTTCTTTACGCTTTGATGGCTGTTGCAGGGGGAAGGGGTTTGCTTAATGATTGTGAAGGATTTTGTATTCGGAGATGGAATATACTACAGCATAGATCTACTTTAGCTGTGTAATTGAGGTTTTGCTAGATTCTCTTTCAAGCATCCGTGTTGTGCTTTGGGAACCTGTCACTCCAGCGTGAAATGGCATCTCTGCTGAAGTGAGTCTGAATATCCACCTCTGTCCAGATTTACAGGAAGCTGTGAGCTCAAACTGCCCTTTATCTACCTTCAGTCCAGTGACTGCTTTCATTTTCTCTCATTTAAAACGACTGATACAGTATCTCCTTCTATGTCTTCCAGGGGCAACTTGCTTAAATCGCCTTTCCTCCAGCCTGCCGAACCTGAAGCGCGTGAAGCTTATTTTCCTGAGGAGGTAGAAATGGCTATAGCAGCTTATCTTTGATGTATTTTGGCAGGACGTTTTCCTTTATCAGTCAGGTGCCTGATACCCTGGCAGTTCAGCCTCAGGCAGGTATCTCTTCCCCACCCCCTGTTTTGGGAAAACAGATTCTTCTGCAGTTTCTTCTCTAGTAAACAGAAAGTTGCTATTTCTTCCCCAAAGGCCTGCTTTTCTACTCCTGAGCGTGGCCATGGAGGTGGTTAAGATACAGAGTAATTTCTGTCTGCCTTGAAGCCTGGTGGGTTTAGGGTTTTCTAGGGGGGGTGGTTTGATTTTTTTTTTTTTTTTTTTTTTTTTTTTTTTTTTGGCTTATTTTGTTCTGAGGTTTTGGTGGTGTGTGGTGGTTTGGGGTTTTTTGGCGGGGTAGGGGGTGTCCTTTGCTTGTCCCTTTTCTTGGCTCAAAATTTGAAAAAGCAACTATATACTCAGGTCAGAAGTTCCTGTAATATAGGTAATACTCTCATCAGGTTTTCTGTTCCTCATGTTTTCTGATAATTATTCCAAAATCATGCGCAAATCCCTAGAGGACCAGGCAGTGTAACAGCACTGTGTCTGGGTGAGAGCAGATTGTCAGAAAGCAGCTTGCTCTTCAAGCAGGAGGATTTCTGAGCTCTCCCTGCTGCCATATGAAGAACAACTACAAATAACTAGTGCTCTCCAGGCCAGATGATTCCTGCTTCAGAAATGCACATTGAAATCCCGTCGATTTCTATGTTTTTTTCAGGGTATGTAAATCCCTTCATCTGTTTTTTTTCCCCAGTGTAGTGGCAGCTGAGGAGTTGTTAGGTCACATGTACAATTTCTGAGGTGAATGGGATCAGCTCTTTGTTCAGACCAGAGCACACTTCACTCACAGTTAGATGATGATCTGAAGTGTAGTACTCGCTGGAGGAGTATTGAGACTTAAAAGAAATCCTAGCGTTTGGAGTCCAGAATGAACATGTCCCAACTTAGTTCTGTTACTGTACTAATGTGTTGTTCCACTAGTCCAGTAAAATGAAGCATTGTATCTGATAGCTTTTTAGGTATTTTCTAGTTATTTTAAGGGTAAGACCACCTTTAAGTTGAAAAATGAGACAGATCTTCCGAATGCTTTATTACTCTCTATTCTGTATTTCTTCAATACTGGTGCAGGCCTGTGAATATGAGGGAGAGTTTGAGGCTTTCCCTAAGGAAGACTGAGTGTTTTCAGTTGTAGAGTGCCTGAATTCCCCTGATGTGTGACAAATAAAGATCATCTTCAGGGAAGAGGAGAAATATCTGTCTTTCTCCCTTTTTCTTCACCCAACATGTCATGGATCTGTCTGCTTCTTTTCTGCTTCATTTGGTGATACCCAAGAAGAGAAAAGGGAAGGAAAGACTTGCTTTATTCTCAGCATTGCCCAAGAGCATTTGATCTACAGCCTGAGGGATGTGGTCTCTGTCACTAGACTCTGATGGGGAATTTTCTCATGCTGGCAGCGTTAGTGATGTCAGTAATTCGAGCTTCTACTTGAATCCCCCTAAGGATCTGGGGCTTGGGGAAATGTGCATCTCTGTTCTGAGTGGTGAAAAAAGGAGCTGGTTTTTTTTCTGTGGGGCAGTGTCTGGGAATGCTGCCAAAGATCCTGGTGAATTCCCTCATGTGCGTCTCCCCTGAAGAAAGACACAAGCTTTGTATCTCAATTAGTTTCTCTTTTGGTCAGGATTTCTTGAGCAGAAAGTGAGGTGGCTCCTGAATCATCATCAGTTGGCCCACGGTTTCCTAAAAGCAGTATCTTAGCTCTACCCCTGCCTTCTTGGTAGAATACCAAATCAGTCCTTCACAAGCATTTTTGTTGTTTTCCATTTAATCTCTTGGCTTACTCATCTTTGAGCTTCTTCATGGGAAATCCCTTTTTTTCCCATGTCCTGGTTATAGCACTGCCTGCCTTTCTCCCGCTTGCTGTTTTTCACAGCAGGTTCTCTGTCCTCAGTTGTTCCTCCCAAGAGACCCCAGGATTTGGTAGGGCTGTTTCCTCACCACACTTTCTTGCAGATTTCATGCCAATAAAACTAGTAAATGTCTGGAATGCTCTAGAGGGCAGTTTTGTTTTTAACCAAAACACAACTGACACTTGGAAATCAGATTTTGCTGGTTTGAATGTCCCAGATAGCTGTTGCACAAATTCTTGCCCTGTGGGACAAGATCCTATTTTCATTAGGACCGCAGAACAGCAGGCTAATTTCAGCCCAACTGAAATAACTGTTTGCACGGGCTTGGCAACCTCAGCAAGAGAGGAGGCAATCCTCTTGTGCAGGTGTGAGCCCTGGCTGTGATGGTTTTTGCATTTGGTCAGTGTTAGTGCTTGCCCCCTCTTCTCTGCAGTGTCAGAGGTAGGGGGTTCAGAGGTGGCCCATTTGAATGGGCAGTGGATGGGCAGAGTCTGTCCCGTGGCTCAGGCATGCTCTTATGCTTGGATCAGTCTTCCCATCAGCAAGGTCTCCTTTTGTTCCCTTGCCCTTTGGTGTAGAAACTTGTGTGCAGCGCTCCTGCTTTCTGACCTGATTTCAGCCCAGGGACATCTCTGTCTTGTTAGGATGGGAAGAGGAGTCTGAGACTGGCAGGTGGAGGAAGGCTGATTCTGCGTGGCATTTGTTTCTCTCGTGGCAGTTCTCCCCTCTCTGATACTGCCAGGAGAGGATCGTCTCCCTTTCTGTGCTGGCATCCAGTCAGCATGGAAAGCACATCTAAAGCAATTAATCTTTTCCTTATATGCAGAGTTAGGACATACTGATAGGCTGCCTTAAAGATATAAGACTATGACAGGAGAGCTCATTTAAAATGTGCATGATCTCCTCCTTCAGGCCCAAGCGTTTTCAGAGTCTGCCTCCTAGTTTTACTTAACTTTTACTTTACTTTTTAGTTAGAAAAATGAATAAAGAGCCCAAGGTAATGGGAATGCTTTAGAGCTGAATTGCTGTTGAGGTTGGACTACTTCTAGCTGATTAAAATCCACTGTGACTTAGCAGAGGCAAGTAAACAGATTTTTAAACATCTTGCAGCCCTCTGATCATGGTGTGTGTGAAATACCGTGACCCACTTCTGCAGAGGTGTTGTAATGTTTCTGCATGGGAGGTGCTTTAAAAGGATTACCTGCAGGTGGTTTGGAATCACAACTGTGAAAAGCAAAGGTACGGAGCCTGCTTCTCTGCATGTTTTTAACAAGGCTACTGAGAGGAGAGAGGCACTGTTTGAACATCAAAAGAAATTTCAGTTCATTTTTAGTCAATCCAGGTTTCCTGTGTAAGCAAGAACCTGGCTAAACTTGGTTTGAGTAAGGTGACAACGAAGGCTCAAATGGGGGCCGGGCCATTTCCCTTGTAATGGTCATTTATGTCACGGTTTCTTCTGGTCTCTTGACTGAGGGGTTTTGTGGTTTGTTCTGTTTTCCTTTTTTTTTTTTTTTTTGGTCACCTTCAGGATTTTTGTGCCTGACAGTACCGCTTATGGGAGACAAGGCTGGCAGCAGAGATGTCCTGCCCCTACCTACCTCGAGGCCCCGCACGGTGATAAAACAGGCAGCGTTTCATGGTGCTGGGGCAAGGTTCTGTGTAAGGAAGGGTGCAGCAACAGGAGCTGATCGGGACTCTCAGGCAGAGCTCGTGCTCGTTGGCAAATGGCAGTCCTTGGTGCAGAAATCCTGGATGCTGTATTCCCACTTGTCGGATCAAAATTCTTCGACTGATGGTTTTCCCGGTCGTCTGCTGAGCTGTAGCTCCCTTCCCCCTTGGCAGGGGAGCCTTAGGCTGCAGGCAAGGGGGGGCAGCCCTGCAGCTGCTTGCCTGGACCGGGGAGTCCAGCAGAGAAGAGGGACTTGGGAAGGGGAAGGCCCCTGCTGACGAGCCCCAGTTTGCAGTGGGTTGGTCTCTCTCCAGTGGCCTTGGTGTGTTCCTGCCTTGGAGGATGGGGCAGCCCTGACGGGAGGGTGTGGAGCATCTAAGGAGGAGTCTGACAAGTCAAAATGACTTGAGGAGCAGCCTTAGAAGTTTTAGGATGCAGCAACCTTTGGTCTTGGCCTTCTTCCTGATGTCTGCCTTCCTCTTACCCATAGGCCACCCCCACTTCTGGATATGGTCAGTAGAAGTTGTAGAAGGGCTGTCACCTACTGTTAGGGCTCTGGTATAGCCAGAGGGTAGGGCTGGGGCAGGTCTTGGGGCAGACTAGCAGGCAGCAAGGGCTGCTCACACTGCCCTGAGCTGTGACTTCGCTGTACTGAGAACTCTTGTGTTTTGCAGTTCAGATGGGGAATGCTTCCAGTGCATGGGAGTGGGGTTGTCCGGTTAAAATCATACGCTTTGCAACATAATCCTTTGGCAGACCTTCTTGCTTGCGCTGTTAAGATAGTCAGCAACCCAAGAAACTGCAGGTGAAACTTGGTACCAGTCCATTGTGTCTGAGGGGGTCAGCAAGGGACGTGCCAGCGCTCAGCTGGAGGCACGGAGTGCCCCAGGGGTCTGTTCTGGGGGGGTCTGTTCTGACAGGCCTTGCTGTGGGTATCTGAATCCATGAGGGGATGGAGGGGCAGCCGGGGGCTCGGCCCCAGGCGGTGCTAGTGAGGCTGTGCCTCGGCTTCCCGGGACAGTAAGGACTGACAGCCGTTCCCTGGCCTGCAGCACAGTGCCACTGGCTTCTGCTGTCTTTTAAAGGCTGTTTTAAAGAACGCTGTAGAGAACTTCGTGCTGTTGGATGGAAGCCGTATTTGGTCTGGATGAGGCATTTTTCCCTCTGCAGATGAAGCACTGTGAGTCAGAGTTGTGTGCTGAAAAATGAAAACCTTGACAGATTAAGCTTGGTCAAAACCTCTTTTTGGCAGAGATTCAGGTTGATGCTTTAAACTTTTTTTTTTTAAATTTTAATTTAAAGAGAATTGCCTTATATGGTCAGGTGTAAAATTCTTGGCTTCAGTACATAGACTTTAAAAATTAGACTTGGCTCATTAACCTGAAGGGAGACAGAGGTAAAAATAAATCCCCCCGGTGCTAGTATTGGAATGAGTGAATGGAGGTGGAAGCTTCCTGTGTATTGGCCAGGAATGTTTCGCTATCAAGGACGGTAAATTTCCAGAGCGCCTGACGGTTCCTTGTAAGACAGTGGCAGACAGTGGTGCTTTCAGCGTAGCTCCCTGCATGGGAGAGGAAACTGTTCAGAGTCACACCAGAACCGGTGGCTTCTGCTTGTGTGAGAGTGAAGCTGAGCCAGCGCTGGGAACCCGGGCAGACGGCTGGAACCCTGCAAGGTGTTGGACACGAGCTGCTGGTTTTAGACTTGTGGTAGGGATGTGATCCCAGAGGAATACTCCTCATGGGTTTGGTGGGGGGTTTTTTTGTTTCGTTTCAATATATACACCTCCCCTCCCCCACTTCAGGCTGCTATTTTTTAGAGCAAAGAGACTTCACTGGGAGGAAAAAAATCCTCCTTGGTATGCAAGATGTCTGAAACTGGCTCACTGTACAGTTGCAGTACCTCAAGACATTATGAGAATAAAAGCTGTCACGTGTCCAGCTGGATGCAAGTAAGCTGCTGCTGGCAAAACCCAGGTTTGCGTCCCTATCCGCGTTGGTGTTGTAGGCCCAGTGACTTGTTCACAGGGTGCTTCTCGCTCCCTCAGGTTTCCCAATGGCCGATTTGACAAAATCCATTCCAGGCTTGTCTTGGAAAGACCCATAAAACAGGTAAGGAATGAAGTGGTCCCGTGTCCTGTCACCCGCCCCTTCCCCTTCCCTGAAGTGATGCTCCGTGGTGGAAAGACTTCGGCTTTCAAGAGGAAAGCAGATGGGCCGGGTCAAACTGTCACAAAAGCCTTGTGAAGTCCAGAAGGCTAGGATTAACGCTGCGAGCCTGTTGTTTCCTCGTTTCAGTAAAGGTAAGGCAGGCAGGTGCTTCGGCCAAAGGGTCTGTGATGGCTTCTGTTGCAGTGCTCGGCATGTACAGGCTGTATGTTGTTGGAAAAGTTGTCTTATTTTAAGTCAGTTTAAATGCCTTCAAAATGTTTTGATTTAGGTGACTGCTTATCCGAGACGGGCATGGGCTTCACAAAGGCAGCCTGCGGCGCGGGCATCGCTGGTGCCGTGGGAGGCGGTGGCCTGAGCGCTGCAGCTTGCAGATCGTCGTGTAAGGCACTTCGGACTGACACGGCAGCTTGCAAAGCGATCCGAACAACGCGCTCAGATTGTTGCATTGTAACTACTTTCCACTTTATTTGAAATTAGCTTTGGCTTTTTCAGCTGATTATGTGCAACTGCCACATGCAGGCTTTGAAAGCACTGCTGCTGGCCTGGCTTTTTTCGCTGCAAGCCCTGCAAGCGTGGCTGCTGTTGGACCTGGGGTGGCCAAGCCCTGGGGTGGAGGCTGTGGGGGGGCAGGAGGAGCCTTGCCCTGGCCCCACCTGCCTCTGGGGGAGGCTCACCCAGGGCGTGGGGCCCTGGCTGCCTCTGCCACCTGCCCAGGGTTGCCTGGGGCTGCCCATGTTCCGTGCCATCAGCATGGGCTTGGCTTGGCCAGCACTGACTCACGCTTAGGGTTTTAACTGCAGGCTGTGCTGGAGTTCTAGCCATAATGCTGCTCGGGGGTCGGTAGTAATGATGTGGTAAATCATAGAATCATAGAATGTTTTGGGTTGGAAGGGACCCCTAGAGGTCATCGAGTCCAACCCCCCTGCAGTGAGCAGGGACACCGCTAACTAGATCAGGCTGCTCAGAGCCCCGTCCAACCTGGCCTTGAATGCTTCCAGGGATGGGGCCTCCACCACCTCTCTGGGCAACCTGTTCCAGTGTTTCACCGCCCTCATTGTAAAGAATTTCTTCCTTAGATCTAGTCTAAACCTACCCTGGTTTAGTTTAAAACCATTACCCCTTGTCTTGTCACAGCTGGCCCTACTAAAAAGATTTTCCCCATCTTTCCTATAGGCCCCCTTTAGATACTGAAAGGCCGCAATCAGGTCTCCCCGCAGCCTTCTCTTCTCCAGGCTGAACAAGCCCAACTCTCCCAGCCTGTCCTCATAAGAGAGGTGCTCCAGCCCTCGGATCATTTTGGTAGCCCTCCTCTGGACCCGCTCCAACAGTTCCATGTCCTTCTTGTGCTGAGGGCTCCAGAGCTGGACGCAGCACTGCAGGTGAGGTCTCACCAGAGCAGAGCAGAGGGGCAGAATCACCTCCCTCGACCTGCTGGACACGCTTCTCCTGATGCAGCCCAGGGTAGGGTTGGCCTTCTGGGCTGCCAGCGCACATGGATGCACAAATAGGGTGGGCTTTACCTTCACAACTGAACTCAGTGGTAGCAACAGAGAAGCAGAGTCTTGAAATCTCTAGTTCGACCAAATTAAACTTGGTCTTCAACTGAGTTACGGAGGCTCTCTGTGACAATGTTGCAGACAGCATTCCTTCAGAGCGGAGCTGTTAAGAAAGCCTGAACTCATTTTTCCTATGAACTTCTTAGCTACCCCATTGCACGATGAAATAGATAAATTAGAAACTACTTTCAAATGGCCGTTGAATTTATTTGCTTGATAAATACAATCCTAACAAAATAAAAGTTAACCAATATTAAGAGATTTGTCTGAAGAACATTAGAAAAACCCATGACAATTCAATAGGAATTAGTGTGAATTAAACAAACAAAAAAAGAAGTTTTACATATTGCCAGCAAATATAAAATGTATGTAACGAAGGCAAGGGAGAATGCTTTAGTTTACATTTGTCATCTGACCACGTTTTCTGTGTTTATAAACTTTTTCCCCAAATTTTAAAAAAATACTATGCTGTTTTCTATAACATATCAAAGCGTTATTTGTACAAAATCAAATCATGGCCAATGATTCACAACAGTGCAATAGATAAAGAACACAACCACATCCAACAGGTGCTGAAAATAAATATCCAGATTAAAAAATAAGATCGCCTCTGCGCACCCTGTGGAGTTTGCTGTCTGTGTCTGACCTGATGGATGAGTCTCACCAGCGCATCCGAAAAGTGAAAGGGCCCTGAACTGCCAGCCTGTGGCTGGAGGGGGGTGAGGGGCAGAAGCAGTAGAGCAGCCAACCCCCCAGCAAGCCTCAGGTGGTGGCTGTTGGCTTTTTAACCCGCTCCCTCCCCCCGGGGCTATTGCTGCACCCCCAGTGGGCCCCACCCCCCCTCCTCCTTCTGGCTTAGCTGGAAGGCAGGAGGGGCTGGCGTTCCTGCGGAGGGCAATGCCGTATTGCTTGGTCAGGCAGAGCTGTCGGAAGTGACATCACCCCTCCCCATCGCTGCCTAAAGCAGCCGGCTTTCTCCCAGGGAGCAAAACATTTAAAAGGAAAAGCTCGTGGGGTGTATGGCAGCAGCGTCTTCAACGGGCATGAGGAGGGTGGTTTGCAAATGAGTGAATGGGTTACCTACACTGCTAAGCGACGACCAACTCCTGC
>NW_009260770.1:3719197-3751109 GCF_000687185.1 Egretta garzetta
TTACATTTGTTCAGCACATCCCAGAACAGAAATGAAGCTCAAGGGCACGTCTGGTAAACACGATACCCCGCAGCCTCCCAACTTTTCAGCCAACCCAGAATAAATTTAAAGCTCCCTTGTATATAATCTGCATCAGAAAGGTATCAAAGGCACAAGCAAGAAGTGACTAGGTTAATAAGCAGGAATAATGGTGAATGAGGATGAATAGATTCACAAGGCAAATAATTAGTAAGGGTGGGTGGGTTTTTGTTTATTTACCAAAAATGAGATCTCCCAATTCTGCTCCAATGAATGTAAATAATGATTTTGGTTTAAAATAAAACTGTTACTGAATAATTTTAAATCACCTGAAGGAAACCAGTCTTGAAATAATCTGATACTAACTGGAAAACTCCTCTGGCCTCTCCAAACTCACCTGAGTGTGATGAGTAGAAGCCACCAGTATTGGAGACAAAAGTCTCCAGGGCTTAAAAGAGAAGTTTCTTTACAAATTTGTACACAGCCAGCAATAATTGTGCAGTTTGACTCAAATTACAGTAATTTGCACAGTTCAGTTGATTTTATGCATATCCAAGGAGCCAGATCAAATGGGAGTTTCTTTCCTGTCTTTGCTCGGCGATGGCTTGACTTGCTGCTCCTTGCTTGCTTTTGGCTGCTCTTTGGCTGCTTTTGTCTCCAGGACACTGTCTCTTTGCTGCTGAGAAACCCCCCCGCGTTTTTCTGGCTCCTCTTCTTCCTGCACCTGCTGCTCTGATTTAGCTCGCTGCAGTAGTCGGAGCTGTACTCGCAGTTCGATGATGGCCTCTCGCTCCTCGTGAATCGCTTGGTTCAGGTCATTGTTCTTTATCTTTTAAGTAAGGAAAAGAAATGTCAGGGCTCCTTCTGACTAGGAACCACTGAAGTGAGAGGGGGCCTTTAGCACTGCACAAGGAATCACAGAGTCATTTAGGTTGGAAGAGACCTTTAAGATCATCCAGTCCAACCGCTAACCTAACCCTGCCGTCCCACCACTAAGCCATGTCCCCAAGCACCTCACCTGCCCGGCTTTTAAATACCTCCAGGGATGGGGACCTTGGGCAGCCCATTCCGTTGCTTAACAACCCTTTTGGTGAAGAAATTTTTTTTACTCTAAACCTCCCCTGGGGCAACTTGAGGCCATTTTCCCTTGTCCTATCTCTTGTTACTTGGCAGAAGAGGCCGACCCCCACCTGGCTACAGCCTCCTTTCAGGTCATTGTGGAGGGCGATCAGGTCTCCCCTCAGCCTCCTCTTCTCCAGGCTAAACAACCCCAGTTCCCTCAGCCGCTCCTTGTAAGCCTTGTGCTCCAGACCCCTCACCAGCTTGGTTGCTCTCCTCTGGACATGCTCCAGCAACGCAACGTCCTTCCTGTAGCGACGGGCCCAAAACAACACAGTATCTGAGGTGCGGCCTCACCAGTGCCGAGTACAGAGGCACGCTCGCTTCCCTGCTGGCCCCACTGTTCCTGACAGAAGCAGCTCTGCTGCTCCCCCAGGCAGCAGCATGCACTTGCACACAGCACTGTTTAAAAACTGAGGTTCCTGCCTAGGCAAAGTAAATGCACACGTGCACACGGGTGGGTTTGCAAACAACTCTGCGCAGACTGAATCAAGTAACCACGATGGAGAAGAGTACCCATTAACAGCGGATCAAATCTCACCTCCAGCTCCTCATTCTGCCTCTGCAAATCTTCCAGGATGACCTGCAGTTCCTCCTCATCTTCACTTTCGCTTTCACTCTCGGAAGAATATTCCTCTGTTTCGCTTCGGCCATGCTGCTGGCGACTGAAAGAGCAACGAGAAACTGGGATTTAAACACGTCCTCGGGTTTGCTGGAGCTGCAGCAGCACAAAAGCGTTAACTCATGTCCACTGAATAATCTGCAACTGTTTTAAAAACAAAACCAGAATTTCCTGTCAAAGCTTAATTTAATAAACCGGTGATTTCCTAGGGGGATTTTTTTTTTTGAGTGCACAGGGTCTAGCTTCCTTTGGATTGTAATTCCATTGTTACACTAACAGAAAACATCCCCAAAGGCCCAAAGTTGCTGAGATTTCAATAAAGAAGAGGCTCTCAAATGTGATGTTCACAGGGTACGCTTTTAAGTGTAGTTCAGAGCACCGTTTCAGAAGCACACAGATGTACTTTGAATTGACGAGTGCTCCCCTGGTGGGAGATCTGGTGTGAGCAGTCGCCCTTTTACCTTTGTATTTCAGCTATCTCTGCGCGAAGGCGATCTATTTCTTCCTTCTCCGAGGCAATCTGTCTCCGCAGAAACTGCTCCATGGCCAGCAGTTCTTCCTGTTCCGTTAAAATCTCGTTCTCCTGCAACAATCAATTAGTTCACTTAAAGCCTTGACTTCATGTTCTACGGGAACATAGGATAAGCGTGGGCTGGGAAGCGATGCGACGGCGCTGCTCTCTGAAACACTTGCAGCAGAAGCGGTTTGCGTGCCTCCTTTGAACTCTGATTCATCAGGACCTCAAAGCAAACGTAAGTTCAAAACTGACGCTGTCTGTTCTGAATCCTCACCGTACGATCGCTGTACTGAACAGTTCTGGAGATGACGCACCAAGATCTGGCACGTTTGGCTGCCTGTTCCCTTAAATCTTAGCAGAAGGCTCTGGCTGACCAGTACAGTAACTAGAAAAACTGAATTCTAAAATACGTCTTTGAAGATGAATGTAAGGAGGAAAGTGGAGTGAAGATCAAAGCTACCGAGGGAAGCAAAGGAAGGCAGAAAAGCCAAAATAGTTGCCTTACTTCCTTTGATCAGCAGGGAAGTAGTTAATGGTATCGAAACTGGATAGATTTGGGAGAGCTTTCTAAGTGCATTAACAGCAAAGGCAGCTCTTTTGCTGCTGCGGTGTCTCCTTTCCGCCGTTAACAAGAGCCTCCCCAGCTTTGGGTTCCCTCCTCGGTCAGTGCTCCTCCCCTACTTCATTTACCATTAAAACAAAGCCTCATATCTTAATTGACAGAGAGACCCCTTTAAGCTTCCGATTTCTCATTGCATTAGAAGGAACAAGAGAGTCTTTAGTATTTCTGAAAGCTGTGGAACAAGAAAATACCCGCAGACAAACAGGCAAGTGCCTGCCATCTACCTGTGCAAGCAGAATATTTATAACCTCCTCGTTCTCATTCATTTCTTCTTTGGAGACATCCTCCTTCGAAAGGCTAGCAATCTCTTGTGCAATCTTTGTTTCACACTCCTGCCAGAGAAAGAGAACAACTTTTAAAAGGACAGCTTCCCCAGTCACTCTATTTACTGTAAAAAGAAGTCATTTTCTGAACCTATTATTTTCCAGATTTAGAATCGCCACCTCAGTCGTCTTGAAAGTTTTCAGCAAGGTTCGGCCCTTCTCTGGGACACAGGACAGTTTAAAACAAACGATTCCAGTAATTCCTCTTGGTACTCCAGAACACACTGGTTTAGGCACATAATGAATACGTGGCTCTGCCAAACATCAGAAGTTTTTAATCATACATATTTTTGTTTTGTAAACAGCTGTGAAGGAGTGTGAGGATCTCGCTGTCCCCAGGGAAAGCCAGCGAACCAGAAAATGCAATTGCTCCTCAGCCACGTGAAGTTAAGATGAAAAAATCTGCAGCAAAAAGACTGAAACATGGTTTGACCTAACTGGGTGCTTTTGCATTGTCAGAAAGTAGGGAACGCTCAAGATATTTGGTTCCAAGTTGTATGCCCAGTAAGCGTAACGATGTCTGCTCCACCCAGAGAACACCATCCTGGGAACCACCGTACAGACTAAACTTACACTTCAAAAAAGTAGTGGTCAAGCGATCCACTTCCTCCTGAACCCACAGAAGCATTCAAAGCACCGTTAAACACATACACACACCCTGGCCATCTCACACTCGCGCTCTTCCTATCTTGGAAATACACAGAAGAGCAAAGCTCAAGCATTTCCAGCTGGCACAGCTGTATGGACTCATTAATTGCCCAGTTTTCCCTAGAAAAGCATTTCTATTCTCAGACTCCGAGAGCTCTGTAACTGGAGATACGAGGCTTTTCAGCAGGGACGGCTGTGAAAGGACAAGGGGTGATGGTTTTAAACTAAAACAGGGTAGGTTTAGACTGGATGTAAGGAAGAAAATTCTTTACAATGAGGGTGGTGAAACACTGTAACGGGTTGCCCAGAGAGGCGGTGGAGGCCCCACCCCTGGAAACATTCAAGGCCAGGTTGGACGGGGCTCTGAGCAACCTGATCCGGTTAGCCGTCTCCCTGCTCACTGCAGGGGGGTTGGACTAGATGACCTCTAAACCCAAAACATTCTATGATTCTATACTTAAAATTATACCAGAAATTATGCAAAATTGATTCTAGAAAGTATCTTTTATGCTTCTCTTTAAAGAGTTCACAAGCTAAAACTCATAGAGCAGAACGAAAACTTGAATGCACAGACAGGAACTCGTAATAAAATTCCTCCATCCTTTCTAAATCTAAACTGTAAACCCAGAGAATACTGACCCCAGCTGTCAGTCTCTGAATATTAGAAGAACCCTCCCAAATCCATGGCTGTGGACCCACCTCACATTTATGGTACTTTCAACAATGAGGTTAAACAATAAGGCTGAATGATGCTCCCCAAGAAACAGGGGTAGCCCATGGAAAAAAACGACAGTCACAAAACTTTAGGAAGAATCGCCATAGTGAAAAATACCCCACAGAAGTTTTATCGGTGATTTACATGTTTGGCCACTAAATAGAAAAGTTACCCACCTGTCTCTTAGCTTCTCTTAGTTTCCTCTTAAGAGCTGTTAAAATTCTTTGCACCTCCCAGAGTCTCTCTTCTTTGGATAAGTCTTTTATCCCTGCCTGCAAGTCTCTGTGTAAACAGTTCAGGAGGAACTCCTAGAAATATTGCCGAAGAAATCAGTGTCTTTAATAGATCATAGCAGGGCAGACTGAAAAGAAAAATCTGTTTGGCTTCGTGGCAACAGGCTTGGAGTTCTGGTTTTTCAAAGCTTGACGGGTTGACCAACGACAAGTGTTGACACACGTTCAGCACATGATCTAGCGCTAGTTAAAGCGTGTGGTTGCTTTACTATTGCTCTTCAGCAAGTTCTCCCAACCCTCCTCCCACCATAAAAGTACGGAACTACTTGGCAAAGCAAGACCTGGCTGTAGTCATCACAAGACCGTAGGACCTTCCCACAAACAAAATGGGCAAGAACAGCACCCACCTCCTTCCAGTGGTCTCCAGTGACAGGACAACTGCGATGCAATTAAAGAGTATGCTACTTACGAGAATTTACGACTGACTGTATAAAAGCCAGGGCAAAGATAAACAGAAAAACGCTGAAGTAACTGCCCACCTGTCGCCTGATTTCTTCTTTGATGCTTTCCTGTGTTTCTGGGAGTGCTGGCATTGTTGCCATGTTTGACCAGCGAAGAGGTTTTGTCACCTGCTTTAGGGTCACATTCCCAAAGAACTCCTGAACATGCGTAAAAAATACATACAGGACACGGTTGCTGATCTGCAAAGAAAGGGCAGACAAAATACTGCTGAGGATGATTCCTTCACACCATCTTTGCGAGCATAGCACCTTCCTCCAGAAACAGAACAGCCCTTGTTGCAGTGTGCCCTTCTGTGGGTCGTACTCGTGCCAGTTTGTCTCAAGAGATTAAAATCTGGATTAAAACCGACACTTTAAATGACCCAAGCGCTGGCCTCAAGCAATCACTTCGCACTCTCTCTTACCTGTGTTTCGGAGGCATTTTGACGCTAAGCTCAGAGCTGCCCCATGCCTTTAACCTGCCACAACTATTTCCATTGCTGGTATATACAGAGATGTATTAAATCTTTCTTTCTAACTCCTGTAAAGGTAGTTCGCGATAGCAATAGGTGAGAGGGAACACCAACCATACCGCGCTGTGGCTGGCTGCTGGCCACCCCCTCCTCCTCCCCCAACCTGTATTTTCCACAACCTCTCCGATGATTTAATACAGTAGGAAAAGTAGTTGGAAAGGAGCTGCGACTGTATTCCTTGTTCTAACATGAGACAGAAGCAAGTATTTATTTTGATACTGTATCTTCCATTAAAATTCAAAAATTTATCCAGAAAGATTAAGAGTTCTGTCACTACTTGCATTTTAATTGCCAAAATCTACTTCACATCAAAACCTGATTGGGCCTGCATTGTTTTACATTAATTGTTACTTCTTTTGTTAGCTAGAAAGTGTCTGGCACAGCAACACAGCCAGAATAATACCTGGCCCTTTTGCTACGGGGCCTCCACCTAGACTCTTAATTATAAAGCCAAGCTTTTCAGAAGTGTGGGTTTTCTTCGAGCAGACCCACACCCAATAATGCCATGTTTCCATTATGCACAGGACTAATTCTGAGCTGTATTTAAATGAAATACTTCCAAGATGTTTATTATGGAATTAATCAATCCAGAAACCACAAAATCTTACTGGAAAACCGAGTCAGCTGTTTGCCCCAGCCATGTCACTGCAGACACCAAAGCCATTTTACCTAAGTCATTACTGCACCAGGAAGATCTATTTGCAGGATGGGGTTTGTTGGCTTGATATTTAAATTAAGCAACAATAAGTTGCTTCACTAAGCTATCAGAGTCACAAGCCCACAGAAACTGTGTATCTCTCTGCATGAATTACTGGATGAATTCAGCATTAAATTACTTCTGTGCACAACAGAATTAAAACCCTGACAGCAGTCTGTGTAAAACTCTCATAACAACTCAAATATCAGGCCCGGAGTGGACCCTATCAGGCTCAGCGAGTCTTGTTCCCCCTTTCCCAGCATTTTAGGTTCCTGAGGTGCAAAGAGAAGTTGTACTTCAGCTTAACTGGATCAGACAATACCCGATTCCCACCTGCAAGAGAATTCCTACAAAGAAGTCTTGTGCGGGCTGAAGTTCTGCTCTAATACTTGCTGCGTGGGGCACGTACCTGGACAGTAGGGCTGAGCACTATGGAAATATTCTGGATGTTCATTTTTGTTTCCAGTTCCTTTGCAATCACATGGTCCATATGCACAATCAGCCAAGAAATTAGGAGATGGTTACACTCTGGCAACTCTTTCAGCAGCCTCTGGCACTCCTGGACTTTCTCAGCTTCTGTGCTCTTTCCACAAGCATCTTCAAAGCGGGGCATTAGCTCTTTGGTAAGCAAATTTTCAGGCAGTTCTCGCAGGTACTGTTTCAGCAAGCTGGCTACTGTGTTGGGCTCGTATTCTTCCAAGTTGGGAGATTCTTCTCGATCGTAGGCTGCTTTGAGCTCATCAACTTTTGATTTTATTCCTTAAAATATTTAGATCAAGAGTTAAGAGAAATCTTTGACTGTAAACGTATAATATATATTTAAACTGAGGTTTTCTGAGATGCATTTATTTCGCCTCTCCTTACAATCTAAGCTGAGGGATCCCCATGTAACAAAGTTAAAATCATGCCTCAAAATTTTGTGATCACTGATGACTGCTTCGAAAAGCACTGACTGCTACTACGAAGCACTGCTGAAGCTCTGACTCAGAACTGGTGCCACCATTCCCTCGCATTGAGGAACATAAATGGGGCGAGGAAGGGTAGGGGAATATAGATCAGTTGTGTGTTTGCATTCAGCGTCTCTCAGGCTGTTCAATTACACAGCCCTAAGCCAAGCAGCAAATATGTTATCAACTCAAATATTGTGCAACAAGTTCTACCTATAACAGCTTTCTTCTGTCAAAACAAACCCCACACTTTTTAGTTTCCAGATTTCCAGCTGGCCCTCCTCAACGGAGGAATTTCACGCAGGATTCTTGATTTGAGGCACTGCATGAATAAAAGTGCACTCACATAATTACTCAACCCAGCCAAGATTTTCTGGAAGGTGTTGTTATAACTCTGTGACATTCCACCCTTCCCAAACGCAGGGAAATTTCATTCTTAAAGCTCAAACACCCACTTGAGTTACACCAACTTAACGCGCTGCTGTGGCTTGGCTCATCCACAGTAAGCAAAACTGGGTGTGCTCAGCCCACAGTAAATGCCAGGTAAAATACGCTTGGTTTCACGTCCAAGTCAGGCAGTCATCGCGGCGGCTGGTAGGATGTTCAGCCACTGCGACTGTCTCTCTGAGCTCTCAATTTAAACAATCTGACACACGCAAGAGGGTGCTATTGCACTGGAGAACACCTAGAAAGCGCAAACGTCAAAAATGATTTACGGAAAACACACCTCCTTCTGTGAAAATTCCCAACACACCGTGTCTTGAAAAACCACGCAACCAGAACGTTCCAACAGGTAAGACGAAGAAACTGCTCAAGCTGCTGCGGTATTTACGCATGCCTACCAAATACCGTGCAGATCAACAGCATGAAGACAGCTTAATGAAGCCTTTAAAATCGTTTGGTTACTGGTTTACAGTGCTAGGCAACTTGTTTCAAATGCTTTTCCTCAAATTCCTTTTCTCTCTTGTTCTTGCTCCCTTAGACATACCCACAGGAGTACGTACACAGGAGTTATGCTGCAGACACAGCTCGTGAATAAAGGGACTGTTTTGTTTAACGTGGATAGAACTGAGGTTTCATTTATGTGAGCTGGCTTTACGCAGCTACTGGGGTTAATCAGCCTGCTGTTGCTAAGCTCAAGTAGTGAAACTTGTACTTTCTGCTTATCAGTGTATTTGCTCAAAGAAAAGAAGTTTTTAAACAAAAAATCGTGCAATGGAAGTAACTGGGAAAAGCAGCTTAGTGGGAAGCTTAAGTAATGGTTATATCTCACGTTATGGGTATATTTTAATGGCTATATCTTAAGTAATGAGTATCTCCCATCTTTGCTTTTGCAATCACTTAACATCGTACTTCTGATGCAGAAGTAAAAAAAATACAAGCTGGCCACAGTAACACAGTTTATTCACTGTTACCATCCTACCAAAAAAAGGCCAAACCAGGTGTATTTTTACCGCCGTTAAGCAGTACCACCATACTAGCAACTTTTCAGGTACTTCAGACCTACGGGTTTGCTTAACTTTAGCTACCTGACTATCCTTAATAATACTAATAATTAAAATTATATATAATTAAGGTTAGTGCAGCTCTAAACAGAGTCTTCTAGGAGTTGAAAATGGTAAAATAATAAGAAAATGGCAAGTAAAGACCTTAGGAACCTCTATGTCAGTGTGCCCAGAGTACCTGAAACTCTGTAGATGCCTTCACATTTCATGCCATACTTCTCTACGTAATCTATACATTCACGGAACACTGCTGGCAGGCGGATGCCGTCATACATCATGGTCCTGTCTACTGCATCAGACAAAGGAATGCCAAACACGGGTCTATGACTTGGAACATCCACTTGAGGTATCTCTGTCTCCTGAATTGGCTTTTTCTTTTTCTTCTTCTCTTTCCACTGTTTTACAACATCTGCTGCAGTTAAGTCTTTTGACTTCTTCTCTTTATGCTTGTCTTCCTTATGCTTGTCTTCCTTGTGTTTCTCATCTCTGGGTTTCTCTTTTATTTTAAAATCCTTTTCCTTCTTTTTGGAAAAGCTGGGTTTCTTGAAGACATGTATTCCCTTGGACCGCTTCAACTTTGAAGGACTTTCAGCTTCATCACCGGAACTGTCCTCTTGAAACGCAGCATAACCTTCCGCTGTTGGGCAAAGGAGGAGAAGGCAAGAGGACAGCTGTAAGTCCGGTTACTTTCTAGACAGCGCATTGTAACAGGGAGAGAACAAGAAGTAATATGTATGGAGGAGAGAGAAGCAGCCACTTGAATTAAAAAACAGCGCCTGCCTGACTCTTCAGAAGGTTTTCTTTAGTTGTTACACAATTAAGTGGACAAGGATTAAATCAAGGTTGCATAATCGCATCAAAGATAAGCCACACAGTTCCTGAACGATCTAAACAATTAATACTTTATATACTTACTCATAATGGCAATGTCCATCTTATGGGCTAGTTTCCCATCTAATAGTCAAGGAAATGCAAAATAAAAACAACTGCCTGGCAACTTCTCTACGTTCCTGTAATCGACAGTATAAGAGTCGCTGTTAAGCATCATCTACTACATACACATAAGTCTAACAAACTTCTAGTAAGAACAAACCAAACTTCAGCCACTTAACTCCCCACAAGCCCATTCCAGAATATTATGAATTTTAAGATAAGTATGAAGTTAATAAAGTTTCAGCCTCAAATAAAATACCCAAAAAACTAAAAAAAAAAAAAGAAAAAAAGAAAAAGTCCAACCACACTTACTTGTCCACTAGACAAATAAAACAATTCCAGTGACACCAGCACAATACTTGCCAGTGAAGTTGCGTATTGGCCTTAGAAGCCTGTGCGAGAGCTTCGGGCAGGTCCACGGGCGGAGTACACCGTTTCAGCAGCAAAACACCAAGTGCCCTCTCGAATGCGCACCACTGCTTTTACTAACTACGCCTCTGCAGCTCGCCCTGCCTACCCGTCAGGCAAGAACAAGGAAACCTTTAAAGGTGGATTACAAAAAAAAAAAAACAAAACACAAAAAACCACCCAACAAAAAACCAACCCACAACCCAACCCAACAACACACAAAGCAACGCAACTTCCAAGTCAATTAACCGTCATTTGGCATACGCAGTAATGTAAAATCCCATTTAAGAAAAGTTAGCCTGAAACCTGGTCAGCAAAGCCGACATTTTACACGGCCTTTGCACCAGCCAGGTCCCCCAAGGCAGTGGGCAGCAAGCTCTTGCTTCAGCGTGGAGCCCCCCTTAGACAGATCCTTCCAGGCTCTTCCACGCCCCACAGGCAGTGCCTCTGCCCGAGCGAGGAAGCGCACCGGCAGCCAGGTGCTCCTCCTGCGTGAACAGTTTTGGGTGGTGGAAAATTACCCTCTTTGCTTATAACAGAGAGCATCACGGACGAGATTATAGGCTGTAATTTTTACTAAAAAAAAAAAAAGAAAAAAAGAAAAAGTCCAACCACACTTACTTGTCCACTAGACAAATAAAACAATTCCAGTGACACCAGCACAATACTTGCCAGTGAAGTTGCGTATTGGCCTTAGAAGCCTGTGCGAGAGCTTCGGGCAGGTCCACGGGCGGAGTACACCGTTTCAGCAGCAAAACACCAAGTGCCCTCTCGAATGCGCACCACTGCTTTTACTAACTACGCCTCTGCAGCTCGCCCTGCCTACCCGTCAGGCAAGAACAAGGAAACCTTAAAGGTGGATTACAAAAAAAAAAAAAAAACAAACAAAAAACCCCCCAACAAAAAACCAACCCACAACCCAACCCAACAACACACAAACCAACGCAACTTCCAAGTCAATTAACCGTCATTTGGCATACGCAGTAATGTAAAATCCCATTTAAGAAAAGTTAGCCTGAAACCTGGTCAGCAAAGCCGACATTTTACACGGCCTTTGCACCAGCCAGGTCCCCCAAGGCAGTGGGCAGCAAGCTCTTGCTTCAGCGTGGAGCCCCCCTTAGACAGATCCTTCCAGGCTCTTCCACGCCCCACAGGCAGTGCCTCTGCCCGAGCGAGGAAGCGCACCGGCAGCCAGGTGCTCCTCCTGCGTGAACAGTTTTGGGTGGTGGAAAATTACCCTCTTTGCTTATAACAGAGAGCATCACGGACGAGATTATAGGCTGTAATTTTTACAGGCGAAAGATCTTGTGCAAAAGAACCGAGGGGCATTCCATCTTTTATTCTTCCAATCCTAAACTACATTAAGCTGCAGAGTTTCTCAGCGTTATTTCAGCACGTCCAAGGAGCTGTCTACATTTTGAAGCCTCCCTGACTGCTCTGTAGAAGGCAGCTTTTAATAGTCAAATAAATATAAGAAATGTATTAAAGCACGGAACTGCCATAAAATAATTACAATTGTTTGACCAGCTCACCCTTCCCAGCCCGGGCTCTTCTCTAGGACTGCCAAACATGCACTTTCATAAAAGATGGATAAAGACTATAGCACTGTTCCTGTCCAAGTGAATTTTAATATAAAAATGCAAATGTTAACTGGAGGACAAACACGGCAACCAGGTCTTATCCTCCCAGCTTACTGGCTATACCATCATTCGCTCTTTTTCCCAACTAAACCCAGAAATGGGTAAGGTATCCTGCAGCGCATAAACAAAGGATTCCAGTCTCACTGTGAAAGAACCTGCCGATGGACCAGCTACAGGGCAAAGGAGGAGCACACATCACCGCTGCCTTTTCTGAGAATGGGATGGGGCTGGCACCGAGTTTCAAGATGGGGTTCACAGCCATACTTTCCAAACAGAAAGCCCAATCTTCACCAGAGCCCAGAACAACCTGCCCTCAGTCTTTCCTGCTGGGAAGCTGTAACAGCTCCCAGCCCAACAGCGCAGGGCTCCCGCACCCGCAGCAGGAACAGCGCCAGCGTCCGTCCCCGGGCTCAGCAGAGGGGACCCAAGCTTGGAGGTCGGTGTCACCAACAGGCACCTGCCTGACATGTCTCAACATCTTGCAACACAAACCTCGGCGCTTTTCTAGATCTGTGGTAACGTAACACCAGCAATAGCACATCACTGAAACTGGTATTTCTTGACTTCACAAGAAGACATGAAGGAGCACGTTAAACACAAACCCAGCCTCTTTTAAATTTGTCTCAGTAACATAAGTCAACAAAGTTTAGAAATACATACCGATTACAGATTCACAGAGAATCTCCCACCCATACCAAGAGCGGGTTTGTACATCTCTCAGAGTAGCCCAATTTTCTTCTGGTAATAAAATTATTGTAGCCCTTTCACCAGTGATAGAATATATTGAAATATAAACAACCTAAATTTATACAGAAGACAAGTTATTGAAAGCACTTCACAAAATCAGGTAGTTCTAAACTTGGAAAGTAGTATTGCCTACTGTTAGTAAACTGGTATTTCTGTTCACTGTTTCCTCAAGACTTCCCGTACTAACAGTCTGCGTTTTCCCATCACTCTAATGTATCTCAACCATGTTTTCCTGCACCTATACGAGACCAGTACGAATTTAATAAACACTCCGATTCCACCGGCATAATGACGGGACTATCTGCCAGTTTTGCAGACAAAGGTTGTTTTGAGTCAGGAAACCGATCTGAGTTAAAACTATCCCAGTAAAAAGAAACTGATTTTAAGCCCTAAAAGTCCCCTAATCTAACTCACTCTGCAGCTAACCAAGACTCAGGCTGCCACAGAGGAGTGGAGAATAGAAATCAGTAGCTGAAACCTTTTCCCAGTAGTTGTTGCTCCACATAAAACCCCCCAATATTCCATTTAATTTTCTATCATCTCCAAAAAATGTTTAGAACTTTTCCCCCAGGATAATTGCTGTGTATTATTATGTTAGTGCCATTAACATGAAAAATATCAAATTATCGTATTATCCACATAGGAAAAAATATCCCTACAAAAATGCTTTTTTGAGATAGGTAATAATGCTGAAGCTAAGAGTATATTACTCCAGCAAAAAGGATTTACCTGAAAAACTAAAATGAGTAACCTCAGGATATTTATCCTTCCCTCTCTAACATACTGTCCTGCTCTTCAAGCATTTCTGAAGTTAACATTTAGGGTATTATTAAAATACCCCCAAATCTTTGTAGGATTAAGGTTACATACCGTTTTAGGAGTTTGGATGACCCTGTCATGAATTCACTGATATTCTACATTCAACAAACATCCACTCTGTCATAATTTAATATCAACACTTGTCTTTTTCTCAGTGAAATGTTCAATGACATTTGTTTTGACCCCAAATTACACAAAGCAGGTTGTATATTGCCCAAAGTCAAAGCAGCTGGTCAGAAAAGTGGAAAGAAACAATCTGAACACGTGCAATAGAATTTAAAAGGTGGAAGAAACTGAAGAATCAGAAGTACAGAAGGAGTAACAAAGGGCAAAGCTGGAAGGGGAACTCTTAAAATCAACTGTGTTAATCAACTGTAAAGAGCCCTTGTCATTTACATAGGTAAAATGTCTGTTCAGGGCATATTTACAATAATGACCATTTTTGGACTGTACAAGAGATACTGAAAGCTTTGTATGTAACTTAATCTTATACCCGACCGGCAATTAAATGACGTACTTATGTTAGGGCTAAGAAATGCTGAATGCTTTTTATATTACAGCTGCAAGAGAGAATTTGTTTCTTCCTATATTTTGCCTTCTTGAGGATTTTTTGTACCTTTAAAGGTTCTTTTAAGTAACAAAAATTGCTTTACATCAGCTATAAAATGTGCTGTAGCCACTTGTGGAAGAAAGCCATTGAAGTGCTAATGTGCACAGACCTGCATCTATTTGCTGAAGAAGCATTTTTCCTCTTTAGCCTTCAGTTAGATTATCACCATGAGACATGCAGAATTACACCACAAAGAAACCCACGCTGTGTATAATGCTGACCTCTAACAATTCCAAAGTTAGAGGTTTCTAATCCAGAGTTATGACAGAAAGCTGATTTGCAAAGAAGAAAAAAATCAGCTACTAATAGCTTGAATTTAGACCCATCTAATTAATACCGAATCTTCATCACCAATCCAATATTCTGTATTAGGTTAATGTTATTTACATTAGGAAAAAACCTAAAGAATCCGTTTTCTTAAAACCTGCAGGAATTTAAACTGTTGGTTTTAACTGGAGGATAATATATTTCTGAGTTATAGAATCCTTTATGCACAATCTTTAGTTAATACCAATAGTCCTCCTAAACTGTGGCAGAAACAAATCCTGCATTCCAGGAAATAGGTTTGATTAAAAGCATTGCAGTGGAAGCAAATTCTTTAAGAGTAATTATTTAAATATGTGCATACACATTACAAATAGTCACCATATTCATCCTAACATGCCAGAATATTGTGTGCTGTCTCACTGGTTTTGATCTTCCAAATTTCACATATAAGAAGTGGCAAGGTACGCTGGCAGCCAGAAGTTCCAGACATCAGAGATACAGGCATTACAGATGATGAACATTATTTTGAAATTTTGCTAAAACAAATGTCAGTTAAAAAAATACTAACATTTGGGCTGTGGTATTTCAGTTTCGGGGACTTGGACAGTAAGGATCTTTCTGGTACTGAGAGTACTCAGTATCAGCTTAGTATTTCCAAGTGCTCTGTTCTTTAAGAACAGGCAGAAAAACTATTGAATAAAAACTATTTTTCTGTTTCCAAAATTTTCTGTACAAATCCAAAGGTGGGAAGTAAAATTTCTGTTGTTTTGGAGGAGGGGTATGCTTTTTAAATGAAAACTTCTGTTCTGGACACTGATACACTGACAAAGAATGGATTCTATAGTCAAAGCTTTATTTCTAACCTTTACTCTGTCAGCTCTAGTAATTTCAGATCGTGATGTTGGCTTGCACATTTTTGAACTCTGCAATAACACTTAGGCACTCCCGGAGCAAACTATATGATCAGACTAAACTGAGAAGCTAGAGAGAAAAAAAGGACACAGATTTTATTACTCCTCAAATAATGGAGCAGTGTGCACATGAAAACCTGAGATGGCACATGACAGCAAACTCTGAATGTGGGAGACCTAAGGGAAAACGGTCAAAGTTGTTGAAACTGACTCTTCCAAATTTAAAAGTATAAAATTCAGGTCAAATCTACAGTTTTATTCTAGCTAGCACCTCAGCTACAATTTCAATCTATTTGGAAATACACTTGGAAACCTCCACTTAGAATGTGAACAGATAATGAGATTAGAAGAACCCCATGCCAGGCAATTACCAATGCATCATTAAAGGTTTTGGATAAACGTGTTTATTAGTAATTCTGGGCACGTGCTTGGCACTTGTATCTGCGCAACAATAAACAAATCCGTTTTTTTTGGTTAAGGTGCGGGGGGTTTGGAAGAGAAACAGGTATTGCACAAAGCCTGTCTGTACAAGTTAACTTCCTTCACACCTAAACAAGTTCCACTGGGAATATTACGCAATTTTGAGAAAGAAAGGGAGAAAGAGAAATTATAAACACGAAATAAGAAAAGTTGCCTACTCACTTCTTTTCTCTTTCTTCTTAAATTTTCCTTTCTTCTTCCCATGCTCCTTTTCATCATCAGATACTATATCTGGAGGCTCATGCAAGCTGTCATGAGGTGGTGAAGGCTCACCGGTGCGGTACAATCCAGGGAATTTCGTAGGACTGATTTCTTCAGAGCTGGGAGTACGAGCAAGGCCCCCACTGTGTTCTACCCGACGGTGTTCACTGGGGCTGCTAGTGGGAGGCAGGAAGCACTCAGTCATTCTGATTCCCCGATATCAAAGAGAAATCTTCTGCTACCTGTCCATCACACCTGCAGCAGGAGGAAACAAAGAGAAACCCTACAATATTTTAAACAATAGGTTTCAGAACACTTTGGTTAGAGCTCTACACAACAAACAGCAATACCTTCTACAATGAATGTTCCAATTTAGGTCAAGACACAGTAATGTAACATCAGGTCCTAAGCTCAGTGTTTGCAGAATCTGTCCATTAACTCCTAAGCTGCATTAACGTAGTAAGAGAACTGCTATTTTAGCTGTCTCTACTTTATCCTATATAAAACATTATATATTACATAGTGGAATATATTAACATTTAAAGAATTCTTACAAAATTCATAGGCAGCTTGCATACTGGTTGGTAATATTTATTAATAAATAGTTACCCAACTGTACATTATTTTTTTTTTTTTTTTACATAAAATAGGTCTGTCTGGAAGCTCAGAGCATTTGTGAGCACTGCACTTAAGGCAAAGATCATCTTCATCTTTCCCAAGCATATTTTACAGATGCAAATAAGAACTTGCCTAGCCTGTTGCAATAAGGAATGGGAGGAAAAAAAAAAACCTCCTAATGTCAAATCTATCTTCTAATTATGCTAATGCAAATTAAAGAACGTAGAAAAAGAATGATTAAATTTTTCTGGTATACAACAACAACTGCACATTTGAAGAGGCTATACCAGGTCATCTGAACCCAGACACTGGTATGTTGTTTGCTTAAGAGTTATGGCCAAATAAAAGCTAAGATGAAAACTGCTGAAGGAAGCCAATACATAGTCTCAGAAATGGAACTTGTAAGCAAAAAACTCTTCCTAGAATAGATGAATTTCAGAAATGCCACAGAACAGATATGCTGTATGGGACCTCATACCTCCGGAGTCTGCTTTGCTGAATTTGGCCCTTTGTGTCTAAATGGTCACCCTCAGATATGAGCCCTTCTTCCAAGGGATGACAAGAAAACAGAAACAGCTTTTTCTTTTCCTGGCATTTACTCTTATTTCCCACACCCACTGGTATGCTGGGATGAGACATCAAGTCATGGCTAACTTTAATCCAACTTAAATCTGTGCTGCTGCTGAAAGGAAACTGATCTATTGGAAGACAAACAGAAGAAAAAAAAATTTAGTTTTTTAAAGCTACATCAGTGCCACGGCCTGGCTCTCTATGCAGCCATACAAGCGTCAGGGCAAGTACAAAGGAAGGCTGAGAGAGGTGGGGGAAGGTGCCCTGCACTGCAGACTTAAAATGATCAAGGTGACTGTGTAGCCATGGCCTCAAAAACCCAGAATTAAACCACGTTGTAAGATTACACACAAAAGCCATATCAAACCCTTTTCCATAAATATTTTAGTTATGACAGGAGTACATCCAGATATAATAGCTATGGCTTCTGCACTAGCCTTTGGACTCTGCAGTCACCTCTGGCACTTCTGCTATTTAATGCTGATGTACAGATTACAATTAAGAAGAAAGTAGTCGACCCTTTGCTGAGTTAGGCAAACAGTCATCGATAGCCAGCATTTTATACAACCCTTATTCAGGAAAATAAATGATACACGCTGGCTAAGCAGGAACTCCTGATACATCATACAAAACAGACTCTATCTTCTTATGCAAAAGCAGAAAGCCTCTTTAAAAGAGAATAGCGTTAACATGAGATACAGCCATTTTCCTTTTTTTTCTTTTTTGTCATGCTTGTTGGGTTTTGTTATATTTTTTAATGGATATCAAATACTCCACTACTATGATAACTTGGTATTGTGTTTGAACAAGTAAATGGAGTGCTCCAACAAGACATTTTAGGAGAAATGTCCAAGTATCTCAAGCTTCAAACTTACAGATAACCAAAATAAAGCCAAACCTTCCACTTATACAAGAATTTTCATTGCCAGTCTGTGTCATTGGTAATATTGCTGACTGAGCTGGCTTGTGGAACAGCTCAACAAGCACAAAAGATGGAAACCAGCGGAGTGGCACAACCATGAGGCCAGGAGTGCAACCTCCCTCTTTGGGCAGCTCTGTTTTGTGACACTGAACACACAGCTTCATCTCCCCAGATTTCACTTCATTCTTAGTATTTTCCCCATAACTTCAAGCTTCGATTTCTTTACCACCAGTACTCCCACAGTTCCTGTCTTGATTGATTTCTCTTTTTCACCCTCAGTATATCGCACACAACATGATCTTCATCTGCTTTGGTCTCTGTGACCCAAGCTGTTTGCTCAACCTCCCACTTTCCCTTCCCCTTGCTCTTTATTCAGCTGGTTCCTACTCTCCTGCTGCACACTGCTTCCTTGCAGATGAAGTTCTCCCTCTTCTTCCTCTATTTCTTCTATCTGATTAGTTATCAGTTCCCATTTCTTCCTGGATGTTCTTCTCTGCTGAAGTCTTTTGCTTCCTCATGATTATCTACCTCATCTTCTCACCTTGGCCCTTTTTCTCCTACTGGCTCTCAGTCTCTCCCTAGTATCACAAGAAGCCATCTTCTTCCTTACCTCCCTACCAACAGCAGGCCCCTCGACTCCCACCAATTCTTGTTCACTTGACATTTCATTCTTCTTCCACAGGAGCCAAGAATGCTGTTAAGTGACAGCGTCAGAGAACTTCTCACAGTTCAAGCACCTCCTCAGACCTAAGCTACTCTTTTCAGTACTCCCAAAACACAGTTTCTTGACCCATCTTCCTGCTCAACATGCAGCTGAACCTTCAGACTAACTGAGTGTGAAAAATAACCTTCACTGAACATGTGCAGAATTGGGACCTTTCCTCTATCCCCCAAGGAAAAACTAAATTAAAAGAGATTTTAAACGTGGAAAGGACATACCTTCTGCTTAACACAGAAACTCCTAGCTGTCATGTCACCACCATCTTTTGAGACCATACACCAAGCACAGGGATGTGGACTGGAGAGAGGAAGATGACTGCATGGGCAAAATAATGTGTTTTTACTGGCCTGATTTTTGAAAATAACTCATCTCTTTCCTAAAAAATTCAGCCTGAGCTACAGATATAGTAAGTAAAAATTAATATTAAACAGCTGAGGTTTGGAAAAAACATAGAAAAGTGAAGACAGAGAGACATGACAGCCAACTTTAATAGATCTCACTTACTACAGTGTGTCATCTAAATTGGCATGAAGACATTAAAGAGAGGTACAGTTTGAAAGACCAAACTCACAGCGCTTTCATTCAGTACAGAAGGCTCTATTATTTCTGTTTTGCACTGAGTCTTGTTTTTTGACTTTGTGCCTTGTAACCAATTGCAACAGCAGAAGCAAATTAGAGCAGGTGACTGCATGCACAGATGTTATTTTGTAAAGCTGCTGGGCGGAATGAAGGACCAGGGAATTTTTCTGCAACAGCATTATGCAAGACCACATCTGAAGCGTGTCCCCAGTTCATCCCATTTTGCCACAAAGAGGCACACTCTGAAAATCTGGGTGTTACATTGAAAACAGTCCCAAGACAACAGCCATCAAAGGACGGGGGCAGAGTGGGAACACTCACTCAGCTACCAGAACCTGCTTTGTCGTAACTACCCAAATGCAAGACCCAGAACACTGCAGTGCCTCATCATCGTGTGAAGAAACTGATGGTACTTGAAGAAATGAGGCACACTGCTTTTGGACAAAAATTATCCCAGTAATAACCGTGGCTCCATTTTGGAAAGTAACGAACCATTAAGAGGAAAGAACAGAACCTAACACTTGTGGTTTAAGTGTGTCAAAGCACCATGAGTGGTACTCCTACACCTGCTCAGATGGCTGAAAAAGAGGAATTGGAGATGAGAAGACAGAGATAGAATTAAGTAATTTACCGAGACTATACAATGTCTGAGACACCTCTGGAGTTCTATATTTTGCTCAGACTATCGCAAAATGTGGGAGGCCATTAAAACCATGGTCCTTCCAAGAGTAGAGGATATTGTTAAGAACACCCCAAATTAATCACCTTGTAACTACTGATAGTTGTCAGCAACAGCTTAGGCAAAGAACAAAGTTTTTACTAGCTTAAAGCTAAGAAACCACTTAGGTTTTACTCAAATTGTTCTGAGATTTTATTACTGCAATAAAACACAACAATATAAGCTGTGTTTTGAAATAAAAAGATGCATTTTTTACAACATACTGAAAAGCTTAATACAAAACACTGCTTTCACTCAAACATTTCTTAGACTGAAGCACTGCCATACAGACAAATAGCAAAATGACATCAGAGGCCATCTACTTTATTTAACAAGCAGTACCCAGGTACATAAACAGTGCCCTTTCCTTTCTTTAATAAGGCAACATGGCCATGGAAGGAGAAAGAAAAGGGAAATGCTTCATGTAGATGGGTAAAGCAAGTTTATAATTTCTCAAGTCACAAGTAATCACATAAACAGAGCATCAAGTAACTCCCTTGTGAGTCATGCACTCTTCACAACTGGCAATAATTAAAGCCTCAGGAAAGGCCTTCACAACATTTTTTTTTTTTGATAAAGAAAAAAAAAAACAAACTGCATAGCAGCATTCAGCTCCTAAACCTAAGATTACTTTACAGGATATGTGATGCTATGAGAAAGTTAAAAAACTTACTTTAAAGGAGAGCGTGTAACCATACAACTCAAGTCACAGAGGAGCAAGCTGTACATTTTTCAAAGATAATGCCAGCAGATCAGCTCTAAAAGTAACATAAACAGGTTTGTGTGTTCTCTCATTTACCTGTAGGTGGATAAAGTCTGCTGCAATTACAGTACCATCCAAAGTATTTCAAGTTCTGCTCTGAGAGTCCATACCAACTCAGAAGTAGCGAAAGACAAATACACAAAACTACTTAGCTGTCAGCAATCAGAGCGCTATAGACCACATCCATACATTCAGTATATATAGCAGTATCCAGGCTATTCCCTATTATTGAGGGTATTCCAGCTCTTTGTTAATCCATTCGGTAGAGAGCCAACATTAAATAATCAAATAAGAGCCTAGACATTTTAGAAATATCAGAAAGAAGGTTTCTGATAACATTATGATAAAGTTTCATAATCACATGAAGGTAAAATCTCCAGTTACTTGGTAGCATATGCTTCCCAGTTTGGTTCACTTCAGGGAAAGTATCACAGCCTCTAGCCTGCAAATTCTGTAGAGTGCCATCAGGATGCAATTCACAGGCTGTTTCCAATAGACATCTTGGGGAAAACAAAACTTGAATCGCCTAGGGAGACTTAAGTGCTCTGCTCTAGAGAGCACACCTGAAAAGTGACCGACCATAACCACACAGGAAAAGCCCCTGTCCCGTGACTCTGCCTCCTGCACCGGCTATGCTGTCACGCTGCCAGTTTTGCCGTAACATCCTGCTTCCCCGGTGAGGCACGCTGCGACAGTTTGCATCCCGCTGTCTGTTCCAGGGCAAGCTAAAGCAGGTAGTCCAGAGAAAAGCCTAGGCACAAATCTTTGTTACAGGGTAACAACCAAAGCCATATACAGAGGTTACATGAACTACGCCACCTGCGGCTCTCCCATGCTCATTCCCATCCCTCAGGAATATCTCAGCAAGCCCTGCCACATGTCTTCCCTCAGCTGAATCAACAGCCGTGGAGGCAGCTTCAAAGCAGCGCATTACATTGTGATCACAACCACGTATGTAAGAGGCATTCTTGGAAATAACTGGCCAGCTAACAACTGGAAAGACTGCTGTTTAATTGCATGATTCCAAAGTGACAAGCAGAAGGTCTGGACTCCACATGATGAGGCAGATGGGCACTATAACCAGGCCAGACTTTTGCAGGAGTGTCTTGACTAACCAGCTACGTGCATCACGACTGCTACCGCCCACCCAGAGAATAACTTCTCATTCTCCAAACTTCTTGGGAAAGTGCTGGTCCACTGTTCAGGATTCTCTAGTCTTACCCCTGTGAATCCTACTCCTGGTTCCCATGGTCTTGTCACCACCAAGCAACCCAATACCAATTCCTCCCCTCATTCCTGATCTAGTTAGCGGTGTCCCTGCTCCTGCAGGGGGGTTGGACTAGATGACCTCTAGGGGTCCCTTCCAACCCAAAACATTCTATGATTCTATGATTACACTCAAGCCCAGTATGCTAGCTTCCGTGGTGTGGTCCCACTGCTTCCCAGGCCCAGTCCCTCTCTGTTAGTTTCTTCACTCCCCTCTCCTGCAGTCCAATTCCTCCACCATCAGGACTGTACCTCCTCTCTCACAGCCTCCTCCTCACCACGCAGGTGTTCAGCACCAAGACATGTGCAACTTCAGTTTCACCATTTCTCCACACCCGGTGCCTCAGCTAATCTCTCCTTTGGCTGCTCACCACTTCCCAGGTTTTCCCTTGCCACCTTCTATTTCTCCCACATTCAATTCTAATTAAGGCTTTTGAAAACTACGGTCCACACAAGCAAGGAAACTTGGGAAGTCATCTCCAGCCAAATTTAGATTTCCACTCTAAAATGCAAATAGCATTAAAAAGGTTTGCCTGATTAACAAAATATTTTTAATTAAAGACATTTTCTTTCCTGCTAGCTTAATTCTCAGAAATAGTTTGAAAGAATTTGGTTAGAGTGTTTTGTTTAAATTTTTAAATACCAGCCTAAGAAACCCAACCGAGCAATTTTCAGTCCAAATGAGAATGTGGTAACTTTTGATAAGGGCTAAACTACTGAGAGCTGGATTGAGTAATAGGAACTGTCCTGCAAATGTATCAAACCCTCCTATACTTCTGAATAATGCCACATTGTACTCATATATAATACCCGCTATTGCTTAGATTGGTCTTAGAATTATTCCTGGTGTGACAACCCTGCCCCTTTCCTCCTGTCCATCTCTCCAAATTCCCACTTGCGCCAGCACTAATGCCTGTAAAAGAGAACAGAAAGTTTTACTTTTACCACTTAACATAGGCAGGGAGGAAAATGAAATAAAAGGTGTGCAGTTTACTTTTTAAAAAATTGCTATGAACAAAGTATCACTTCAGGTTTTGTTTGCCCTCAGGACTATATACAAGTTTTATACAATTCACATTTTCTGACAGGTCTTTTGAAGAATTGTCTAATCCCTAGTCACCAAAAGTCTGCAGCAAGCCATACAGCAATTGATGATCTAGCAAATTAAGACTCATTTTTATACTTCTATCAGTTCCTGGGCTACGTTTATTTAATAACAAATTCCCCATATCAGAGATTGGAACTACAGCATCGTTCAATCACACTCCAGTACCCGAAGTCAGCAAACTTGAGAACAGCTGTCCATTTAGTGGAGGCAGTTAAAAAAACCATCACAACACCCTGACCGGTTGAGCTGAATGTACTTCAAATGCTGTAAAAAAGCAAGTGCTAATCATCAGATTGAAAAAAAAAAAAACCACAATGAAGCAGAAGAGAAGTCAACAGATTTGGCATCAAATATTTTACTGGAAGTGTAACGTATTTCTGCTATTCTTTCAAGAGCATCTACAGACTGACCATGACAGATCACACAACAGAGGACAGAATTTGTTTTTTCCAGAGCTCTGCATGCTCAGTTCCATTGCCTAATTAAAAAAACCTAAGGCTATATATAGCCGAGTTTTGGGGTTTGTGTTTTTTTGTTTGTTTGTTTTGAGAGTGCATTATCTAACGCATGCTAAAATACCAGAAATGACAAGGGTAAACAGCAAGTATTAAAGACACTTTGCTTTGGATTTAACACTGGCAACAAATCTGGGACATGCCTAGACACCAGAAATGTGTCATATAACATGCTGGCATTTCTGTAACAGCAATAATTCACCTGGCAAAAGCAACATCAGCAGTGGAGATGCAGTAACAACACATCATGAAGCTCCTGCCAGCAGGTAGAGTTCAAGCTCTACATGGAACTTTTGGGAACATGTTCAGTTGACGTGTACAGGCAACACTGCTGCATTATCATCATCTCTCTTATCCATCCCAATTACAATGAAACCAGAATGGGTATGCCCCCCTAGAAACATCGCTTAACTTGCGTCTGCTGGTTTGTCCTTTAAAAGCCACTTGCTACCACCTACTAGCACCCGGAGTTTAGTACAGGCGAAGCCTAGCTACGCTTCGTCAGCTGCATGAGCCTGCTCAGCACCTAGAGCGCACGCGCGGCACCAAGTACAGCGGGCTGCATCCAGGCAGCGTCGCTTTTTAATCCATTATTGAGATATTATCTTTTAGACTGGTGTAGAAAAATCAATTAGAATTGCCATGCTTCTTCACTGAATTGTGATCATTATTTTATTCACAGCATTTTCAAACAGCATTAAGTTCGTTTTACATAAGTCACTTCATAATCCTTTAACTGGGAGATCAGTATGAGCAGTCTAGTTTACCTTCCCAAAGGCAAAGAATATTCAATTCTAAGGCCTCATCATTCTCAGAAATAAGCATTTTTCCGAAAGTGTATTAATGACATACAAACCTTTAGGGTTAAAACAGTGAAAATTAAGTTTCTTATGCTTTACACTGATTTTTTGCCACCATGTATTGAACACAGATGAAGAGATCTATAAATTACAGGCTGACACTTGAACTGACAACTCTACAACATAAGGAAAAACTAAGAACAGCGTTGCTTGGATCTCTTCATAGTGTGATACACGACACAGATGACAAGTTTCCATGTATGATTTTTTTTTCATGGTTAAAACGCTGCATGTTCCAATGTAACACAGGCAAATCATATCCAACTTTTAGTGAACATTAAATTAAAACAGAGCTATGGTGGTTGAGATAAAACCCTTCTATACTGTAACAGCAGAAAGGAAAAGAAAGACTTTGATCTAGAAAAACTGTTTACATAACAGCTTCTCTGATTATTTTTAGCGGTTATTTAGTAAGTATGTCTATTATGTCTATCTGCTGATTATTTTTAGTGATTATTTGATAACTATGCCTATCTACAGCAGCTTTGGGTTTGGCTTGTCCTGTATATTATTGTAAGATATATACAGAGTCCTGTGTACTATCAAGCTAACATCAGTAGTGCCTATTGACCTAGAAACCAAAGTAAAAGGAAAGTCACCCCTTCTGCCTTCACCCGTTGTTTTCTTAGGCCCGTACTGAGTAAAATCAATTGGAGATCGGGTTGCATGCAAACATTTTCCCAACTTAACTACAATGGATAGGAGTATAATGTTGCCATGCTCCCAGCACAGCAGTTTTTAGCAAAGCCTTACTGTAGATGCCGTTTTACTCACCAAAAGACTTTTTTCTGAGATAGCTTATTTCATTTGGAAATCTGTTTCGAGCCATGCCAACAAAATAATAGTTTTATTGATCAGTGTTACGTCTATAGCAGTGCAACCTGCTGGAATAGATGCCAAAGTCTGTCAAACTCACACTATGTGTAAAAGAAAATTATCTTTTTTTTTTTTTTACCATGGTATGTAAGTTTCCACACAAGATGAGGGCTATATCATCTCCTCTTTTCAGACATATTCTATCAATGCCAATGACAACTCTTCATCAAGACTACATGTACTATTTAGCCTTTCTGTAAATTTCTACATTTTTAGTTCTTTTTTTCAGTACCACAAGTAGAGTTGGGATTAACAAGTCCTGTTTTCCACCTCTGCCCCAGATTCACTCAATACCCAAGGGGAAAGTCAATTTAAATATTTATAAGCTCAGTAGATTATTAATTATGATTAACATCACCACCTCCAGGGCTGAGATGTCGCAAAACATCATGCATGTGAACACTGAAAGCATGCACAAATACATTCAAGGCAAGGTGTGGCACCACCCAGCTTGGGGCAGCGGCTGGTCTCCGGAGTTCCTCTCTATGGCAAATGGCTGGGAAGCAGGAAGGTGCCTCCACAGTGGCCAAACCGTCCTCAGAGGCCACTATGGGAAGACTTCAGTTAAATTACCAATTACTGAAACAGCAGCAAGACCCACAAGTTCACAATATTTGTCTTCTATGAAAATTTACACAGCCAAACAGCCTTACAAGAAAACTTACAGTAAATACCAGCTTTCTAGAGAAATGTATAAACATACTTAGAATTTAAAATTAAATTCACCTATATTTTCTAAAACAAGCTCCAGCTTAGTCTGTAGCACCTAATGCAGTAATTTTCAGCAATCCTATGGCTTCAGAGTATCATTAAAAAAACCCATACCTCATGAAATACACACTGGCTGCTGTTTTCAATTTACTTGCCAAATATAATAAAAATGAACTGAAGAAAAACACAAATAGACACTAAAAATACGTATGCTCCACAGCTGGCAAAAAGTTCAGTATCTGATAGCACAGGACCAAACAAGTTCTGACTGCTATTCGCAAATCTGTTCTGTAGCCTTTTCTACACAAGAAAAATTATGCTGCTTTAAATAAAATTCATGTAGGTAGTTTAATGGAAGCCCTAGTATACCTAAGACAAAATACTGCCATTGTCCTTCCCCTACCTGAAAAAGAAAATAAACTGCCTCCATCGGTATAAGGCATTTTTAAGAGTGGTGAAATCCTTGCTCTTAAGTACTAAAAAACACCACATGTAATTAGCTGTCAAAAATACATGTCTATAACTGACTGTTCTAATGATATGCAGCACTGATTGCAAACTTCTGTGATGTATGTTTGTGTATCTTTTAGACGTCTTCAAAGAAACAGCACATTAAAAACTTTCTTAGAAAAGACGGATTTTAAAGAACTAGCAACCAAAAGAAGCCAAACCATTATAGAAAACTGTAAGCCAGTTTCATCATAAAATAAATACCGTAAAATTGCAGCACACAAAAGGAGCACTGCAGGTAACAAGCAATGCAACTTCTCCATTGTTTTTTTGGTAGAGTATACAGATTTTGACATATTCTAAGATATGTTTGTGATAGTCATTGCCAGAAAATTAGTTCTTAATTACCTTTGTCGAGGAACTTGGATTTGAATCTACATCTTAGTATGTCAGTCACATTAATTTATTGAATCATCGAGACAACAAAGAAAGAAGTCCACATATTCATCACTTCCCCTTTCAGCCATAAAGTTGCATTTCATTTCCTCCAACAACTTTTTAAATCCTTTTCAAAACATGACTGATAAAACCACACCTGATCACCAGTGGTACGGGCTGTATAAATTTTGGAGAACTGCAACCCCAAGTTTCCAGATTAAAACTTCAGAAGCACGGCCTGTGAAAGACCTCTGCATTATTAACAGAGAGCTTGTAAGTGGCCATCACAAAGCAAACTTACGGAATCTGTAAAGATTAAAACATCTGAAAAACAAGAAATGCTAAAACTACTAGACTGAAATAATCCAAGGAGTTTCTGGGTAAATCTGTTCAATCAGTTGGGTTTCTTTCCCTCCCAAGCTCTTACATTTCTAGTCCATTCAATCAAGCATCTTCTTTGAAGCCACCACAATTGAAAATTAAAAGAGGAGGGTGTGAGATGATATGTTTCTTTGAATCCAATTAAAAAAAAAAGGTCTTTCAGGTTCTGTACAGATTAGAACTATGCTTTTATATAGCCTTTGGTTCACAATATTAAAATCTACTGTAGTTAGATTATTACAAATACAGTAAAGTATCTGCCAATTTAATTATTTTACATCAGGCAATATTAAATTAAGACACTCAATATTAAGTATGTGAAAGCAGTGTATTGGACAGAGGAAAACAGTAAGCAAGAATTATGGACTTTCATAGTAACATGACAGAAAAACGCTACTAATACCATGAAATGAGAGCGTTTCATTGCTGGCATGTTTAGCATTAGAATTTACATTTAGCATTCAATGTATTTCATGCTAACAAAAATCAGTGAAAATTTATTTCCATTGCAACATCCAAAAGAATTCTGCACCTTGTCTGGTGATGCTTGTATCTAAAAATCACACCTGGATGGGCTAGAAATGTTAAAGTAACAATAAGCCTAATTACTAGGATAATTGTTAAATACTAAGTTTCACAAAACGTATTGCAGAAAAAAACATTAAAATTCTAGCTTCTAACTCCTAGGTATAACTAATATTTTAAAAAGTTAGGTATAGTTTTAAAGAGAAGTGATATTCTTGCAGAATTCTTACTAATTTTGTTGTGAAAAAGAGAAGCTGCGATTTTTGTCAGCGTGATAGCTTTTTCCACAGGTGTCAAATTAACAGTATTATCATCATACATTGTGCTTTTAAAAACCATGTATCCAGCTCAAGCTCTGGTAGTGCCAGAGATCTATGTTCAGTCCCAAGAGTTCCTTCCTGCCAGATGCCTGCCTTTTAGCATGAAGCTCAGTTACTCGTAATACAGAAGCCCAGGGATCCCACTGAAACTGTCAAACAGGGAGTAAGCTTTGTGTGCCGACTTAAGCTAGATCATAAAACCGTGAAATTTTCATACTACAGAGCACAAGAATGAAATAAAAATACATTTTTTCTGTACATAACTATATGAATTGACTCGAGTGAATTCGCTGCTAGCAAATGTACAAAACAACCAACCTGAAACTAAATTTATTTTCCTTAAAATATTTTTCAGTTTGGTCCAAACTTGCATTCTCATTTGGAACATCAAACCTTACCACTGAGCGCTCCCTCCTCGTTCTTCCTCCACAGCAGCCATCTGGCCCCTTCCCACCTGACACAAGCAGCCATCACTCATCCCTTTCTTTCCTTGTGTGCCTCCAGAGACCAAAATAGCCAGTCTAAAAAAGCTCAGTTCCTTGTGAGCAAGAAGGAGAATAAAGAAGGCAGTGTACAAATGAAGAATCTGTCCTACTGGTTGCAAAGCTGCCCCTTCCATTGCACTGAAGTAGAGGGTAGCAACTACTCTTATGAAGAAGTGTATCCCCCAGAACCTAAAATAGTGCGTCTCAGAGCACTTAGGCGAGGTCTTCTCCAGTGCTGTGCTTCATATTGGGCTGTAGCCAGCAAGAATCATTAAGCCATTCCCTGCTTCCTTCAGGAAAGACAGTAGCCCAGGTGGAAGCAAGCCAGGGATTGCACACAGGGTCATACCGTAAATTGATCTGTAACACTAAAGTTCGTAAACATTATTTTAAAGAAATTTTATAGTTGCATTGATTACTTAAGGTTTTGTCCTGGTTTCAGCTGGGGTAGAGTTATTTTTTTTTAATCCTCTAGTAGCTGGCATAGCACTGTGTTTTGGATTTAGTATGAGAAGAATGTTGATAACACACTGATGGTTTAGTTGTTGCTAAGCAGGGCTTACACCAGTCAAGGACTTTTCAGCTCCTCACGTCCTGCCAGTGAGAAGCTGGGAGGGGGCACAGCCAGGACAGCTGACCCCACCTGGCCAAAGGGGTATTCCATACCATATGATGTCATGCTCAGGATATAAACTGGGGGGAGTTGGCCAGGGCAGTGAAGGCTTGCTTTTGCTGCTGCCAACATCAAACGCTCTTTTGCTCTACCACACCTTTGCAGCTTCAACCAAGTTTATATTCACTGATGTCAAGCCCAAAAAGTGAGGGATGGCTGAGAAGGGTAAGTATGGAGAGGAAAGGAGTCATACCCTTCCTTTTTCTAAAATCAACCTGCATCCTTACCTTTCTGGTTTCAGCCATGGCAGGCAGAAGACATAATTGTTATTTGGGCAGCAATCGCCTCTCCTCTTGACACCACCATGTCTGGGGATGCAGCCTAAGTGCAAGCCTCCCCCCACAGGCTACTTCCTACCCAACTATGAGCTCATTTGATATATTTTTTTTTTATTTCTTTGAGCAACAATTTGAAAACTATGGCCCATGAAGCTCAGGTGAACAGCAGAAAGAGCTGATGAATTCTTGAGGTGAAAATCTGAAGCAGGCACATGGCAAACCATGACTAGTTTTAAGGGTAGTGAATCATTCACTGATTCAAAATAATCAGATGCATTAGTTCAGAGCAAAGCTTAGTAGATTATACTAGACATACAATAAACTGCAGATAAATGTCAAACTATGCTTTACTTTGGCATTTTGAGGCCAGCTACATGACACCAAGCTTTACAGAAGGAAAGCAGATTTGCATTTGTTGGCATTTATTGCTAAACAGCAGCATCTTCCACCTTAGTCTAAAAACAGCCTGTAAGAAACAGCAGTGTTTACTCAGAAAATAATCCAAACCTTTTCTGTAAGAAAATACAGCTAAAACATATTGGGGAAGTGCTTAAGGGGTACAACTGAGATCAGAACCCTGAAGTGTAAGATACAGCGCGTATGTACATCAATTTTGCGTTAACTCCATCTACAGAATTAAGCCATGCAGCTCTGAAGCAGGAACTCAGTTACTGCAATACCAAGACAATATATTCTGGGATAGACATGCACATATAGAAATGAAAATAAGCCACCCTATGGAGAAAACCTTGGTTTTCCCTGTATAACTATAGTCACACCAAGGGCTTTACAGTGAAATCCTTACTTTTGGGGCACCCCCCCCCAAACCAAACCAAACCACAAAATATGCCCTCCTACCCCCTTGAACACACCTCAGCTAAGATGGAATAACGCCAGAGCTGCACCCGGAGTATTAAAATTTTGAGGCAGCTATTCCCATCTTTGATTTCAGCTGTGGGAAGACTAAAGAACACAACTTATTTTCTCAAAGCTAGAAATGAGATCCCTAGAACAAGGAACATAAAATTCCCTTCTTCTCCGTACTAAACACCCTATTTTTGACCTGGCTACCTAGAACACTACAGCAGGGGGTTTAGTAAATTTCAGACACTTGGAAATAGTAAACACTCAAACCCACAACAGTCCAGAAGCTTTTTTTTTTATTTCTATTTTACCTCTCTGTAGAAAAAGAGTGCCTCAAGAGTATGCGTCACGCTGACTGCGTAACTATGCTATATATGGACTGTACTAAAATGAACTGAGGAAGCTGTACGGCGTCATTCGTCAGACGCTCTATGCAACCCCTCAAATGCCATCAAAACCCCGATCTAAGGGATCTCTCTCCCGTTCCTCTTTAAGCTCGCTAATAAATTCACATCCATTACGATCCCGCATCATATCCAACAGAGCCTTAACATCACCCTTGAATGGGCGCATTATAGCAATGCTGAACACGCATGGTAAGCGTTTCAAGTGCTTTCCAGATGAGAGATCGGTATAAGAATGCAATTATGGCTGTTTTGCGGTGCTGGAACAAAAGACTTACACAAATCCATCTGGTTTATGCAAGTGGTAAAAAGGCCTTAGCCTATTATGTTTTATTATTATTCCTCATTAAGAACGACCATTAAGCTCAGGGTCACTGGAGCAGGGGGGGGGAACCTAAACCACATCGTTCTCATGAACGGGCACTTTCAAATTATCAATATGGATTGCTGGCATTCTTGTTGTCGTTTGTTTTAATATACATAAGCACTTAAGATCTGCTTATTTACTCGTACACCACGCACTGACATATGACGTATGGTAACACATGCTTCCTAAACAACACTATCAGGTAGAAAACACAGCATCCTTAGAACCTGTTAAGCAAAGCAGATGCAGAAAAAAACGACGGCAATGATAAGAGTTTGCTGTTTTTTGGGATACGACTCCTAGGTGAAGGTGAATGGATAAACCCGCCCCCGACCTCTCCCTCCCCCAAAGCAGCCTCGCAGGACGCCAGCCCGCAGCCCAGCACGCCTCTGCCTGAGCTACGGGGAACCCGCACCGTTCAAACCGCGTAAAGGCTGAAGCAAACCGGGCGGCGCCCGGCCTGAGGCGCAGGCCGCCCGCTCCCG
>NW_009260770.1:3752340-3781643 GCF_000687185.1 Egretta garzetta
GGTTCTCCTAGAGCATGTTACACAGGACTTCATCCAGGTGGGCTTTGAATATCTCCAGAGAAGGAGACTCCACAGTCCCCCTGGGCAGCCTGTTCCAGTGCTCTGTCACCCTCAGAGTAAAGAAGTTTTTCCTCATATTCAACTGAAACCTCTTATGTTTCAGTTTGTGCCCATTGCCCCTTGTCCTGTCACTGGGCACCACTGCAAACAGACTGCTTCCATCCTCGTGACTTCTGCCCTTAAGATATTTGTATGTGTTGATAAGGTCCCCTCTCAGTCTTCTCTTCTTCAGGCTGACTCCGGCGTCATCGAACCTGACCGTGACGTGTTCGTCACCCGCCCGTCTCTGCCGCCCTCTGGGCCACAAGGGAAGGGGAGAAACGCTCTGGATGCGACTCGAGGCGGCCCGTGCCAAGAAACACATCTCCATCTCGGCGTGCATCCTGTTTACAGCGCTGTTAAAGGGAATTTTGTATTCTTCGCCTCCTTACAACGCAAGTTCCTGTTAAGCACCTGCACGATTTGAATCCTTTTCAGCATTCCTTGTCAACAAGGGAATTTGTTTCAGTAAGAAGCAGGCCGATTCATTCCCACAGCCTCAAAACATAATCCCTGGGCTGCTGGACACATTCATACCGTGGCAGCGTGCCACCTGCTTCACTTAGTCACTAGAGACTCAATGCTGCTTAGTCCCTGTCAAACGGGCTCTTTGTGCAACCTCCTGCGGTCGTGTAAAAAGGTCCCCCACAGGAATTTGTGCTATTCAGTAGAAAATACAAAAGGGACAGTTGTAAACACTCCGATTAGTGTTGGAGCACAGAGAGATTGTCTCTGCAACGTATTACATAATGATGCAACTTCCAATTTACCTCCTCCCCTCCAGAAGAAACGGCTTAACAGCAAGGGCTTACCAGTGTTATTTAACTTAACGTCGCAGCTGATGTTTTTTTTGTTACACAACGGCTGTGTTACTTCTGGCAGAAGACGAGAGAAAGGTTACTTCAGTAACATCCCGTAGTAATTTGAGATGATTGCCCGCGAGGGTCTCCACTGGAGGCGACAGTCGCCAGAGGCTCTCAGTGCTGAAGAGTAAGTATTATCAAAAGCTGTTGCCAACACAAGTTCACGCACAATGGGCCCATCAGCTAATGAACCCAGAATGAATCTTCTCCCATTTTCTGAAGACAAACAAGCGATTGTGTGCAGTGCTGACTGTACCAATTTACTGCCATGTGAAACACATTTGGATGACTTCTGACTTACAGAACTCATTGTGGTCCGAGGGCCTACTTACACAGACCATGGCTTGCTCTTACACCCTCCACACCCCACATTCACTCTGTAAATTCTTACTGCTTTAAGGACAACGTCAAGCAAGGATTCTGAGGTGGCAACCTCTCTGCTTTGAAATTCAGTCTTGCCAATGTACCTTGCCGAGCTTCATAAATGTAATAAAATAATCATGGAGGCATGCACTAGAAAGCATTTTGTCAGGGGGAAAAAAAAGGGGGGGGGGGGGAATGAATGAATAATTTCTTCCCATTCCCTCTCAGTTATACTGCTACTTCAAGAAAGCCAGTTTTAGGGGTGATTTTGTCTTGGAGAGATGGGACTCTACATGGGTTGTACTACTGTGGGATAGCTTTAGACACACGACATAATTCTCATTAGCAATAAAGGAATACACAGCAGTCAAAGAGGTGCAGCTCGTGAAAGAAACCAGTTTGCCACATACAGAAACACACACACAAAACAATGAGAGCCTGAATATACACAGGAAAAGCTAGAAGAAACAGATAAATGTTTTGGGAAAAAAACCTGTCAGTTATTTGTAAGTACCATGAAACAGCAAGAGAAAAGAGAGCCAAAAGAGCTGTATGATACTGAGCTCTGCCAATACACCTCCCATGAGCGCTACGGAGTCACACCATTCTGAGATCTTTGCAGTAAGAAGAAAATTTAAAAATACTTAAGCGATGAAAGGTATATTAAAAATTTGGGGTTTGGCAGCCTTACATCTTGTTTGAAAGGGATCTGCTTTGGTTCTTGCAATGTCTTGTATCTAGGTATGTTTTGCTATCTGAGTAGCACGAACTTTAAAGATGTGCTGCTCGGTGAGATGTCATGCCAAGAGCACGTGGCAGATCTTGGTACAAGCGTACCTTTTGCAAAACACTGCAACAGACATTGTAATTAGCAAAAATATTAGGTTATGTGATCAATGCTCCTCTCCATTAGTACGAAGGAGCACAACGGCAGGTGGGGGAACACCAATACAGTACCCAGAGAAATGAGTCCCTCCCAGGGCTGTCCCATGACTGCCATCAGCCCACAGGCCAGGGGTGACACCCATCACTGTGCATTATGGGAGCAGCTCTCCAGAGCACCTAAAAAGGTGGGGTTACTGCCTACAGGAGCATGGGACTCCCAGGACGCAGGGGAAGAACATTTTGGGATTGCACAAGACTTACTACAGGATTTGTAGCAGAAGGATCAAAGGCAGGGAAAGGGAAGGGGATCAGGGTGCTTGAGGAGGAACAAAGATGGGGAAAAAGAGGTGTAAGAAGGTAAAAGGGTCCGGTCAGCTGCAGACAGGTTGCCGGTCAGTACATTTGTCTGGCCATGCCCTGCAGGTACCTCATCACCAGGGTCTGTCCTGTCTTCTCATTAAACTCTTCTCCTGGGTGAGGGGGTCTCTGTGCTGTGTGCACGGAGGTGTACGCGCCAGCCACTGGAGAGGGGACCAGGAGTCACAGGGACCTGCGCGCCATGGGTGCTCGTGGCTGGAGAGGTTGGAGCGCGTGCATGTTGTGTGGGTCTGCACATGACCGCCAGCAAACATCAAGCCAGACCAGCCAGCAGGATGGGAGGCTTGGGAGCCAGGTATCAAAGCAGCCATAATTTTGGGGTGGATACAAGAGAGACCATAGACAGGTCATTAAAGATACAAGCAGGTGTTCTTATACTCATTTTTGAAGTACTAGATGTGAAATCCATTAAATGTACTAAAAGCAAGCCAGGAACCCTAAGAAAGACAGGAAAGCAGTGCCACGTTATGGCTGTTGTACTCACTCACTCTGCACGGTGTCAATGCTTCTGAAAGCTAGGAGCAGCAAGTGCCTGTGGGGAGAAACAAAACAAAAAAACAAACACAAAAAAACCCCAACCCCCTAAAACTGAACAAAAACCTTCTCTACTTTTAGAGAAAGAGTAACAAAAGGCCTTCAACCCCTTCTCAGTCAGAACCCCAACAGACCAGGGATTTGTGTAATTGCTTGTTACATGCATTCCCTTTTTTGTTTCCCTTTAAGTTCAGTGATTTACAATTCTGTCCCAAAGAACAGTGATAAAACTGGCTGATGCTTTACCTGGAGAAGATTCCCAGCCAGAAAAGTTTTTAAAGCCTGTTCTTAAGTATTCTAAAGCACTTAGGTAGGTGATGGTTTGCTTGTATCCAGACCTAGGTGGAATAAGAAGCACGCAAAATAAATGAGTATTTTTATTGCAAAATGGAGTAAGACTAAATAAACAACCTTCCAAAATTATTAGATTTATGCCAGAAAGAACATTTTGACTATTAATAAAATTGTTTTATTGATTTTATGTAAAGAAAAAAATTAAAAGCCAACTACAATTTTAGCTTTGGAAAAAACTGCTGAGGATTTAATAATTCTCTGTATTATTCCATCCATCTAGATCAGTAACTTTTATACTATGCTTCCTGGTAACATTTGCCCTGAGAAAATCATGAGAAAGAAAACATGTGAACCAGTAATGTCTTTTTATTAAAATACCTCTTAAAACACTCATTGTAATAAAATACACTGGATGTTGCTGCGTGACATTTGCATACACACAACGCTTACAGCAACCTCTAGACAGCATCAGGAATTACAAAAAATAAGGCAAGCCCCGGAACGCGTGCATCCTCGCTGCCCACTCTCAGGCCATTATGCAGACAACTGTATTTACAGGTTTATACCGTTCCCCATGGTGTTTCCTGGACACCCCTTAAGCCAGTCCCCCCTTCCCTCCCGCATCCTACCCTTGCCGTTCCCTTGACTTGACCTCACAGGGAAATTCTTATGATGTAAATGGAGATGGTGTCGCAGATCCATGGGGCACAGCAGGTGCCTGACCACAAATATCAGCCCTGTTTTTTACCCCCCCAAGAAAATTCTGAACTACCATAACGTTCCCAATAATTTAACACTGCAAGAATCCGAAGCGTGCTAATGACCTGTAGCATGCTAATAACCTATAGCAAATGCTTACTGTATGTCTCCTATCTTGGTCAGGAATGCTGATCATAGAATCATTTAGGTTGGAAAAGACCTTTAAGATCATCAAGTCCAACCATTCACCTAACCCTACCATTAATGATGCATCACTGTCCAGCTAAAAACAGTCACAGCTACTCTAACATGTTCCTTCTCTCCATTCATTTGAAGAAACTCAAGCAGAAGAAAAGAACGTGAGTTGTCAAATATAGGAAGAACAACTCCTTCATGATTAAGCTAAGTTTTTCTGTTCACATCTACGATTTTTTTAATCACTTAATTCCATGTTTAAAGTATGAAGGTATTCCATTGTCCACTAGTTCAAAACAAAAAACATTCATCTTTCAAGTACTCCTTTATAACTGAAAAAGAGACTGAAGAAAGTAGCGTTATTTCACAAGAGTAGATTTATTATTATTATTATTATTATTTCATGGTATTGAAAGAACTGTATCGTGAGAAAAAAATGAAAAAACCATTCAGGCAAACTTTTCAACAGAAGAAATTAAAAATGACTGCTTTCATTTGTACATGGTACAGATAGACAGGTGTGACTAGAAAACAGTTTAATCCCTCTAGGCTGAGGTTAGTGAGAGAAATGTGAAAAGTCAGATTCTTTCTTGTGTGTGCATATTGCATATATGCATTAAAAAACACTTCAAGAAGTTAAAACCCACATCGTTATAAATACCAAAAGCTGATCATTAACTACTCATACACTTTATTCTTGTACTTAGTACCATTATCAATGGAGACTTAACTGGGTCATAGTAACTGCTATGTAACTGTCAATGTATTAAAACTCTTACTTAGAAAAATGGACAGAATGTTCTAAACTCAGAGCATCCTAATTTTGCCTTTGTGGACACATCTTCCCTTCTTCAGTGACAACACTTCATGGGGAAAAAATAAAATAATTGTATTTTTGAATAAATATTCACAAGAAACTACTAAACGGGAACATACCTACTGCCAATTGCTCAACTGGTAACCCTGTACCACTTGCTAGTTCATGCCGTTCCATTCTTCTTTATTAATTCAGTCATTAAATCCATAAAAACCTTTCATGCTTCCTTTACTGGACTGACGTTCAGGGAGTAAGCAACCCTAGAGAACAATGCAAAAGGAGGGAGATACCACTGCACTTAACAGCTTTATTTTGGTATCTAAGATAAGACTTGAAAAAAGTTTGGTGTTTTTTTTTTTTTTTTTTTTTTTTTTAATATATAAATTACACAACACAGGCCCCAATGTACTTACGAGAGCAGGGCAGATGAAACGTGGAAGAAAAGTGTCCCATACATAGTATTTTGTTGGGCAGTCCTTCTAAGAAGTTAGGATTTTATCCATGACAGCCCATGCGTTGAAGAGAAAGCATGAATTTTTCTTTTTCCCCAAATACCATTTTCACAATAGAAGGCTAAGCTCAAAAACTGGAAGGTAATGAAGTTAAAAAACAAAACCAGAAACTAAAACAAGAAAAACCCCAGCCCCTAAAGAACAACCACCCCCCTCCAACCTAGCAGCCATTTAATTATTTGTTTAACTTAGATGATGGGAATCTCATTACCATGTTCTTAAGGTTTCCCTATTCTAAACTACTAGATATAGTACTACATTCTGAAAACAGTACAGTCAATACTTTCAAATCATAGGAAAACAATCAGAATGGCAAGGGTGAGCATGGCTGTACCATTTGAGCAGAAATAAAGAAAAATAAACTTAAAACATAGTGTTGAAACTTCTACTAGTTAGCCTTGCTTACACGAATTAAAAAAAAAAAAAAGAAAAAAAAAGTTTTCAGATTTTATACATCTTTTTTTCAACCAGGTACATGTAACTGCAACCAGTAGGCACTCCACCAAAACGCAGTATTTGCAATCCACATCTCTTTAACCGAGAGAGATTACTTTGGCCTCAGTATTGCTATATTACAATTTTCCTGCTTCAAAACATGCAGTTCATACATTTTACAGTTTTACTGCCATAGTCGATGCATTCTGGCCCAATACACTCACAGCAGGCGTTGTGAAACCATCGGTATTTGGATGCTCCCATGGACTCGCAAGAGATCTTGCACTGATGTATTGACATGCAGTCATCAAAATACACCACAGTACACATGTGTTCTAAACCAAGAGGGGGAAAAAATTTGGTTTAAAAGTTCTTAAGGTATTTTTAAAGGTTAGTTAAAAGTTAATTAAATGTGCAGCTTCTGAAGTAGGATTGCAAATCATCATGACTATGAAGCATAAAGAAAAAACAGGTGATAGTGAAAGCAGAGAGAAGAGACAGAGACCCAAGGTGGGATCTAGCAACTCCAAGTTTTCAGTGTCTGCAGCTCAACCTGTTGTCTGCTCTGCCTCTGGATTAATTTATTTCTACAGTCGCAGGCAAGAATGCTTTTGTTGGGTTTGTTCAGTGGCCCACAGTTATGAGGGATACCTTTTAAAGTGTAAGGATGGGCTATGCCAAAATAAGAAACAAGCATGTGTCCTCTGAAGGCAATATCTTTATCACCAAGATACCACTTTCACAGTTGCCAGCAGTTACTATATGCTATCATTAAAAAGTTCAGTTTTAGAGAAGTTATTTAAATAACACCAAAACCCACTCATTTAAATATAAACACTTCCGCCCCCTCCCCCCCAGCAATATTCTTAAACTACATTAAATCACAGAGCTAGAGAATCCTATTTTCCTCAACTCGAAACGGCACACTTTCTTCTTCTTATAGCAACACCACCAGCTTTACTACCAAGATTCAGAAACCCCTTCTGCCTAAACTTTATTCTTCCAACATCCATGCAAGTACTTGAAATGCCATGAAGTTTGGTGTTGCAACCTCAAACTGGAGCCAAGGCATTCACTACAACTATAAAACAAAAAGACCCCTTCCCAGTCTCCTTCCAATTCTCCAAGCTGACAGATTCTACCAACTTCCTTCTGTGCTGACCGGGTGATTACACCGTAACTTTCTTCATCCTCCAAAGGATCTTGACTGCATTGCATTTACCCCCGATGTAATTTGGCATGCTTTGGGGAAAAGCGCAGCCGAAGGCTGTCTGCTAACATCAATGTCTCACTCGCACACATCAGACAGATTTCTGGGCGGGAGATGTCAAGGGGCTTTCTAGCCTATTACTGCTTATAGCACATGGGTCCAGGAGAAACATACTGACCTACATTCCAACATGGATTAGCAAAAATGTAATCCAAACATAAATGGTAAATCAAGACAGTGGGGTTTTTTTTTTGAATGATTATGGAGATATGGAGAAGGGTGAGTAACCAAAGGACTCCTGGGCCAGGGTAGTTGTTAACCACAGCATTTATTCAATCTCTTACCTGTCAGTAAGTCATGGGAGGCTGAAGCACACCAGAACCTCCCCTTCAAAACACTGGTGCCCCATAGATTAGTAACCTCAGTAGTGGCAAGCTCCTGAGGCAAGGTCCAAAGGTGAATTGAGGCCAGCAAGGGTCTCCATCACCCTACAAGCCATCAGATCTATGCAGTCAAGTTTCCCCAGCACCAACAGTAGATGATCTCTGTGGGCACGTGGAAGGAACAGCACAACACGGAGGAGAGCACAATGCACCTGCCAGCTTTTCTGTGGATGCGCCCTCCTCCTTGGCATCTGGAAACCATGCCTACCCTTTTAAGAATTATCATTTGTCAAAACACGTATTAGGGAACCCTGTCAACCTATTTTACTACTACCTAAACAGCTGCAAGAGGGCCACAGGACATGCCGCCAGCCCACTGAAAGCAAGAGAGAATTAACAGCCTTGTTCAGGCTCTGAACTGATGTACGCTCCTTGCAGGCACTGTATACAGAGCAACAGGCAATAAAGATCCTGGGGAGAAGCGCAGACCCATAGCTGAAGCAGCTTTCTGCTCCCAGGAAAGCTGTGCTGTGAGTAAAGCTGCAGTTGTCCAAGAAATCTTGGAGTACCTGAAGTACTGCTGGGAATGCCAACAAAATAAACTCTGGCTGTGTGAGTCCTGTCTCATTCTTGGCACTTCTGTTTCTATGACCCTTTATAATAAAGCCTGAGGCACAGCAACCAGAGGAAGCATTCTTGGAAAACAAAACCTTTGCCTAAAACCAACCAGCATATCTACAGCTTCAGTAACGATCCTTTATTCACAGAAGGGAAAAGAGCAAAACAGAAGCATATGCCATGGTAGCACAAGTGAAGAGTGACCAGCCAGGCATACACCTGAAGCGCTCAGCCAAAGCTGAAAAGCGGTAGGGAGATGTGGCCACCACAGCCTCATAGGCAAGAATCCACCTAGGCACCACACAGAAGCTCCATCTTGTTATGGAGGACACACAAGGACTTGACAATTCACAGAATCATAGAATTGCTTAGGTTGGAAAAGATCTTTAAGATCATCAAGTCCAACCATTAACTTAACACTGCCATCCCACCACTAAACCATGTCCCTAAGCAAATCACCAGCAATGAAAAACTAAGGTTGCTTGGGTCCCAAGGCGGAGCATACACCCTCCATTCTCAGGAGGCCGTGGCATTCCCAGGTATCTGTCCCCCTCACTCCTCAAAGGAGGTTTTCAGTGGAAGAGTAGGGTGTGAAAAAAGTAGAGGCCAGTCTCCAGGTAGGGTTCGTCACAAGATCTAAGCACCAGTGTCCCATCAGTCATCCAGTTCAGTGCTAGTGTGCAAGCACAGGAACCTTACAGAAGCCTCTCTAAGAAGTATTCATACTCTTTATACCCTCTTGCTTAATCCCAATTAATTCCTTTGATCCCTTCTTAGTAGTTTTCTTCTCAAGTTTGACCTTAAACACCATATGTAAGGTCAGTGTTAGAAGGTGTCAGCTGAAGGCACACAGCCTCTGCCCCAAAACAGGCAGTCCTGGCTAATCCAGAAAGATTTCTTGCTGCAATATCAGCTTTCGAGATGCCACCTCCACCTGACTGACCTAGTCTCCAGATCAGCTTGAGAGGGCAAAATACCCACGGTGCTCTCAAGACAGTACCAGAACAACTCTTTAAAGAAACGAGAGTCCTCTCCAAAGCGTGGCTAGAAGCACTCCCTGCTATCATGTTGATCACTACACTCCTATTTGGAACATACAAAAGGAAGAGAGTAGGTCAGGAAAGATTGTCGGGAAGGTTGTGCATGCTCTGAGTTGGATTAGCTGCTCCCAGCACTTACAGTCTGTCTTCACACCAGAGCATGACCAGTCCCGTCTGTGTTAGGAGATGCTTGTGTTCACCTTCGTGTTAGCCTCATCTGTGACAGTACCAGTTCAGAAGTTCTGGAGAAGCCCAATTCATCAGCTTACGCCTGCTGAAACTTGAAATAAACCTCTTGTGGAAGAAGAGCCTGTGATTTCTAGGATGGAAAGATGAATGATGCCAAACTACCTACGCCTGAAGTTCCTGTCTGTTGCTGAGTGGAATCCCACCAACGTATGCACAACATTGCTGGCTCAAGACACAGGCACAGCCTGTGGAAAAGCAGGCTGTGACACAAAGAGCGGAGCACATGTACAGCAGCAGATGGGCACAACTGGCAGAACCACCCCTAGGAACCCAAGCTCCGGTCCTCTCCTCCAGCATCAGGATGTATGAAGGAACAAGCGGCTCTTACTGGCACCCCCTCCCAGCAGCCTCGCCTCTGTTATTGCTTTGACAGCAGGGCTCACTGTCCAGGCTTCGTCTACCCAAAGGCTGTCCTGCCCCTTTCACTCCTCCTCATAGCAGGAGATGGCCAGTCCCAGCTGTTCCTCTTGGGTTTCAGAGCAGCAGCATCGAGTATTCTCAGCAGTGCTGAGAATCCCTGTGGTAGTTCTGACCCACACAGAGGCACCATCTAGCTCTGCGTTACAAAGACAACTTCTGCCTGGCTCTCTTTTCAAACACCATCTCCTCAGAGGCCTGAAATGCCCAGAGCAGTTCCCTCCCTCCCCACAAGGACCCACTCAGCCTGCCATGTTCCCCCCATGCATCATGCCCCGGCTGGAGGCACATAAGCCCTTCTTCAGCAGTAACACTGAGGTGTGCTTCTGCACAAATGAAGGCATCTCCAGGGGGAAGGAGGCTGGAAGATGGGCAGCACCAGGCCCATAACCCTGGCAGAACCAGATGACAGAACCAAATGACAGCAGTCGAGCCCTGTGAGACTGGAGAGACTGGTCTCCTCAACTGCTCTCGCAGAACCAAAATGGGAACCAAAGCCAGACCTCAACCTTATTAAGGTGGCAGCAACAACCAAGGACATTAATCTTGACTGACTGAAGAGCGTAGCAGAAAGTTTATTTCCACCCGCACACAAGCCAAGAGGATTAGGTCCTAGAGGAACAGTCCAAAAACGCTGTGAAGGGGAGAGGACAGACTGTACAGGGCAGGCCAGAGCCAGCAGCAGACCTGGCTGGTTCCCAGCAGCTCTCGTAAGCAGCTGGAGGACGCGCTCCACCGTATATGCTACCAAACCATTTCCGAAGTCTCGCTCGCTCAGACGCTTGCCAGGTCTGAATGAGTCAGATTGGCCAGGGTGCGCTTTGTTCACCACGGGACACTCCTGGTTCCCCTCCTCAGCAGCCTCTGTGTGCCCGGGTAGGGCCTGAATTGCTGAAAGCAGGAGGGTTCCTTGCATCAGGCATTAAATCCCTCTTTATAGGCTGCTGGAAACAGAGTTACACAGGGGGAAGAAATACATACCTACAGGCTCAGTTGGGTTCCGGGAGAGTATTTAAATTGTTTCACAAACCTAATTACATAGTCATCACTTGGCTCCCTCAGTGTAGATAAAAAGGATGTTACTTAGCGCAGTAACAGCTCTTGCATTTGCATTTTGCCAATGTTCACGCAGTGAGGACGACAGACTACAGATGCGGGGAGGCAGAAGGATGCAGCAGCATTCTTTTTTTTCCCAGAACATGAATTTCCCACGTTGCCCCCTGCCCCCAGTTCAATATTCAACGGAAGTTGTGTAGGAGAAACAACAATCAAGTCTAAATTAAAAACGACCAGAAGAAATGGAGTCGCGTTCCTGTCAGGCTTTGCTGTGACACTGTCTGTGCTGCAAGCGAGACCTGTATTGCTCCACTACAGAGGGATTTAGCAACTCTGAGAAGATAAAACAATTCAGTTCCTGTAAGGTAAGGAAAAATGCTTACCTACAAGCTGAAAACACTTTCCCAGTTAATGACAATTCCCTGCATGAGACCTTCGGAGTTAAAGGTGCTGTCTAAGTTCAGTGGTCTGTTTATCGGTAGCTCAAAAAGTACTTTAAAAAAGTAACTGCGCATCCAGCAGCCATACTGTTTTATGCCGGTAAGAACTTACAAAAAGAAACATTTAAAAAGCAACCAACCAACTTCCTAGAGTACCTACAGAGGCAGATGCCACTTTACTGGATTTCTAGCTCTCCGCTAGCTGGCTGGCATTGGAGAGGAGCAGGAGCGCAGAGCGGACGCCATCCCCTCTGTCACCAAGCAGTGCAAGTCAGAAACCCTGAACAACACCACAGATTTTGTTTCATCGTTTGCCAAAAGATTATTAAGTTCCCCTCTCTCTCTCGCCAACATCCTGTCATCGTCTGAAACAATTAAGCTTATTTAAACATCTGAACTCGCAGTTCAGAGCTCTTGAGAGCATCAGCTAACAGGACAGCAAAAAGAATAAATGTAGCTCTAGCTTAATAATCATCGTGATCCTCTCCGAAGTAGCCGCCCGAATGCCAGAAACTACTGATACGAAGAACTACAGCAGCTCCAGCAGCGCGCACGCTTTGGCAGCTAAAACGTTAAAAGTCAATTCACAGGATGAAAGGGAAGACACTCATTAAGATAATAAAGGGGAAGTTCAAGGTCTGGTGGCTGGGCTCGAAGTAGGCTGGGGCCAGAAAGGAATGCTTTATATCTCACCGCACCCCACCTCCTCCCGGATCTATAGCCGCCCTCCGGGGGCCCGGTGGCTTCAACAAAGTGGCTGGTGCTGCTTGTCCTGGCACCCGCCCAGAAATGCATCGAGCAAGTCTGACACCCTGGACCAGCCTAACGGTGACCCCTGCGTGAACGCGCCTTGAAGTTAAAAATCAGAGCTGCGTAACACAAGATGACAAGGGGTATTTGTGGGCAGAGCCTTTCCAAATTTTGGGACGTATTCCAGAAGAGAGCAGAGCCTTTCCAAATTTTGGGATGTATTCTGGAAGACAGCACAGAGAATGCTGTCCCCTTACCAAAATCCACCTCTCATTAGCCCCTCTCTCTTTACAGGCAACGCAACAGGCTGCTGCCAGCACACCATGTTGGAGCAAAGCATGCAAGGAGCCACAGAAGAACCACAAAATGGAGGAGGCACAGCACCACCGTAAAGAAAACACAGAGCATCTGTGTTCCTGCTCACAGGAATACTTTTTCAAATGCCTGAATGTCACGGCCTTGAAGCCAACTGTTTAGGAACGTCACCTTAAGGACGTCTTCATTTACGAGACCCGTCCTTAAGCCTAGCAGCACGTCTGGGGAGAAGGAAAGGGTAAAGAAATGGTCTTCAGTTTCTTCCACTGCTTCTATTTACTGCAACATACACATGCACAGACCTACCCTCTGCTACCGTGGTTCTCCTAACACACGCTAGCTTGTTAAACCACAGTGAGACTCGATTGTGCGACTGAACTTTGCATGGGCAGAAACCAGACTCCAGCAACTTCCTGGGCTTCCTCTCTGTGCCCATGACCACTGGGCTCTTTGGCACTTGACCTACTATCCCCCTCCACCTTTTGGCCACTGCTTCCCCAAGGAACCCATCAAAAAAAGTATTAAAAACAATGCCGTCCCATGGGTCACACAACATCCAGCACAAAAGGTGCAATTCTCTGGTTGTCCTTGCTTCCACCATAATAAACATCAACTGACCAAGGCCAGCAGTCAACTTTTTTCTTTCCACCTTCTCCTGCTCTCACTGCTCAAATCATCCATGTTTTTATAAGCAAACTTTAATGTGACCTCTGAAAAAGCAAAGCAAAGTTACCTACATTGTGAGCAAGAAATGACAGACTCCTCAACAGGCTTACATATCTAGATACCTAAAGTTCAGGATGTTGAAAGCCACTTTCTACCTTCTCCAGTTCTTCACTGATCACTAAGACGGAGGAGGCATAGCCAATGATTACAAGAACAGCTCTGACGTTTATTTCTGTTCTAAGTGTCTACTGAGGCCCGAAAACCAGTGGCATTTGGTAACTATTTCCAAATATAACTGTTGGTTTTGGATTGTCATCATTCCAGTGGAAGCTCTCTCAACCTAATCTCTAATACGTTCTTAGTAAAGGAAATGAAGGGGACTTCTGACTGAGAAAAAATTGCAGTGTTATGTATTTGCCTGTGTTGTTAAAACTCAAAACTCCTCCACACCCTTGAGATGCAACTCGAATTCCAAGTTTAATCCAAAACTATCATTAGCCCATCCTGTCGGTATGGTAGTAAAGGACTGTCCGGGAACAGCCATCTGGGCTGCAGTACCTAAGTACAGTGGGATATATTCAAAGTTGTTCCAAGCATTTTTTATTTTTTTTTTTACCCCAAGTATAATTTACATCTTTAAATACTGTAGTGTCTGCACACAGGGCTTTTTGTGGCTTGCCATTTAACATGGCTTTCTGCATCATTCGCGTAATGGCGAGCGAGTGTTTTAATAACGTCAAAGACGTATGAATAAGATGCTTTCTGACCATCTGGTTTCCCAGTTCTGGAATTAATTTTGTTTTTCTAACATGCCTTAGCCAAAGGAAATTAGAAAAGTTACCATTACGGTCCCGTTTAATCAACGGCAGTCCTACTCAGAAACATAACTATGTCAAAGGTTCACAATGGTATGGAAAAGCAGCGCGACCATCAATGATGATGTCTTTCACTGATAAGATAAAAGAGCCATCACAACAGCAACACATGGGGTTACAAATATTTAAAGTGTGTGTTGGGAAGGAAGCAAAGCATTAATTACTCTCATAAAACAAATCAGATGCTCTTTTTCCCTCGTTAAGCAGCAATTTCACTATGAACTGTTTATGAGATTCTTTTAAGTCTGAGGTAATGATTTGCAGGGAAAAGTATTTCAGGTTTAATATGGAAACCAAGAAGCAGAGAGTATTCTTATGCCACTGTTGTCACTACCTTAAACTTCTCATCTTCCCCCCGCCCCCCCAGCAAACAATATTCTGAAGTCTGTCCTCCAAACTCCGGGTGAGAATATAAAGAAGTGTGATATAAAATAAGAGGAGCGAGTCCATAAGTTGAACACATACGCACACCCCCAATTGCTTATTTTTAAGATCATCTGTCACACATCCCTCCTCAACATGAAGAGCACTCTTGCTAATCTTACTCGGGGTTACTATTAATCCTGGACGTCCTACAAACCACCCTTCTAAACAGTTCAAGTTATGTCAGCTCAGATGAAAGAAATAAACATCTACTGCAGATACAATGGTTTATGGCACGTGGCTTTCTCAAACCTCTGAAGCTACACGTTTCAGCTGCCTGCCTCTGCACTGATACATGATTTGGATTCAGTTTTTGGTCTGTCCCGTCTCCCAAGCTACAGGTAATTGCTTCCAAGTCAAAGAATACACCATGCCAGCACACATGAAATAACGTGAACAAACTGCCTCACGCCACAGGAATTATAGAGATAACAAACTCATGTGGTTCAGCGTCTCCTGAGACCATCGGACACTTTAACCCCATCTTCCATGTTCCTCAATACTTTTGCCTCACTCCTTCTGTAGTGTCATGCTCAAAATTAGGCTGAACTTTTCAGACTTCTTAATGGGAAAAGAAGAAGCGAGCACAGACAAGCACAGAAGATGCACCGAGAAGGCTCCTGGAAGAGATGAGAGGAAACGCCAGGAATTTAGACACTATACTTGTTACCTTTGTCACTAGAGTAAGGTGCGTGGACGTTGTTGCTTGGGACAGAGACGTTCTGATGCTGTGGCTGGTTGACTGTTTCTAAAAAGGAAACGAGGTTCTCGTGGTGCGACAGTTCTTCTGCCACGGGGAAGGAAACTATATTCCAGTTCAGCTGAGTATCCCCTTCCGTCAGCGCCCGGAAAAGGGAAGGAATCGGTTCGTGCAACTCCTCGACAGTGCTCTTGGATGTTGGAGGGGTGTCACTGTAATTGCGAGGATTGCACATACCTGCAGAGGAACGAAAACAGTAAGTTATATGAAACTCCCTAAACTCTCCTCCTTGAAACAGGTGGGAATATTCAGAAAATTAAAATTGCTTTTATTAGCTAAGCAGAACAGAGCCCTTTCATATATATCCCACTGTTAGCTCAACAGCAGACGCGCCACCAAATGCAGCAGGACGAGCTTTCCATAACAGCGGGTTTCAGATCTCTGCAGGCTTCCACAAAACACACCTGTGACTTGTGAGATCCAAGTGAAAGGAAAAACCTCATCTAAACAGCACTTTGCTTCCCTTTTTATGCTAGGGTTACAGTCTAGAATATGAGGAGTTCAATGAAAGGTTTGTTTCCCTGGGAAAAGAGACAAAGCACAGTATAATCGATACCAGCATCAATCTGGAATGAAAGCTTACGACCAAACAAAGATAGTATCTTGACAAGTCCTGAGGTACGTGAAACTTTTGATCACGATTCAAGTATTCATTCTCATCCGCTGCAGCCGTGCACTAGATCCTTTTAGTCCTCTGCCAGAGATTCAAAGATCACTATCAGGAGGGAGCAAGAGTCTGAATTTACCTGCTTAGAGACAGCCGAGATGAACCTCATTTTGCTACTTAGTTGGAGGAGTCACTACAGGCAAAATGCTTATTTCCAGGTTAACCCTTTGTTATTTTCCAGCGTCTGTTGTGGTATGTTTTTTGAAACCTTGTAATCTTTTTCCTCTTTGCCACTTCCTACAAAATGGTTTTGTGATGTGCAATGCAGGTGCCACTTTTTCATTAACCATTTAAATACTAACATTTATTACTAGCAGTGAAACTGATGGGTATCTTGATTTAATCCAAACACCAAAAAAACCAAGATTAAAAAGAAAAGTTGTATCTACATAGGTATTGAAACTCAGAAGCCATAAACCACTATTAGAAGTCACCTGGCAAGAGGCAGACAAATCCATTTTCCTCATGTACATCTGGATATCATTTGGGGTAGTTTCACAGACAGAGTTTTACATGGCTACAGCTGCAGAGCGCACCAATCCTTAAGGTATCAAAGCAATATGGGGCATAAATGTTCAAAGTCTACCTGCCCCACATAACCAGAGAAGCATCTCCTGCCCTGCAGATACGTTAGGACTCAGAAATCATGTTTAACTAGAGCCTTATACAAAACCACAATCTTTTCAATCTAAGTAGACGGATTTCCGTAATGAAAAAAAGAGAGTGAAGCTCACCCATGATGATGAGCATGAGATCTGGCAAATCTAAAGCAAGTGGTTAGCATTAACAGCATTTAATAATAGGATCAACACAAGATAGTCTGCTCCTATAAGAAAGGTGAGCCAAGTATTGGGGGGGGGAGGGGAAGCCTCTCCTCCAAGTAACATCAGGTCGCACTAAAAAGTCACCCCACCTACGCAAACTTCCTACTGTAAACAGTTATTTTCCTACTCCTCTCAACTAGGTTTGCTCTTCACGCGTTCCTGGACTAACTGCTTTAATCAAAGATTCCTATCACCGCATTATCACCTTTTAGTAAGCACTTGGAATATTCACCATACAGCTGTAAGAAAGGATGCCCATCTAAAATTTAATTAGGAAGATATCAAACCAGGTAAGAGGTTTTTTTACAGATACATCGAGAGACATACACTTTAATTGATGTCATTCTATTAATGCTGTGAAATGGAAACCAGTGAGCCTTTCTAGAGGCCCCTAGAGGCCCCTTCAGGGGATCAGGTCAGATTCAGAAAATAAATTTCACTGGCAAGAAGGACACACAGGAAAAAAACCAACATCAAGATTGTTTATCAAATTATCACAGAATGTGGACAGTATGTGTGCATATCAATCCAGTATGAAACTATTATCTTAAGATGGTACCAAGAAACCATTGCTCATAATTCAATGGGTGACTCCTTATTCCACAAAGATCCTTCCATCTGACTATTTTTTAACAAGTATTTTAATTATAATTATTATTATTTTATAATAGTTATTATAATAATACGGTAGTTTTGGTTAAAGCAAAAATAAAAAAGCTTAACTTAAGAGCAACTGGTAAAGAACAAGCACGTCTACATTACTGCTTTGGAAGCCAGTGATTGAAGACAAAATTTGATAGCCAGAATTTAAAACGTAACTATGCCATTACGCTAGAGCCGGGTCTCCTGGAACTCAAAGAAACAGAAACGTATTCAACTGTAACAATCCACAGAATAACCCTTTCCATTTAAGTATTTTTCCTTCTTTTGTCCCCTCCTCTTACCCATCTCTTACTACACATTGTTACTGAAAATCCAAGATCCCTTCCAGCATCACAGTTCTCACGTAGAGATTTTAGCCAGCCCACAGAGTTGTACATAGTCCCCATCCATCTTTCTTGGACAAGAAGATGCAGAAATGGGCTACCAAAATGATGGTAGCAGACAAGCCTTTACATGAGGGACCTAGAAAAGCTTAACTCACGAAGCTTAGGAACCTGTTGTTGTTCTCCCTCCTCCAGTGTCTTTGTCCCTGTCAGAGAAGGGGAAGAAGATCCACACAAAACACAGGACAAGAACTGACCAGAAGTAAAATTAATGATGGAAGGTAGGAGGCAATTCCTGACCTCAGAGCAGAAATAACCCGAAAGATATGACAACCTATCTGCTTTTAAGTCAGACGTGATCAGCTTATGAAGGGTCTTAAATATCAGCTCAAGTATCAGCAAAGAGCTGTCTCCAGGAAGCTGGGTAACGGCACGCACTCCTGTTTCCTCATTTGAATAAGGCTACAGCAAGGATGACCCTACACTGAAGAGCAGAAGAATAAGGACCATACCACAGAACCAACAAGGTCTGAGGAACCCGCAGAACCTTCAGGAGATGTTTTAGTTCACTCAGTACTGGGAAACTGAACCTAAAACTTCATTAACTTCTCTCCTGGATAACTCCATAGGAAAGAGCAGCAGAACAGCGAGTAATGTGCAGATTTAGAAAAAAAATAGTGCATGGACTCGGCTCTTTTTCTTCAGAATCCCAAGAGGTAGGTTCTTCCTCTCCCTAGAGGAGATTGGCACACTAAGCCTTGCTTTCTACAGCAGATAATCATTCTGAACTAGGGAAATAACTTTCTACTAACAAACTAACTAACTACTGAAGATGAGAACAGTGCAGTTTCATATTACACTACAAAAATCAAGAAGACTTTGGAAGGGAAAAGAGGATGGGGAAAAATGGAGATAGAGAGATCTTTTTTTTTTTTTCCCCTTTTCAAGGAGTCGACTAAAAGATTTCAGATAAAATAGGAAAAACAAACTCTAAAGCCTATTTCTAAATGTATATCCTCCACAGGTGCTGTGGCTGAAATACTTTATGCCATCGGGAAGAATCACACATGCGCAGGGCCATGCCACTCCACTGCTTACCAAAAGAAAGTAATGCAAAGGTAAGCGAGCCAGAACCAAGCAAAAAACAGGGTGTCAGAAAGCATATTCACATCACGATGGAGCAGCAGAAGCAATGGACTGCACTGGAAAGGAGCGTTTTGAAGCTAATAATCTTCATGAATCCAGAGAAGGCCCAGCCAGCCAGAGAAGCTGAGAGCAGGTACAACACTCAAGACGCATCCCTTCCATGGAAGCCAGGTGGATTTTGAATGGCAGGAATGGGAGACTTACAGCAGCCGCAGGAGGATAAAGCTTTCAATACATTTAAAACAAGAGATGGAATTAGAATATATCCTCCTTAAGCAGGGGCAGCATTCACTCGCAGAGGTCTGGAAACTCTGAACACTACCTGTTAGCAGTCACGCTGTTCTTACTAAGACTGTTACCTAATCCTACTGTGAGAACTCGCATGCCTCTTTCTTACCCTCCACAAAGAGCTCTTTTTGCAAATAAAAGAACGATGAAAATGTTGTGCCATGCACATTTACTACTAGTCCCAAGGATTCACAAGGCAACTCGAACCTGAAATTGTCCCTGTGGGGTATCTGTCAATCTAATTTACCGTTAGAAACCTCCATACGGCATCCAACACCACGAAGCAGGTGCTGCGGTTTCCTCAAGATGACAATTCAAAAAGGAGTTTGTGTTTTAGAGACAAAACTAAGAGCCAGTTACAATGACATACACCAAGCAAAACCTGGACTACCGCCACCCCCCACCCCACAGAGCAGATGTAGCCTTCAAATGTTTGGTTCCCCACAGTAATTTATTCAGTACCCACAGAATGAGCCGTAAGATGTTTAGAATACAGATTCTGTCCTGATGTTTTACTTCTGTTATAAAACTCTTGAGCCCAGCATGTGGCAGGAGGAAGCGATTTAAAAAAAGAAGAAAATCCCAAACAAATGCAAACTTACCAACACAGTCACAGCACTCATCCCAAAGTGTGCCCAGGCAGAGCATGCACTCCTTGCAGCAGGAACAGTTCCCTTCCCCAGGGCGGCACTGACACAGCTCCTGAAAACAGAAGAAACTCATTACACTACAGCAACCCCAGATGTAAAATGGCACAGCATCTCTTCCTCAAGCCGCAACTCAAATTATGGCATTAAAAAAAGCTTAGTACACTAATACAGTGAGTAAACGGTAAAATAGTTCCGGCCAAGGAACCAATCTTAGTTTACAAAAGGATCTTTTGCAGGTTTGGTTTTTTTTTTTTTTTTTTTTCCCTTTTTTTAGGATGAAATTCTAAAGACAAATCTGAAGTCAGCGTTTAAAAGAGAAACAAATCCTATTCATGGGAAAGGTGTGTGCACTGCTACGTATGCCTGAATCTACAAGTCCTTTGAATGTTTTTCCCATCACAACAGGAAACTCAAAGGAGGATGTTTCTTTATATATAAATAGTGCACATACATTATAATTTAGTTAAAAAAAGAAGTTATTATAAGCAGCAGCCATGCCCAAGAAGATACACCACCCCTTCCATCACACCTATTCATGGATTCTAAAAGGAGCTTATTTGGTTAAGCCATCTGACCACAGCATTTTATGCATCTCTGAATGCTCGTTACACGTCGCTCTCCATTTGCAATACTAGTGACCAGAATTTTTTCTTTCCTCCAGGTCCAGCTGCTTCATTTTTGCTATTATGAAAACAACCCTCTCCCCTCCTCCCTGCCCGAATTGACACCTTGGGATATTTCCAATGCTTCTGGAGCCTCTAGAAAGTGAAACGGTACGCACACGCATTTTGCTTTAATCGGTATTAAGCTAGGAAAACAGAAAAGGCACGGAAGCACATTGACAAACCTTTCTCTCCATGCTACCTAAACCTGAAGGCTCTGGTTTAGCAGTTCTGCTGAAGACACTACACTTGTGGCCCTCAAAGCATGAAAACAGCCTACACGGATGAGGGAAATCTAGAAACGAGGCGGTCTCCTTCCCTCTTGCTCAAATCTGTATTAGTAATTCCAGTTCAGCCGAAAGACTGTGGCTACACAATGATAATATACGCGCTTGAATTATGCCATAGTGTAAAACATGGGCAGTTAAGAAGTCACATTTGGTTGTCCCGTCTAAGAATTTAGTTTTGATGACGTGTCTAACTATCACGTTACGCACAACTGGTAAGAAAATAAAATCCTGTTACTGGAAACACTGACCACAGGATCCTTCCCACTCCCAGCTTTACTGGAAGAGCTGTTGGCAAATCCCAGCTACGCACCGGAGCAGGGAGATGACGACATCCGTCCCCGCTCTTTGATCCCGCTCTCCAGAGGCAGGGGAGGGATGCACTGCACCAGGACGGGAGGGAAGGGCAAGAAGATGGTTTGGCATGAAATTCTCCTGACCTGGAGTCGTCACTTGAGGCTCCAGCCTAGGGAACCACAGCTGGGTCGGGGACACCGCTCCTTGTGGGCAGACACAAACATCACCTGCAATCTCTTTCTGCAGTGCCTTGGGAAGAAGCCGAGGGGGCAAAACTCCACCTTTTAAGTAATTCTTTGCCTGCTATTGTTGAGAAGCATCAGGTGGGGAAAGAAGGAGGCATTTTTTACACCAAACATCAGGAGTGCATTTGCTAGGCAAGGCAAGGGGCAGAGGTGCACTCGATCGTGTATGACCCCCCGTTCTCTCTTCATTCTGCGACACTGGCCACTGCAAATGCCCGCAGCCTCTCGAGCTGCACAGCGACCGCCCCGCCCTCTGTATTAATGCAGTATAAATGCATTGATCTGTTATTTTCCCATTCACTTCATCCCAGATCACAGATCTTCCCGAAGCCAGCAAAGAAACAGAATTGAACAACTACTGCATGTTCTATGTGTTGCTGAGAAAAGCTTGTCGCCTGCGCAGTTTAATGTGAACTGTTTGCCCTGCTGAGCGATCGAGCGTGAAGCCCTGGTCCACATGCATCTTTGAAATATGTAGCCTTAGTAAGTCTTGAATTTTTATTTACAGAGTGGAAAACTACCAACATTTTTTTTACTTTTTCATCCTCAAGTTTATTACTACCACCTATTACTATGCCGTTTCCAAGTGAAATATGAAAAACAAGCTCATAAATAAAATATACAATTTTTTCCACAGGAGGAGACACCACAAACTTCAGAGAGATGACTTATGTGAATGAATGACACATTTCTAAAATATTTATCCTACTGTTTGATAAACAGATTGTGTCAGCCTTCAGAATAAAAAGCCTGAATAAAACAACTTTAAAAACAACCATGAGTAAAATACTGTTTCCTTGGCCAGAGAATAATATTAATACATATTAGCATTAAAAATATCCTATATATTTGTTCTTCAACAGTAAAACTGGGCAAACAATTTTACACTTACTAAAGACATTGCAACACCAACAAGCCAGTATGTGGGAGGAGGTGATTCTCCGTAAACTATTAAATGAAATATATGAATCAAAGCCAGAAAATTCACTAAATTTGTTTCGGTTTTATAGACCGCACTGTGTGAGTCTAAGAAGAGTATTATCACTGAATTAAATGTAACCTTTAAAAAAAACCCCTACATTTGCAAAGTAATAAAAACAATTCTGCTTAGCTTCAGTATGTGTAAGCACTAGCTTGGGATAGCATCACTATACCTACCAGTATTCTAACAACTTAATTTTTATAGGAGGGGCTTATGAGCAGTGTAATTTTTTATTTTATTTTCCGTTTTTCACTTTTTTAATATTTTTTTACCACCTTGGGGGGGAAGGAGGGAAGAAAGAGCAACCTAATTAGCCTTCTGCACAGCTCTCCCCTTCTCAGAGCTCAGCTGTCTCTTCAGGGCAATAACTGTATGTTTTTCCATACATGTGTTTGCACGTACGTGGTTTCCTTAACCACTCTTGAGTCCTTCTGCCTGACTCATCCACACTGGATACTAGCACAGGATACATCTTTTTAAAAGAATGCTTACATGAGACGTGGGTGAAGCGAGGCAGAATGAGAAACGTTCCTTGTTGATAGCTGGGGGTGGCGAGGCGTCGGTGGAAGAAAATATTACTCATAAGTCAACTTGGCAACTTCCCAAGACGAACTAGTGAAGGTGCATCGGAGAATGTATTTTGCTAGGCGAGAAATAAGCCTCTCAGTCTAAAAATACAGCGTTAAATAGGAAGCAGGCATGTTTGTACAATAAAGATACTTCTGCTCCAGAGAGCAAATAAAGATTTTTACAAGGTATTTAACAGCTGCATTTTTTCAAAGCTTTCTTGAAATGACAGAGAGAAACAGGACCTGAAGGCATTGGCAACATCATTGCAAACTGGAAGGGGGAGTGAAAGAAAAAAGAGCTAATGTTTTTTTTCCTAGAACAGTTTAATAACAGAAAATCTCCTGGAAGCAAACCAGCCAGAACTGTTTTGTTAACCCAACTGCGTTACATGCTACAGCTACAACACACACGCTAAAAGTAATTTTTAGATGCCCAAGTCCTGAAGTTAAGGAGTGGCGTTTATTTCATACCACAGGGCTAGAAAGTCTTGGAAATCCTTTCCAGCTGACAAGTTTGTGCACAAGATTTACAGGAGGTGAGGGCAAAGATGAAGAGAGATTTTAGTCAGAAGGATACCACAGCAGCCAAGGTGACCACGGGCACGCAGCGTTCGGGAAAGAAAACTCTGTATTCCCTGGAAAACAACCCCTCTTTAGCAAGATCCGAAATCCCCACCTGCACTGCAGCACCACGTGTTTCCTCCATAGAGCAACAATTTTAAAGAGCTGTTGCAGAGGAGCCAGCAAAGCTCGGCTTCCAGCCCAACAGGGACGTACCGCCCAAGCCCAATGACTGCAGGTAGCTCTGCACCGCACGAGCCAGCCCGGGGCTCGCCTCAAACCCCGTTTGCTATGAACAATTGTGGGAACATCTCATCCTAGAGGTTTCTGCCTTCAAGGATTTCCTCCCTGTTGCAAGGACGCAATATACGCCTCCGCTCCGCCCAGCAAGCGCAACTGGCCTTCTCATCTCCTCCACACATGGCAACATCAAAACAACCCATGCCTCCAAGTCAACAACAGATGTGCTAGAGTAAATACTGCGACGCCCGCGTCATGTGCAACCAAGGCTTGGTGGCCTACCTGAAAAGCAAGGTAACAGCCGGTTATTGACTTCGATGCCCCAATCCCAGAGACGTGGGGAAGGCGCTACATCCAAAGCCTTCGAGGGAACTAATTTTGTGGTCCCGCTCTGCCTGCACTCCCACGTCTTATCCGCAACTCCTTCAACAACTACAGGAAGCCACAAAGGTTTTTTGCGAGGGCTAAAGCTTACGTGGAGGGATGACAGAGGCTATTTTTCTATAGGTCTTTGCTTACAGAAAAATAAGCACAAAAAAATAAGCACAAGAGCACCAAAAAAACTGGAACCTCAAGATGTAAAAGGAAAGCTGAATGCATGCAAGTTTGTTGATCTCACGCTCTCTTCTGGAACTAACAAAATAAATATTTATGTAGGGACCACCCTTAAGCAGAGCAGCTCCTAAGGAGTGGCAGTAATGACTGTACTGACTTCTAGCCCTGCTGGCAAAAATATTTATGTTAACCGTATGCTTTTTGAGAGAGCAGGTCTTTTGTCTCATCATGTCTCTTAAGACAGGCAGCCTCACTTTCCGCACGCAGATGCAGATGACAAACCTTCGCGTTCTCTTTGCTCCCCCCGTTGCCTCCGAGTGACATTATCTTGGTTTCGAGCCACAGATTTTGCCAAACCAGAACAGTTATAAAAATAGGTTAGGGAAAAAATGTAATGCGATAGTCAAGCAAACTCACTCAACGCTGTAATGTAATGTATTTTTAAGTTTGGGTTTCTCCAGAAGGAAGAGTTTAGAGGGGTTAAAAAAAAAATAAAAATGGATATACTGTACTTGTACAGTGGCCCAAGAAATAACAGGCACTTTACAGAGCAGTGCAGCGCTTCTGTCACAACAGCACTGAAGATGATTAAAAAAAAAAAAGCCAGTAAGAAAGATGACATTGCTTTTACATCAAAGCTTTAGGAGTCTTCATATCCACAATCAGACTAGTCTGACCTGATCTGTTCTTCTGTAAAGAATGAATACTGACTGGTAAGTCAGGCCTGCTGGCAGGGAGAGAGCCGCCAGACGGTGAAAATGAACGGCGGCGTTGCCCCGTAATTGTGCACAGTTCGCAGGGCCTGGGTTACCTCAGGGTCTCGGAGAACTGCATGCGACTTCCATTTTAGGGAAACGCTTTAAAGAGGGATTTCACATCACCTGTACAAAGTAAAGAGAGGACGCTACAACAAGTAAAGCAGCAGGGGGGTTGCTCTGCTGTCTCGCTATGGAGATGCCAACATAATCCAAGTAAAGCAGCGCCCCGGGAGCCACCCACCTCCAGGCACCACTGAGCCTCAGCCGCCTTATTCCCAGCCAAGGAAGGACGACTCCGGCAGCATTAGCTCCACTTCTCCTGGGCTGTACTCCATGCAGGCTAGCTCGTAAAAATAAAGCTTAAATGCCAGGTGTCTCAAGCTCGACTCTGATAAAAGGTAAATGGGAAGGAGATGTCTGTACTTTCATGGATGGTGGACTCCCTTACTGGCAGATGAAAAGGACACAATAATTCTTCCCTGTTTTTCCCTTCATCTGGACCAACTGCTTTCTCCTGAATATGTATCAACACATCCCTACCACTGTGCTTGCTATTTAAGCGCCTCGTACATCCAGTGCCACCACTGGCACCTTACATTTAAGGTTTCAAGCCCAGAGGTGATAGGAAAAAGAGCAAAAGGAGGAACTTGTAAGCTCATCAGTTTGTCACAGTGCACAACGCCCAACCTACCAGCAAAAACACTGACTTCGTCTTTGAACACGTGAAAGTCAAAAGCCTCTTGCATGCTCCTGTATTTAACAGTTCTACAGACCATGGCTGAGTTAGAAGCAACAGCGTATTTCTTTTTTTTTTTTTTTTTTAAGCAATGGCAGTGCAGAAGCCAGAAAGACGACAGTTCAGCCTACAGTCAGCCTTCATTCCACAGGATGGATTCGTGAATCCGGTAAGTATTTTTATTTGTAAACTAGCCAAATTCTATACGGAAGTCAATGGAATGAAGTAAGTATGGAAAGGCTTCATTGCCACCTCTGCCTCACTTTTCAGACTGTGATCATGCATTTACAGTAAACACCCTAGCACGTTACCGGCATGTGATATTTGTGCTCTCTGCTTTTGCATTTCCAGTCTACAGAGGCAGTAAGAAATGGTTTCTTTTCAAGGGGCTGCAACTGACCCCACCATTTAAGAAGGCTGTGAAGGTCCCTGAATGCATCCAGAGGAAGGCAAGAAAGCTGGTGCAGGGGCTGGCAGGCATGTCCTGTGAGGGGCAGCTGGGGACTTTGGGCTTGTCTAGTTTGGAGAAAAGGAGGCTGAGGGGCGACCTCGTTGCTCTCTGCAGCTTCCTGAGGAAGGGATGTGGAGAGGGAGGTGCTGAGCTCTTCTCCCTGGGATCCAGTAACAGGGTGCATGGGAATGGCTCAAAGCTGCGCCAGGGAAGGTTCAGACTGCACATCAGGATGCATCAGGACCCGAGAGGATGGTCAAACCCTGGGACAGGCTTCCTAGAGAGGTGGTCGATGCCCCAAGCCTGTCAGTGTTTAACAGGCCCTTGGGCAATGCCCTTAAGAAAAGGCTTTAACTTTTGGTCAGCCCAGAAGTGGTCGGGCAGTTGGACTAGATGGTCTGTGTAGGTCCCTTCCAACAGAAATAGTCTGTTCTATCCTATTCTGACCACATGATGGCTCCTTTTTTTCCAATATGGAGTCAAAAAGCGTACTCAATACACCGTCAGTAAATGAAGACCTGGTAGATACCAGAACTGCTTGCAATTCTGCTACGAAAGGCAATTCTGTTCTGCTACACTCACTCCCTGCCTCATAACTCCTGCTGTAAGAGGAGGAACCTGGTCCCAGTCCGTCTCACTGTGTGGACATTACGCACAGCGAGTCAAAAGCAGCAGCTGGGTTTGCATTTAACACCCACTGCTGACAAGTTCAACTTGTAAGTGTTTCGCTTGGGCTTTTTTAGGTTTGTTTGGTTTTGCTGGTTTTTTTTAAGGTAGACCCTCTTGATCAAAAAGCTTTTCCAAACGCTTTTTTCAGGACTCTAAGACAAGGTAGGTCCCTACTCGTGTTAGTTCTCTTGCGTGAGCTTTTAGACATCTTTTCATTGACCGTACACAGCTGATGTTGTGGAGAGCATCCATCAGGCATCACCTGCTCACCCTCTGCCTGGGCTGGGAGAGATAAGAAAGCGGACAGATTGCAAGCGAAGGGGGAACAGACAAGGGCAACATCTCAGGCAGGTACGGGAACATTGTAAGCACGTTTGAACTGCTGGTATTGCAGATACCAGGTTTCAAAGAAACCCAACTGTTGCCTACAGAAACCTTCCTAATAAAATGTCTGTTTTAAATTGCTGCTTGTTCGTAGCATCACTAATAAAGAAGAACTGAAAACTAACAGTGTGAGTGGCAGTGGCTTCTAACAGTAACCCAGCAATCCTAATCCTCCACTTGAAAATGTTTCCGTTAAAAAAAAAAAAAAGTCATGCTCATATACACGTGCACTTATGTATAAAACAGTTGTTAATCTGCATTTATGTGTGCAGGAGACCATAATTAACTTCTTTAAAAAAACCCAACACTATTTAACATAAAATACCGGTTATTTTTATCAGTGGATCTTTCCAAGACACAGCTTCAGAAGCGTTTCTTGAACGCTTGAAAGCAAATAAAGGAAACGTGACTCGTACCTGTATCAGGCACTTGCTGACATCGCTAGCGCAGAGCGCCTTATTGCAGCCTGTCGACGACTGAATCCACAGCAGGAACAGAAGGAGCGTGACTGTGGGCGCCGTGACGTCCCGCGACCTCATGTTTCCTGCAGGTGAGCAATTTTCACAAGTACTTCAACCAGCACTGAAATAAACCACCAAGAACCAAACAGGCTATTGGAACACAAGTTAAATCCTACTTCCCGTCCTCCTTGCAACTCCTTCAATAAAGATCAATATTTTTGGGGGCGAAAAAAAAAAAAACAGAAAAGAAAAAAAAAAGTCAAATTAGGGTGCTTAACAACAAACCCAACCCCTCCTCCTCCCCCCAACTTGTTTATTTGAAGCTTTCTGCTATTGCACCTTTGGATTACAACTGCAGTAAACCTAAGGTGAACAGTCTCAAGTTTGCAATCTCAAATACCACAGTATTTGAGAGTATTGTCACAGCAGTGATGATAAAAAAAAAAAGCTTCAGAAGAGAAAACCCACCGACGACGACCAAATTCTGTAAATGCATGAAGTGGATAGAGAGGGTTCACGTAGCATCTCCTCCGGCTAAAGGTACGCATAGGTATCTAGGACCAAAGCTATACAGCGACCTTCTATGACATGGAAGGTAAGTTGCCCTGTCATCTTTAAGGTAGGCAGACAGTCAGTTTTGTACTGACAGTTAGGGGTCACACAGGCTTTCAATTCAATCACAAAGTCGTTGACTACTTTTTTTTTTTTAAAAAAAAATACAGACATCAACATCTAAAAAAAACAAGAAACCAAAAAAAAACATAGGGGAGGCTTTGAAGGACGTACTTTCCAGAGCCACCACACAAGTGATGGAAGTCAACCGGAGGTGAGCATCCGCTACCTCAAAGAGCCAGAACCAGGTTTGTCCGAAGCATTCCACCTTTCCCCCTTTGTGAAAGCCCAGCTCCTCGGCAGGTGGTGTTTGCTCCAGCCGGGCACGGCACCACTAGCCGTGTGCCAGGCACTTCTTGCTTGTGCTCAGTGCGGCAGCCCAGCCAAAAGAGGACCCTACTGCACTAGGCATTGTACCAATATGTAATAAAAGGCAGCCCATGTTTGGGCAAGCTTACAGTGAGCCTGTATTGTTCTTGTAAGGGGGGGGGTGGGAATGTTAATGGGGCACTGGATTTCTTTCTTTCAGTATCTAGAAATGGTTTTTCTGCTTTATGAACTAAAAAAAAAAAACCAAAAACCCACACACACTCAATGAGCAATACCTAAACATAAAAAAACTAGGAGAAGAAGCCAACGTGTAAAGAAGGGGCGATCTGGACGTTTAAAGCCTTGTGCCAGGTTAGTCTCTCTCACAATGGTTATTAAATAATTCTGAAGCTCCCTGCGCTGGGCCCACCGCCGTCTGTGCCCATGCAGGATTGGGGGACACCCACCCCCCCGCAGCACCCGGGGGGCACGCAGGGAGGATGCGGGAGCTTTCCCCTCAGAAGGGGAGGGGGTGACCGCTTACTCTCCCTGCTCCCCACCGCCAAGAAAGTTTCCCTTACTCTAGGAGCGGCCCAAACAAACGCCGGGGGGGTTGCGTTGGGGTGGGCCAGGCGCAGAGGCCGAGGCGAGCAGGATGCCCGGCGAGAGGAGCCACCGCGGCGCGCCC
>NW_009260770.1:3783232-3788326 GCF_000687185.1 Egretta garzetta
CCCCCCGCGCACCGCTCTGCTGAGGGGAGTCGGCGGCAGGGGGCCCTTCAGCGCCCCGCGAGGTATCGCCCCACGGAGCAAACTTGGAAGAACAAACCCTGGGGCTTCAAACCAGAGACGCCCGGAGACCATTGTCTCGGGGACTGAGGCACTGGGACGGTCCCCTTGCTTTCAGCAACTCGTTTTTTTCACCAAGTTGCAATTGAGGAAAAAAAAAAAACCCAAAAATCTGTTTCACAGACCCGGGTAACAGGAAATCATCTCTCCTTGTGAAGGAAACACAGGCTAGCCCTAAGAAACATCTGTCTTAAGATCTTCTTCTAAGATCGGATGCTGCCAAAGCATTTTTAAATCATCACAGCGCTGCCTCTGCCGATGAACTTTGTTTTACGGCAAATGCACTTGAACCCTCACCCTCCTCCTGGCCCTGCGAGACCCGTGGGGCTGTTCCCACTGCCGTGCGGGGCACAGAGGTGCCTCGGCACCCCAGGGCCTCCCCAGGGCTCCTGCCAGGGCAGGCCCCGACACCCCCCCGCCCCCTGCGCACGCCCTGAGGCACCACGTTTGGCCCCACCTGGCTCCAGCTGCCGCCTCCATCCCCAGGGCTGCTGTCACCCGTGTCTGGCCTAGCGCAGCCAACGCCCCTGCAACCCGGCTCGTTGTTTCTGTTCTTTATGAAACGCTCTTCGTTACTCACACGCCACGCTTCCAAAAGTCTGCATCAGGGTCTCCCATTGCCAGATACATACGTTACTTCTTACTACTCTAAGCGTCTGATGGACATACACTCGTACCCACGTACTAGTTGTTAACACCTTGCAGCTTTACCCATTTTTTTTACCCTTGTCCTTTTAAGCAGGTAGCTCAGATTTCTGTATTGTAAAATTTTAAATCTACTTTCAGAGGAGTGTTTTACTTTCAGAAGAATATCACATTTACATTTTCCTCAGTACCTCTCCAATTCTGAGTGGTATCAGGAAGACATTCCTGTATAGCAGCAGGAGCAGCTTCCCCTTCCACGGATACTTAACAAATTAAAAGTGTGTGTGTGTGTGGGAAATAGCTACAGGGCAGCTGCTGTTACTTTATTCTTGATTGGAACTAGCAGCGATGTGCACCCGGGACGGCGCCCATCGTCCGTACAGCCTCTTCTTCGATGCCCGTTTGCTCTCCATCACAAGAAAGGTGCCCTGGGCGTTCACACAAGCCGAAGGCGTAACTACTCTGGGGCAGTTCATCTAGTAATTAAAAAAATCAGTTCAGATCCAGTACCTTAAACCTCTTTCCCGGGTAACCAGGTGCTCTGCCTAAGCCCCGTTTCTTTCAGAAGTAATTTCGCAGACATCGGATCCCAAGCATTCCTGAATAATTTATGGACTAGAGGGTAACAAATCTTTTTCATGAATATCTAATAAATAATTGACCGTCTGCTCATTAACAGCACTAAGAATAAAAGAGCGTTAAATTTCACAACACGGGAATTTTTTTTTAGTTTCATTGAGCCTCCCTACCTATTTCAGGAATGCTAAGATTTGTGTTACAATATTAAGAAATTCAAACTAATAACATGACCAATAAAATTTATTAAACATTATATTTACAACTATTTACATATCCTTCCATAGATTAATATTAAAATAGACAATATACAATTTAAGAATTTTCATTCAAAGGCATTTTGTTGGAAAAAATAGGCTCTATTACGAGACCACCATATAAGAGCAAAAGGGGTTTTTTTTGTTTTACACAAAAATATTTTCAGTATAGTAAGTCGTAAGTATGGCATTACAACAGCAGACTAATATGAAATATGACTTTGTAAATATTACAGTTGTTTAGGTATCAGTTATCGAAGTAAAGGCGTTAAGAGTTCTGTGGAGCATGCAATACAGTTCAGTTTCAATTCTTTTACAGTCATGGCGATGAAACAAGCAGCTAAACCAAACACATGCCATACAAAAAAGAACTGCCAACCAGGAACACACTACACTTAATAAAAACTACAACTTTGGTCCAATAAAACATTAGACAAAAACAGTTTTACAGTTAAAATATCTATTTTATACAGGTTTGAACATTAATTACAAGACTATTTACATTTGCACAATATGTATAAAATAAATTATTTAAAAATGAAGACAATATTACATCTTTTTCCAAAAAGAAGACTGTACAGCAATTTACAAAATATAATAAGATTAATAGACTATTTTCCTCCAAGTCTTACACTTTCTTCCACAGGCTTTTTCATTACTTTTCTGTGGGAGTTCAACTGTTACTGAAGTTTCATAATACAAAGCTTTATAGCAGATTTTAAGTATCATTTGTTTTTTGGTGGCTGTTTTAGCTATTAACAGCTTCCAGCGCTGTTAACTCACCACATTTCGTCGTCTTTTTCAGCAATAAGCCCCAAAGCTATAGGCAATTTTAAAATACAGATAATGGCATTTACCAGGAAACTGACTTCAAAATTAGCATCCGTCTTCTGTGTTTGAGCAAGAGCCCGTGCCACACTTCTCTGAAGGAACACCTGAATTATTGAGAAAGGAAGTATTCCACAGAATTAAGTGCTCTGTCTTAAAAGAAAAATACCTTTGTGTATCACTGCACCTCAATTTCTACTTGTCCAAGGGAAAGGGTGAGCCAGAAGATGCTAGTTGTCATATTGGCGTCAATTCAAAGTCATCATTAACATCAACAAGAGGAACGTAAAACTCCTGAATTTCATAAATGCTGATAGATTTGTACGTAGCGGGATCGAGTTCTTGTAGTTTAAGCTGCCACTCCAGTCTCTGTACCGCATTTAAAGCCGCTGCTTCGTGCTGCTGCCTCATCAAAAGGCATGTCTATTTTAAAATTGAGAAAGATGTTACTTCAGTAGTTGAAAAAATATTGCTACAGGTTTGAAAGTAGAAAAAAATATCTAGGAGCCTCTCTGGTGGTAGTAATTTCCCCACTATGTATTTAGAAATTCGCAGATGATCCCATTAAGCTATACAACAAACAAAGGTTAGTTTTTTATACTCCTAGACCCTCCTTTATGTTGCCCTGAAAACCTCTACAATAGCCTATGATAGTGCATACAAACCTATTATTTATTTATCTGGTCTTCCTAGTGACATTAGAGGGTTTTTTTTTTTTTAAAGTGGAAAGACAAAAAGAAGGGTACCTTTAATTTGTCAAACTTATCATCAACATCCTGTAACCATGACATAAACTGTCTTGCATTAAATCGATCCCTCACTGATGTTTTGCTGTCATCAGCCTGCAAAAAAAAAAAAAAAAAAAAAAAAAATATTATTCAAACTGTAAGTTATTTGATGATTCAGTCTTACACATACTTTAAAACATAAAACCTGCTTTGTGGGACCTTCATAAACAATGCTTCAGATGGAAAAATAAACTCTGATTCAAAGTATCAAGGTATATGTGAGCATATAGGTCGACCACCACTTTCACTGTGAGCCAGCTGCTCACTAAAAACGGGTATTTTCAGATTCTCTCAAGCTATTTACTGTGCTCTATTTTTGAAATTTAGAGTAGGAGGCTTAAAGATTTATGCCTTAAAGTCTTAATCAGTACAAGGCAGATCCTTCCACAAAATTGCTCTCTCTTTGTTCTCTTTAAAATTCAGTAACAAAGTAAATGAATATTCTCTCAGGAGAAGCAAAAACATTAATAAAGGAAAACTTAAGCAGCCTGATTTAACTGGCTACACAAGTATTCAAAAGCAATAACAAAAAAAAATATTTTTACCATCAAAATCCCCCAAAGGAGATTAAAAAAAAGTAAGCAGACATGTCTTAATGTCCTGCTCAATGAAACAATTATTTTTCTTTTTAATCTATTTAATAAGAATCTGGAATGTCACATCTGCCCATCGTGAGAAACTAGATACCCTACAGACAGTCCTAAAGCTACACTATGCTGATTTAACATTTAAATAATACTCACTAAAGAGAAGGAACTGCTGTTACTTTTTTAGAAAAAAGAAAAGACACTGCAGGAGTTTGTACACTGTAGCGATGGGCAAGAACAGGAAAAAAAAACTACGAAGAGTGAAATCTCTAGAAAACATCTGAGATTTCAGATATCAAGGATGGCTGAACAGGTTGGTTCTAGGAAGAGCCCTCAACACGGATCTCGTACCCCTGACCTATAGGTGTTTAGGTGAGCTAACAGTCTGTTCACCAGAAATGGCGTCTTTTTCCTCCCCCATTTTTGTTTTGGTCCATATGACTGCAAAGTACGGTTCTCAAGGTCTGCCCAACATGTGCAGCCGTAAAGGCAAGCCTCCAAAGACTCAGAAATCCCATAAAAACAGTTCTGAGGTGGTCATTTTCCTGCAAAATAAACCAGATCTTTGCTTACAAATCCTTCCCAGCAATTTGCTCAAGTACAAGAGAAGTTTCATTGTAGAACAAAATTAAGAGTTGCTAGCGGGGTAATAGGGAAGTGGCAGAATGCATTACAAGAGAATGGTTTCTTATGCATCTACATTCTTCCCGTGAAGTAACTTTAAATCCAAGCATCAAAGTTGGTAGCTTAAAACATGGATTTAAATTATAATAAAAACCATCTTTAATACTCTGTTAAACATTATGTGCAGTATTGTTATTTTCCAAGAAAAATTACCACAGACTGAAGATGAGGTAGCGAGGGGGAAGGAGAGGCATTTTACCACTACTACTGGTATTATATTCATGGTCAGAAATGCTTGGGGGGGAAAGAGGAAGAACCACAACAACTTCTCCCTCAATAAAGATTCCTTTTGTTTCACGGAATTCAGATACAGAATCAGCTTATGTAAGATCAAATCTAAAATGTTAACTATAAAAATGCAGTTACGTGTGTAACTCAGATGTATCTCAAATTGCTGAAAAGTTCAGGGCCTCTAAACTGGGGTAGAAAAAAAGCAAGGGACGTTCTGAGCTTCAGAACTAACTGATTATATTTGGACTGTTAACAGAAATGAAAAATCTCATTTTTGCCCCTATCAATTAGAATTGCTAAGGAAATAACGAATTAAAAAATTGTCAGTATAAAGCTTAAAATGGGAGAACAATACAGTCTCCACAAAATGACTATGTCCTG
>NW_009260770.1:3788558-3795247 GCF_000687185.1 Egretta garzetta
CCTGCTGAATCACCTTGCTGTGTATAGCTCTAGTTCTTTAAAGATGGGGAAAAAGAAGTCATAACAGACTGAGGGAACACTGGAAGCTGTAATAATTCTGTAAGGGGCTCCAGGACTAAAGTAGAATTCCACGTATGTTGGAAATATAGGTGTTTCATTTTAAAATGCCCAACATCCAATGCATCAACACTTTTATTACATCTGTAACATCAAAATTCTTCCTTGCATGATGTGCTCCTCACAGTCATTGAGACAGGTTCTGAATGCTGTTTCCAATTTTTGTTAGTTAGCAGACCATACCGACACCGTGAAATTATAATCTCTTAAGAGATAACGGCTGCAGCAAACCTCTGAGTGGTAGTCCATAAAAGGTATGTGGATTATAAAGTATGCTGCTCATTTTAGGTTTAATCAGGAACTAAATACCAACACTGAACCTGTAACAACTTGTAAACAACATGGTGCAAGTAAATAATACGGAGCTTGAGGTGATTTTGAAAAAAAAAAAATTCATCTGGTAGCATTTAACATTTCACTGTTGGTCATCTGGTTTTTATGGAACAGTTCTAATGACTGCCTTATAGAGAGGAGAAAAGTATTATGTGAATATCCCCCCACCACAAACATTTCCAAATTTCACGAACCAGTCTCATCACTTCACACGCTACTGGCATTCTGATTCTCTGGCCTAGTGACAAAAAATGATCTTATATTCTGATCATCTTTTTTTGTTGTTTACGCTATATTTGTAACCTTCCGAAGTATGGTCTGAGTGAAATTTGATTTCATAGAAACCAGTAGAGTAATGCTCTCATTCATTTCTGCAGGTGAAAGAAAACCAAACATGGTACAAAACAGAAAAGCAGCATACATATACCCGTATCCTCTTGTTATTGTACACCCAAATGAAGCCTAATCAAAGTAAAAATGTATAATGTACAAAATTTTAATTCCAGAAAAATCGATGACAATTTCAGTATGGGAATCATAGAATTGTTTAGGTTGGAAAAGACCTTTAAGGTCATCCAGTCCAACCACTAACCTAACCCTGCCATCCCACCGCTAAACCATGTCCCTAAGCACCTTGGCTGCCCGGCTTTTAAATACCTCCAGGGATGGGGAATCGACCAGCTCCCTGGGCAGCCCGTTCCAGCGCCTGACAACCCTTTCTGTGAAGAAGTTTTTCCTAATGTCCAACCTAAACCTGCCCTGGTGCAACTTCAGACCATTCCCCCCCTCCTATCATCTGTTACCAGGGAGAAGAGGCCGACCCCCACCTCACTACAGCCTCCTTCCAGGTAGCTGTAGAGGGTGGTAACGTCTCCCCTCAGCCTCCTCTTCTCCAGGCTAAACAACCCCAGAACAGAATTCTCTCCAAACGCTCCTTTTGAGTCAGGCTAGAAAGACCTTTTTGTCTGAAATTCTGAAATACACCTTTTTACCTGAGCATCCAGAGGCACATTATAAACCTCGGCATCCAGCAGAACAGTGCAGGCACTGAACGGTAGTGTTTGATTAGCTAGCGTTCTTGCTGCTCGATAATGAACACGTAGAACTTCCTGTTCATTCGAAACAATAAGCTTTTCCTAATTGAATAAGATATCAACATATAAATATACATTTGGTAAAGTAAGCATTTCAGTTTGATTCATAAAAATGTCAATTCATTTAAACATTTCTTTTTAGGGCTTACACTTGAATGGCATGAGAAATGGGCTGGTGGAGGGAGGAGCAGTTGTTCATCTAATCAAATCCAAAATTTCAATTTAATGATGCAAAGAGTGTTCCCTTAATGTCAGAACTGAAAACACCTTCTACCCCCTCAACTGTTGGCTGAATGTCACACGCAGATTTTCCACTTAGTACTACTGAGGTGAATTCTAGTTAATGAAGAAGGTGAAAATGAAAATAATGAGGAGCATAGGGTTGGGACATAGGTTTGTGAGTCTCGTCTGTATTAAGATTTTTGTCACATGCTTGCCCTGCCAGGCACAATGGCCAAGCAAACTGAAGCAGAAATATATTTTTTTTAATGTATTCTTTTTTTTTTTTCTTCAAACAACATGCAGAAACTCCATAAAACCATAGCTGAACAAAGATTCTTTCCTGAACTGAGATAAAAAAAATAAAGCTCACTTGGCCAAACTTTACACAGTTGTATAAAGTGAATTTGATTTGAAGAACAGTCTATTTAAGCAACAGAACTAAAAATATGCAGAATTTTGTAAGACATTAAAAAAAATGTATGTGTGTGTTTACTGCCCTGCAACATAATGGTTCTAGTTTTTATCAAAAGAAAAGAAAGTGGATTACAAAAAGCTTGGAAAACAGAAAAAGCAGCATCTTTCCTTAGGTTACAACTAATTTCTTTTTAGTCAGAACTTAAACCACGTTTACATTCTTTGTACTTGTCACTTTATACCTAGCTTTACACCGAAATACTGAATTCAAGTAGAACCCCTCCCTCAACTGGTTTGTTAAGCTACATAGAAATCAACATAACCAAAAAACTACCACATTGGGTTTTAATGAACCAGCTGCTTGTGTAACTGGGTGGAAACAAGATACTTTCTACGTGAGAAAGGGGTCCTGCCTGTGTCCACAAGCAATCTAGCTCACAATACTGACAAGACATCTAAATCTAGTCTGCCAAGGATTAAAGGTTTGGGCAACCTAAAAGTAGAGAGTACTCTTAAACCAGTAACATTTTCTCAGTTTCTGTGTTCAAATTCAGTGAAGCCTACACACAGTCCTAACAAAAATTTTAGGCAGTTTTTGCAGGCAGAAAATTGCAAATAATGATTTAGTCTTAGAGCCACATGTGTCTTCTACCAATACAGAATTTACTCTTGCTTCAGTTCTTTTAACTTAGTCAATTTGGTTCTGAAGTCTACAACCATTATTAGCTTTCAAAACTCGAGTCTGCAGCTTTCCTCCCACTCCCCACTGCCCCTGGGAAAAATGTGGGCCACATCTTAGAGCAATTAACAGGAAAAAGCTGCTATCTTACTGACTTAAGTATTCTGCTAACAGTTGTCTAAAACATTTTATTGTATTTACAAGTTTCTCCAATACATAAATTTGGACGGAAGGCAGATTACTTCTAAAGCATTGTTAAATTGAGCAAAATGTAGTCTATCCATTGAAAAAGAAAAAACCCTAAAGCTTAAAGCTGGCAAATAAAAAAATAAATTACTTCAGTCTTACCCTTTCAATACTGTGCTGTAAACGTAGTTTCATCCTTACAACCTCCTGTTGTTTAAATAGTTCCTTAAGTGGGTCCGACAGTGAGGGGGGTGGTGTAATCTGTGGAAAAAGTTTTATAAATAGTATAGTGAATATGTCTGTAACATATGTTTAACATTGCTTGTATGATTTGAGCATTTATTAAAAAAAAAAAAAGCATAAGCAAGGTATTTTTTAGGGAAAATACATGAGTTCTGAACACGCCATTAATTTTGCGACTTCAACCCATTTGCAATAAAAGGTTTTAAGGATTCTTTACCATAAAGTTAATAAACCTGACTGAAATGGCATTTCAAACTGTTTAGTGCCTGTAAGCAGCCATTGTCAGCATGTCATAGCTGCTCTTTAAAAAGGCTATACATTAGAAGATAGTAAAAATACAACTTGCTTTCAATTTTAAAGACCCTTTAAAGCACAACTGTTCGTTTTGAGAAGCTAAAAGCTGCCTAAACAAATACAAGAGCAAAGTAAGAAAAAGAAAAATACTGCTTAAAAAAAAAGTCACTTGATTTATCTATACAGTGTCACTGGCATTTTATATGGCACAAAAGATAACCAACCATATGCCTAATCCTACAATCACGCAGAACACTGGCAAGCACAGAAAGTACACCAGAGCCCCAGGCGGTGGCTTGGAAAAGTGTTTCCTCCTGTCAGTTATTCAAGTAAATTTTTTTTTTTTTTTTAAAGCTTAGGCCACCGGAAAAAAAAAAAAAAAAAAAAAAAAATCAAATTGCAAGCTATCAACACTGTTACTGATTGGCTATACTCCTACTCCAAACATTTTACATTTTTAATCAATTATAGTAAACAACTGGTATTACTGTCCTCCTTGAGTTGTATGATAAACACTGAAAAGGCACCTGGAGCCCTCATGGCAACTGCAGAAATCAGATGTTTCTTGAGAAGTAACTAATAAACATCGTGGGAGTTTTAAGGCTCCACCCAAAGTTTACTTTTCTCTGTGCAAGCTCTGTTTTACAGTTCAGCATAGTTTTTAACAACTGCTAGATGTAAGAGCATTGGTACTGCTTTGGAAAGACTCATCAAAACTAAAAGAAATACTGCTTACTACCACCGATACTCAGAAACCACAGCCGAAATACATGCCTATTTACCTTGTACCCAACACAAACACACAGATATAAATAGTTCTATTCAATAATACAGATCCTGCAACTGTCAAGAAATAATAAATCCATTATGAATATATAAATGGACACATTGCGTTACTGGTATCCATCAGGCACCTATACACTCCAGTAACAAAGTGATTTATCTACCGAAACTTACTTGATTATCTTGGAAAATTATTTCAGGACAATTTTTCCCCTAACTGCAAGTTAGCCAATGTCTTTGGGATTAAAGAACATGTTGAATAATGAATTGTGGTTCATTTCTCAAGTTATTATTGGGTATAAAATCACACTCAGCTCCTTCATGTTTCAAACTACTAAGCAAGACACACTCTGCTTCTCTCAATGAAAACACTTTGGCTTCCAAACTAGTGAGTAATGTTTATGGCATATGCCATTTTTGTAGAAGTCATCAGTATTAAAAACAAAACAAACACAACAAAAAAAAACCCAAACCACAAACACCTACTGGGGTAATCCATCTCAGTCATAGTGGGCTTTGTCAGCCTGAGATACACTGCGGTCTAGTTTTGCCTAGAAACTTTGCATTCGGGGCACAGTTCAATAGACCTATCACAGTTTTTCAATGAACTAAGAGAAGATGCTCGTAGTAACACCAAGCTTTTATTTAATTCATTTTACTAAACCCCAAAAGACCTCCCAAAGATCTTTAGCAGGGGGGTTGGACTAGATGATCTCCTGAGGTCCCTTCCAACCCTTACGATTCTGTGATTCTGTGATAAGAAGCAAGATAAACAATCTGTCTGTAAATATTCCCTGAGTTTATGCAGCTAAGTTATCCAGAAATAAAAATTTCAGAGCTGGCAAGCATCCGTATCACCTGAACAACTTCAAGTGTTATTATAAGATGTTATTCCTGTGAATTTATAGACCATTTAATTTTGTGACAGAAACAGGAATCAACATTGCAGGAAATAACTGGGAAGGACTTAATTATCTGGGCAGCGAACTTGTGTGGACTTTTAGGCAAACGTCTAAGGGAACTGTGGCTGTCTACAATAAAGTGACCTGCTCAGTTGATGTGGGGTGAGTGGTGGACATTGCCTACCTGCACTTCTCCAAGGCTTTTGATACACTTCCCCACGGTCTCCTCCTGGAGAAATTGATGTGTTACGGCCTGGACAAGTATTCTGTGCGGTGGGTGGGGAATTGGCTGACAGGCCGCACCCAAAGGTAAATAGCTCTTTTAATAACTGGCAACCTGTCACAAGTGGTGTCCCTCAGGGATCAATACAGGGCCCAGCGTTATTCAGTACCTTCGTAAGTGATCTGGATGATGGGATAAATGTAGCCTGACGAAGTTTGCAGATGACACCAAATTGAGTGGGGAAGTGGACACTTCAGATGGGAGAGCGACCCTGCAGGAAGATCTGGATAGGATGGAAGAGTGGGCTAACCTTATGAAGTTCAACACAGACAGGTGTAAGGTCTTGCACCTGGGAAAACACAATCCAGGAGTGCAGCACAGACTGGGATCCACCTGGCTGGAGAGCAGCTCTATGGAAAGGGACCTGGGGGTTCTAGAGGACAACAAGCTCAATATGAGTGAGCAGTGTCCTGCAGCAGCCAACAAGGCCGATAAGATGCTTGGTTACATCAACAAGGGCATCACCAGCAGAGATAAAGAAGTCATTATCCCACTCTACTCAGCACTTGTCAGGCCACACCTGGAATACTGTGTATGGTTCTGGTGCCCACTACACAAAAAGGATGTGGACAGGCTGAAGGGGATCCAGAGAAGGGCCACCATGATGATAAAAGGACTGGGAAGCCTGGCGCATGAGGACAGGCTGAGACAACTGGGTTTGTTCAGCCTTGAGAAAGGAGGCTCAGAGGTGATCTCATCACTGTCTATCAGCATTAAAGGGTGGCTACAAAGATGGAGACTCCCTTTTTACAAGGACTCACATGGAAAGGACGAGGGGTAATGGATACAAGTTGATCCCAAGAAGATTCTGATTAAACATAAGAGGAAAATTTTTCACAATGAGAACAGTCACCCATTGGAACGATCTCCCCAGGGGAGTGGTTGACCCCGCCTCACTGGACACTTTCAAGATGCAGCTGGACAGGGTGCTGGGCCATCTTGTTCAGACTGTGCTCTTGCCTAGAAAGGTTGGACCAGGTGATCCTTGAGATCCCTTCCAACCTGGTATTCTCAGATTCCATGACCTCTGCCTCTGCAAAGCCGCTGCTACACCGCAGCTTGCTTGTATTAACTACACAGCTTGTAGTAAATCTCGTTTTCGGGTCCCAGAACCGTTTCGTGCGGCCGCTGCGCTCGCC
>NW_009260770.1:3795375-3853744 GCF_000687185.1 Egretta garzetta
TGCCCCCGGCGCCACCAGCGCGACAGGCTGTTACGATCCCGGAGATCGCTGCCGCCCCTGTGCGAACTCACACGCACGTCACTCCAGTCAGCCCTGCGCCGCCTTCCGAAACGTAAAGCTAAATACAGGACCGAACACGCTAATTTACGAAGTCATGCCTTTTTCCCCTCTCCTGTTAGAAACACGGGAGGAAGGAGCCTCACATCCCTGAGGTCTGCACGGGGGACCGGAGCCGTCCCACACCACCTGCTGGGAATCCCGGTTTGCGAACCAGCGCTGGATTTGGACAAAGGCAGTAAACTTTCCACTCTCAAAGGAACGTGAAGTTACAGGTTTCAAGGCGAGAACAGCCAGAGGGGCCTCTGGTCCGAGAGATGGTTAGTAAAGAGACCATAAAAGCATATAGGGAAAATATGAGCATGTTATGGTGGGCTTGCAAGGACAGAGCATGAAACCCAATGCCACAAGGAAAAGGTGACCTCAGTTTCTTGTATAAGCAAAAGAAGTTATCGAACTAGTTCCTTAAGGGTCCAGACTCCATACCAAAAAGAGGGAAGCTAAGGAGCCCTGCCTTCTCGAGCGTTCTCTAGTCCCAGTCTGAGAAACCACCCCAAAAAGCTAGACAGAACTTGGCCTTCCACCTCTCTCCTCTGCTTCGCTATAAGGCAGCCATTGGAACAGGTTTGTTTGGTTCAAGACATACCCCTAAGGTTCAAGACATACCCTCACCATCTCCAACACATGAAAATCAGTTAAGAAGGCTTCTTCCATGCCTTGCATCCTTCGTTACAACAAGAACACCAACTCTTCACTCTGTAAACCGTCACTCCTCATTTGTGCCCATCACAACAAAGAACAACACTTAAGCTAACTCAGGTTCACACACACAAAATTTCTGCCATTATTTTCACACATCCCTATCTACCTCCCCTCGCCCATGCCACCCAAATCGACTGGCCTGCTCTATTGCTGTAATATTTCATGCATTTAGGAAGCAAGTTTCTGGTAGCAGCACTAAAATAAGCTTTGGCCACTTAAGCTTCTACAGCAATGCCATTGGGACTGGACAGAATCCCTTTTACTAGAAACATGTCTGCTAGATAGCCACCGCAAGCTGGAAATGAATCATCTTGCTGTCTCTTCTCAGGAGGCAGTACAGATAAAGATGACTGAACCCCGCAGAACATACTGATGTTGCAATCTGAAAGGCAACATAGCTAAATACAATTTAAATTTACTGTTAGAAGATTCAGATTTGTTTCCTTCTGCTTTGAACTAACCTGATGTCTCCCATCCTATGTTGTGTATTTACATTGGTACGAGGGAAGCCACAATTCATACGTGACTATCCTTACAGCTTTAGGTGATATGGGTCATAAATTACAGTATATAAACAAGGTTGTGGAAATCAAACTTAAGCACACCATCTCCTGGTTCCCACCTACAGGATGTTTGAAGTTCATCAGATAAACTATAGTGCATCATTAAAATTCCAATGCAGAGAACACAAACTATTCCGAGTCCCAGAGTGTCAGAGCTAAATATATTGTCTTCACATAGCCCTTCACACAGTGATATCTAAAATACAGGAATAATTTAAGACAGAGCATCTACTTTCATGTAGCCTATGTAAATTAATGAGGCAAAAATCAGGTTAACAGAGAATCATTAAAAAAAAACCTAAGGAAAAATTTAAAAACCCCCAAAGCTCCCAACAGAAAGGTCATTTTACAGTTGCATATTAAATTACGCATTATATGTGTAACAGCATGTACACGTTATTAATATTCCACAATTGTAGAGAGACTAGGCACAGGCCTTATTTTCACATTGTTGGACAATGTGTGCAACATATATAAACAAACATTAATTTCTGAGCATGAAACGATCTCTGGTTTAGCAATGCTCCTTTTGGTGGTGTTTTTAATGGGAACTATGATGAATGTGACTTTCAATGGTGACAAACGAAAATTATTAAATTGTATACACAAGCAAGCTCTGCAAAGAAGTTAAATCTGAACTACCAGTAATTTTTAAAATGGTATCCTTTTTCTGGAAAGAAACATGAGAAATTTTATCAAAATTTGTATTTACACAAATGACAGTAATTAAACAAAGCATTTAGCTGCACTGCAGATGATTTTTTTTAGACAAACAAAACTGAAATGCTTAAAATATCTCCCTCTTTAGATTACAACTCATGCTGCTTTCTTACACTTCTACTCCTAATGGAAATAAACACCAATGTCCTAATAATTTAGGGAGCACGCATTCATCTCTGATGTTTACTGAACATAAGTTACCCAAGAATTTGCACTACCCAACTAACTGTACGTATTCCCATGAACTGCAGAGTCCCTATTACACATAGCAAGAGAGACAGGAAGGAAGGAAGAGGCAATGCTTTAATACCTAGTCAATAACCCTCCTCTTCTTACAGTGCCTACACACATTGCCATTTATGACAGGAAAATGAATTCTATTGCCCAGGTCGAACATGGGCTAGGGAAAAATATATGCTGGACTTCTTCACTTCCCGCTTATCCCAAATTAAGCGCTGAAGTGTGATGCCAAATCAGTTAAGTTGTAGCTTGGAAACAGTATGTACTTGACTAGCAGCTTCTATAAAAAATAAAAATCTCTCTGCTCTGGTGATAAAGATCTATTATAGAAGCTGCAACAGCTACTGAGAAAGATTTCTCGACTGGGGAAGGCACCTTACTACACAGCCTAGTTCACTTACAGACCAAATAAAAGGGTCATCTTACACATATCTTTCCTCAGACTATAACTGATTAACTAATTTCAAAGAACTGTGGTCACTGTCAAACAAGAGGGAACTTGCTTAACGTTAGAGGATACATGTATGAATTCTCTTGGGCAGACATAGGGGGGCATAGTGGAAAATGAGAGGAAACCGAATGCTTGACTTGTGCACGTGAGATTTCATACACACAAACAGTTTGGTTTAGTAGGCATTTTTGCTATTTGAGGATTAAGATATTCTCTCCCATTCCTCCTAAACTCAGACTTTTCCTTAACTTGACACATTGTAAGTAATGGCCATACACTCAAATACTACTGAATTCTGACATTATCAAGCCAAACAACTGCTTTAGGAAATCAAATACGTTGTCTCAGCCTATTCCAGCTATTATGTGTGTTAACTGAAACGGTTCAAACAAGTTTAAGCTAGTATGTTTCACCTCAGAACTAGAGCAGTTTAAGTGCATCAGATAATAGGTGGAAAAATATAAAACCTTCTCTACTTCCAGGAGTAACAGTACTTCAAGGTGGCTAGGAGAAAGCCCTCAAAGCACAATGTTTTGGTCTCCCCTCTCCCCCAATGTAGAACACAAGAAGCATAAAATCAGGTGTGCTGAGGAGCAAAGAAAGGAAGTACAACTCAGGTGCTACCCTGATTATGCTGACATCAAAACAGAGACCAGCGGGGACCATGTTATTGTGAGACGCTGGAGGGGCACCTCCACAGCAAATGGTACTATTAACTGCACTTGAGCCAATTTATGTTCTGCATTGCACAGACCTCCTTCACAGCTGTCATCAGGAATATGCCCATGTCAGAAATACAGTGAGCTTAGAACTAAACAAGCATCCCTGAGCTATGGACATTCTTCAGTGAAAAGGAAAAAACCTTCACATTATTAAATACAATCCAGAACACTTTGATGGATTACAAAAGCCAGGACACACAAGATTATATCTGTGCTACTGAGAGTATTAAGGAGACACTGAGATAGCTAGCACGCGCTCTCCTACTTAACTCTTGCTGATGGACTTAATATTTTGCAGCACTGCACATCCACTCCACCTCCAAATGAAACAGCTGTGAATAATTAGTTTAACCAAATTATTCCCAGCAGAAATCTGGAGAATCTCTCCACAACTGACTTCACTTTTGAAAAGGTAGGCTTTATAGTTGTAAATACTTTGAAGTATTGGTCTGTGTGCCTTTTACAGGTGTCATACGGGATGGTTTGCCTTGTAATGGCTGTGAAGCCACTGTTTATATTTCCACTGAATGGGGCTTTTAAATATGACATTACTGGTCAATATTAATTTGCCATATGTCAACTTACTGTTTTCAGCACAGAAGCAAGTTAGGAAGAATATTAAAGTTACAAAAATAAAACAAAAACATGCTTTTTCATTGTACGGTATATTTAAAAATACCATGTTACTTACAGTTGGGATACATATCTTGCTCAAGGGATTGCCATCCAGTAGGTATGAGCCATTGAAGGTCACATATTCATCATAATATTGAGGTGCCTGAGGAATAACACTGCACAGTAATTTACGCTTCTCTTCTATTTTTTTTCTTATGTGCAAGTATTCAAAATATGGGTTTGCTCTCTCAGAACTGTATGGCTGAATCTCCTCAAGTTTCAAAGAATCAACAATAGCTGCCAGTGACTGCTGGGTTTTCTCCTTAGCTTGCAGTAAAGAAGGGTTCACTTGCACAGGTTGAGGCACACGTGACACCTTTCTTTTGCGTGGATGATGTACCTGAGCATCATCCTCTTCAGTTAATCTAATCCTTGCTTTCATAGATGCTGACGATTCAGACTCTTTCTCTGATGTCTGCGTGCAGCCAACAGGATTCTGCTTACCCTGGTTAGCAAGCATATTTGCTCTGTTCCTTGTGATTCTTTGAGGTACTTCTTGCTGTTCCACCTTCTGATCCTCAGCAATTTCTTCTTCTATTTTAACTATTTGGCTGTATTTGTGCACCTCTTCCTGTGTAATCTGTTGTGAACTGTTTTCCAAATTAGATGAAGAGGAGTACTGTGGTGGATCATCTGTCAACACATTTTCTCTGTCTGCAGTGCAGGGTTTTTTATTAGCTGATTCGTTTGTAATTCCCTTAGATATTCCTGAACTTAGTTCACAGAGATCAGCATCAGCTTTACTATCAACATGCACTGAAACCAACTTTTCTTGTTGGCCTTTTTCATTTCTAATGTCTGAAGCATCTGCTGTGTTAGTATCCACTTCACTCTGAGCATTCTTACAAACAAGTTTGTTGAATGTGTATGAATTTACATTTAATTGTGAACTGCTATCACTTTCGGGAATATCTTTTTCTAACGGTACCGTAGGTGAATCATTCACCCTTTCACAGCTCTGGGAAATATCCTTCGCAGAGCCCTCAGAATATACAGCAATGGGTGCATCAGCCTTCTTAACGTTTGAAGGGAAGAAAGCATTTTCCATCTCTCTGGTACTAGTTACATCTGTACCCAAAGTAGAAGTTGTAGTTTGAACAAGATTTTGTTGTTGTACAAATGATGAATCTTGACTGCTAATGCCTGGTAAAGAAATGTGTTTAGACGTATCTGGGAGTGGCTGGATAGGTAAAGAACAAGGCAACTGTGAAGGCAAAACTGATGCAGAGTCTTGAGAACTGGAATTTCCTTTGATTTCAGCGTGCTGAGGCAAAAATTCAGATAGCTGTTGCTCTTTTATTGTCCTGTTTTCAGAATTATGCATTGCTATAACACTGTTAGTATCTTGCTCTGATACACCATAACCTGAGCTGTTAAACTCATTGTTTAATGAATTGAGTCTGTCAAAAGGCACATCCCATGGTTTGGTTTGCTGAGTCACACCACTTTGACTACACGGCTCTAAATGCGTATTACAGTCTTCTGAAGGGCTCATCTGAGCAGTATTTTTATTGGTACTTGTGCCCGTTGTTGCCTGCTTGTTGCTAGCAGTTCCCATCACAGATGATGTAAAGTTTGACTGCAAACCAGACATACTACTTTGAAAATCTCTTTCAAGCATGCTACACGTTAGTTCTGGTTTAGGAGAAGTGCTAGCATAAGTCTGGACTGACGGCAGAGCATTCTGATTATTTTCTTCTGATATTCGAGGCTGTTTGCTGTGTTCAGAAACAGCAGCAGGCATGCTGCATCTTCGAACCTCTACAACAGGTCTACACTCATTTAAAACCAGTTTGGCATCTTCAACAGATGCTGATCTAATGTAAACTGGTGGAAGCCTGTTTGCGAAAGGTGGCTTAATGCGATCGGGCAACTCGGCAAGACCATCGGTCTCTTTTTCAAGACGGGCTGGTGACTTGGCACTTGCCAAAAACGGTGATTGTGAAAAAGACATTTGGGAATCAGAACCTTCTAGCATAAAGTCTGAGTCATATTCAATCACAGGCCTTGGAGTAGTTACTGTGGTGTGGCAAGAATCCTCAGAGCTTGCAACTGAAACCATGGACACTGATCTGGAGCTCAGACCTGTCCTTTCACTTTCTGATTTGGGGGATCTATTTAAATTATCTAAAACCAAAGAAGGCTTTGTAACATTGACACTTCTTGTATCTACTGATTGCGATCTATTACTTGTAGCATCTTTCTGCTGTTTTTCCTTCATGCAAACATCTGGCAACTCTGAGCTTTTTGAACGAATCAGTTCTTTGCTTTTTACTTCAGATAATGAGTGTTTTGTTTTTTCTTTCATCTTGTTAAGTTCTAAGCAAGTGCGGTTTCGTAAACGTTCCTTCTCTTTCTGTTTTATTTTTTCTTTATGTTTTCTGTGCCACTGCTCTATTTCCAGATCTTTAAGGCTAAGCATTCTTTCAAAACTAGTTTGCATTAAATCATCGTTGACTAATCTTTTTTCTTTAGGTCGGGCATCCTTTGCTGCAGGAGCTGGTTTAGGCTTAAGCTTCTCATGTTCAACTTTTAGTTTAAGTAAACTACTTTGATGCAATTTATCTTTATGCTTGTCTCTCTCTTTGTATCGGTCTATATCTTTATCTTTTTTATCTTTCTCTCTACCATCTGGAGTTTTCAACAAATCATCTTTTGGTTTTTCTTTCAAAGATGACAGTTTTTCATGCACTGTTTTATTACTTTCTGTAATACTGCATCTCCTTTCCTCTTGCACGTGTTTTGAGTTTGCTGCTGTTGAGATCTCTTTGTCTTTGGATTTGTCTTTTTTTTCAAGTTCCTTTTCTTTGTCTTTAGTTCTATTTTTTTCTGATTTAGTATATTCAGATTCTTTTTCAGACTGTTTGACTTTTCTTTCAGTGCAGTGTTTTTCCTTGCTTTCAGCCCAATGTCTGTCTTTATCAGCCTTTTCTTTATCATGCTTCTTATCAGTTTTTTCTTTATTTCTTTCTTTCTCATCAAGTTTTTTAAGAGTACTTGTGCTTTTTATTCTATCGTTTTCCTTATGGCATCTTTCTGCTTGCTGGAAACTGGGCTTCTCCTTCACTTTCTCTGTATTTTCATTTACTTCTGCTTTTTCTTTCTCCGGCTTGTATTCATGTTTTACCTTTTTCTCTTTTTCTCCATTTTTTCTTTCTATCTTTTCAACATCTTTTTCTTTGGCTGAGGTTCGCTTTTCAGTCTTTTCTCTACTGTCCTTTAAATTCTTTTCCTGCTTTTCATTATCAGTCTCTTTTTCTATTAAATGCATGCTGGCTGCCTCATCTTTAACACCAAAGCAGAACAATTCAATTTCTTTATCTGCAAGCATGATTTCTTTTTCTTCTTTTGTATCTTTTGGTTTTTCATCCTTGAGAAACTTCTCATTTTCCTTTTTGTTCTTCTCTTTCTCTCTCTCCTCTTTAGCATTTCTCTCTTTCTGGAACTGTCTCTCCTTAACTAACTTATCTTCTTTTGCCACAGCTTTTTCTAGCTTTGATTTTCTGTCTGAAGAAAGAGATTCATGTTCTATATTTAACAGCATATCTTCATTTTCATCACTTTTGAAAAAGTTCTCTTTCCAAAATTCTCTGTCAAATTCAATACTTCTTTGAACCTCTTTAACATTATCTTTATGTTTATGTTTTTCCTTTTCCCCATCCTGTTCCTTTTTGTGCTTGTCCTTTTCTCTCTCTTTGTGCCTTAACTTATGCTTTTTGAGTGTTTTACCTTCCTTGTCAGTCTTTCTCAGCGTATACTCCAAATTCTCAAATGTTGAGCTATTATCTTCCTCTTTAATTTTAGGACTAGATTTTTCACCAAATTCTAAGTGAAAATCTTTCTGATGATGCTTGCTTTTTTCTTTGTGCTTGCAAGATTTGCCACTAGAACTTTCTACTAGATATTCAGAGTCAGTGTTGTGATCATACCGGACTAATTCAGATGGCAATGTTATTTCAGAACCTCCTGGTGATAAGCAAGTTTTGGTGTTTTCTTGCTTTAATGGTGTTGACTGCTTTTCACTTAATCCACAGGGATGCTTTGGAGATTTGCCAGCAGTGATTTGAAATAGATGTAAAGAAGAATCTTCTTTTGGGGTGAAAGACTTCTTAAAGGTTTCTTCCTCTCTAGTTTTATCCAACGAATCTAGCCCAGAAGTAGCTATATTTGTTACTCTAGCATTTTCTTTTTCTTGCTTTAGTTCTTGATTCTCTTTATTTTTGCTCTGATTTTTTACTTTCCTTTTAACTTTGCCTTTTTGCTTGTGTTCATTTGTAACCATATATTCTTTCTTCACTCTTACATCAGAATTTGATGTCTCTGAAATAGAGCATGGAGAGACTATCTTCTTGTCCTGAAGTATTTCTTCATCTGAACTTTCAGAACTTGAATACAGAACTCTAGATGGTTTCTGCTTTTTGCTTTTAAATGATTTTGAAAAGACAACTTTTTCTTGTTTCACAAATAAGCTGTTCTTTTCAACTTCAGTCTCATCCTCTTTCCTTAGGTCTTTTCTAAGAATATGCCTGTCATCGATCATTTTTTTCATTTCATCTTCATCATCATCTTTAAACTCATACTCATCAAGAGCAGATGGAAGTGGTGCCTTGCTAGGGACCATTTGTTTGCTGTCATTGGCTACAGAGTCCTTTTCTGCTTCTGAATCAACATTCCCCTCTACACTGGAAGGATTTACAGATGGAGCTTCTTCAGAATCTGGAGTAAGAAAACCAAAAATTAGTTGAATACTGACAGGACATTCTTCACACTTTAGTTCAGGACAAAATAGTTCAGTTCAGCAGTCATACTGCTATACAAATGAAAAAAGAAAAAAAAAACCACTCAAAACACACAATAAACCTTCTCACTAGAATTAACCTTTTTAAGAGAAAACAAAAGGTCGTGAAACCAAAGTACTCCTCACACTTTACAGCTGTCACTCAGGTATGTAAAAATATTAATTAGCATTTATATGCCAATCTAATAATAGCAATGCACTTTAAATTTTGTAAACCTCATCTATTGTGCATAATTCCTGCGTAACCTGACTCTTTCTCAAGGACCTCTTGCTATGATGACTCATTCCTCTAGGAATTCATCAACTCTTATGCTCTCTTAACAACTAAACTATGTTCCTTCACATGAACTATTTAGTCATGTTTCAACAGCAGATGAGCTTTTATTCTTGAAAGACAAAAAGCCGCTCATGTAAGGAAATTCCCTCATGAATATTTATGCACTTGATATAGACAGCCTAAAGTAGACTATGATATAAGTCACTGCAATTGGTCTCTGCTATACGAGTGCATAGCATGGAGCAAGTATGTCACACCGGACGTCTTGGACTTGCAAGTCCAAAATGTAAACCTCTTAACTGTTCTTAAAATTAAATTTTAGGAAATGTATGGAGTGTTATCATCACCTGATCATATGAAAATCTAGAACTCAAAAATCTTTAAAAAGTATTTCTGGATGTTTTGTTCCTTCCAAATAAGGTTATAAGTAAAGCCTCTTCAGCTGAATCTATCCATTTGCTTTTAAAAGTAACAGAATATTGTCATATTCAGTATCATTGACTAGAAATTTGACATACTGAATAAAAAGTAACAAAAGAGTTTGAAATAATACTGTAAGGAAAGTGGTGAAGCTGTTTCAATGCATTATAAGTTTGAATGAGAAAAGTACGTTCTGCTGCAAGTTTCACCCTCATTTCCAGTAGGATCGTCTGTAGGCCCAACTGCCACTACGCAATGGCTAAGACACACACCTTGCCAGCAGGCTTCTCAGCTACTTCGTGTTCAACAACACAGTATCAATTAAAATAGATCCCATAAGTCCCTAGTATCTTCTGTGTTATCTGTAGCACCCAGAATATATTACTAGTTCTGTGCTATATTCCACCACCCCATTCCCCGCCCATAGGTACATGCCATCACCTTCCTGCTTTAACTCTAACCACTCCCTGTAGCTTGTCTGTGCCTTCCCTTCACCCTTCTCCTACAAGGTAGTTGCTGCTTCTCTCTTCTATGTCCCTATTTGCTTTGCTCTTAACAGTCTTTCCCCATTCCAAACACATCAGACAGCTTATGCCTTAATGACCAAAGGTAAAGCAATGGAAGTACAGGAGACTGATCCCCTATTCTCTAAGCCTGACTCCTTGAGAAACTGCAGAGAACGTTCTGCTCCTCTTGGAAACCAGCCCATGGAAACTGAGAAATACCCTGCACAGGCATACAACTGCTGAGGAATCAATTGCTGAAGAGTAACAAGTTTCTATTATGCATATGTAAAAATATTTTTCTTAAGATTAATGATTTGGCTAAGCTTAGGTAGATTATGTGGAGCAATGCCTTAAAACAGAATGACTAGGCACTGTATTTCAGGCTATTCTTCTAATGCAAAAAAGTTAACACTGCATCAGAATATTTATTAGCTCTACATAGATCAACATGACTTTTTTTTTCCTTGAAGTTTAGTGATACCTTGAATAGAAAACACTCCTGGGGGTTAGGGGTTTTTTTGTTGTTGGTCATTTGTTTAGTTGGGTTTTTGCTTGTTTGTTTGTTTTTCAGGGAAAAAGAAACTGACTTCAACAATCACATGACACAATGCTCTCCCTCATGCAATTTTCACAGAATCACAGAATGGCTGAGGTTGGAAGGAACCTCTGGAGGTCATCTCATCAAACCCCCCTGCTCAAGCAGGGACACCCAGAAACAGTTCCCCAGGACCACGTCCAGGCAGCTTTTGAATTATCTCCAAGGATGGAGACTCCAACAGCCTCCCTGGGCAACCTGTGCCAGTGCTCGGTCACCCTCACAGGGAAAAAGTGTTTCCTGATGTTCAGAGGGAATCTCCTGTGTTTCAGGTTGTGCCCATTCCCTCTGGTCCTGGCAGTGGGAACCACCGAAGAGAGCCTGGCTCCGTCCTCTTTGCACCCTCCCTTCAGGTATTTGTGCACATTGGTAAGATCCCCCGGAGCCTTCGCTTCTCCAGGCTGAGCAGACCCAGCTCTCCCAGCCTCTCCTCATAGGAGAAATGCCCCAGTCCCGTCACCATCTTCCTGGCCCTCCACTGGACTCTCTCCAGTATGTCCATATCTCTCTTATAATGGGGAGCCCAGAACTGGACCCAGCACTCCAGCTGTGGCCTCACCAGTGCTGAGTAGGGGAGAAGGATCACCTCCCTCGACCTGCTAGCAGCACTCCTCCTAACGCAGCCCAGGGTATCACTGGCCTTCTTTGCGTCAAGGGCACATTGCTGGCTCATATTCAACCTGGTGTTCACCAGGATCCCCAGGGCTTTTTCAGCAAAGCTGCTCTCCATCCGGTCAGACCCCAGCCTGTACTGGGGCATGGGGGGTTGTTCCTGTCCAGGCACAGGACTTCGCACTTCCCCTTGTTGAACTACATGAGGTTCTTGTCAGCCCATTTCTCCAACATGTTGAGGTCCCTCCAGATGTCAGCACAACCCCCTGGTACATCAGCCACTCCTCCCAGTTTCGTGTCATCAGCAACCTTCCTGATAGTACACTCTACCCCAATCAATAATGAAGCTGTTAAACAGGACTGGACCCAGTATTGACCCTTAAGGCAAATTACTGGCCTCCAACTAAACTTTGTGCTACTGATCACAACCCTCTGGGCCTGGCTATTCAGCTAGTTTTCAATCCACCTAATTTTTTTTTACTCAAAAGAATCTGAATTCCTGAAGATTCTGTGAAAACAGAATGAAAAGTTCCTGCCTGGCACTCAAGCAAGTTACTCATGGTCAAGAATCATTTGCTTCCAAGGAGACAGTAGTTCTTTCTGTGCCTCAAGAGGCAATACCTGCTCCTTAATCTGCAGAAAAAAAACCCTGTAGGTTTTTTTTTTAAGAATTTTTTTTAAGAATTACTGCCTCCATGTAAGCAAGCTACTATCAGGTCACCTTCTCAAACTAGCAATTCCCCCACTAGCAGGGACTTCTCTTTACTAAGCATAACTAGGTTATGCCCATGTGAGACACTAGCTCCCAATTCATCTACCAAGGATGTGAAATAAGTGACTTTGGGGCTATTTTTCCCCAAGAAGACCTCTCAGAAATCACTTTGTATTATAATAAATATGGTATTTTTCTCTGTATCTTTCTCCGGTAAAACCACCATTCTGAGGTAGGGTTGATTTGGAGAGTGGGAAGGGCTTATTAAAGAGAGAGAGAGAAGGAAAAAAAGTCAGAATAAACATTTCAGATAATTAAACTGAAAGATTTGAAAACTACCTCTAAAAATAAAAGTGGAAAACAACATTAGCAATAGCAATTGCTACCTGCAGCAACTCTTAATAGGTAACACTATGCAAAAGATTAAAACCACCTAACTTCAGGTGAATTGATGCACTTGAAATATGCAATTAAATGACTACTTTTACCTGAGCAACTGTCCTCATCATCAGAGATGGGCACCTCCCTTTTTAATAGCATTTCCAACTCTTCAGTTTCAGCAACATCAACAGGTCTTTCCCCATGCTTATTGGCTTGAAATGGATTTCCACCATGTCGAAGCAACAGCTTCACAATCTGCACCATTAAATAAATGAACTTTTAGGTTTTGCACAACATGTTACTTGACCAGCATAAAAATCTTCCATTGCACACAAAATGTGGATAATGTGATATGCAATCCTAAACTCCCACCTGGGAAACTGAGACTGCAAAGCAAGACTGCAGCAACTGGAATACTAAGTCTAGGTGTCCATAACCTGCTTGTTAAAAGAGGTAACGTGGAAGACTAACAAAAGTTGTCCTCTGTTACACAGACATAGCATCATCATAAAGAAAAGCAATGGTGGCCTTTCGTTCTTGCTGTTCTAGCATTTCCTCACACAATTCATGTGGTTCCTCACCCGCCAAGCTCTCTATTCCTCTGCACTCAATTCACCTCCTTGCTCCAAATTTTATAGCACTTAACTGTAAGAAACAGTAAGTGTTTTTCAAGTAGCAGTACTACCGGTTTCCACAGCATTCCAGAAAAGCCCTGTCAGAGATCTAAGTGTCTTATTGGAGGAACAAACTACCCCTGTCCCCAGCTGAACACAATACAGCAAAATCATCCACTTCTCCAGCATCAAGGGAAAAAAAAAAATACTAAAGTCACCATGATACATAGGCCACTCCTTTTTCAGCACAGTATCCAGTATCAGTTACTTTTTTTTGGTCCTACTTGCTAAGAGTGGGGAAATTCAGCAGACAGTGATATGGCAACATGAAACTTCAGAATTTTTGTGATACATAATGTCAGCAAGATGGTCTCATCTATACTCAGACCAGGCAAGCAAGAGCTCCTGTCCTCCAAATCCCTACTACAATTTTATGCAAGTTTGATCTAAAGACCTGCTTTTGTTTAGATACCCATAAGAAACAGTTACTAAGTAGTTAATAAAAATTTCACAATCAGATTATCATAATTATCTTCTCTGGCCTTTCCAGAATATCCTTCAAACTGAAAGCCTTGTTTGTAAGGTATATTTGATTTAAGGTTATTTTCTATATTTTGCTTTATACAGCAGATCATACACACAGTAATGAAATGAGAGACATAAAAGGGAGATCGGAGTAATTTCTGCATCTAGTTTGCAGAAAACAAGAACAAATTCAGAAATTAATGTAAAATACCTACAGTGCTCCATTTATCTTCTCTGCTAAGTCATTATTGGTAATTTTTTTTTTTTAAATAAGGGATATATATATATACACATCAATGCTCTATTTCAAAGTCCATGAACAAATATAAAAAAAAAAAGTATCTAACTTTAAATATCTATCTATATATAAATACTCTCTCTCTATATAAAAAGCGTATTTTACTTTCCTGTATGCACAGAAATAAAAAATATTTCCCCAAACCCACAGTACACTGTTTCAAGACATTTTTCTTTCAAGACTTCTATACAGTAGCAGTCTCCCTTAAAACAAAAAGTCATCAAAATATTTATTTAAAAAGTAAAAGTGAAACTTTGAAATATTTGAGAAAGCAGATACTGGTAGAAAATATCTGGCCATGGAAGTAGGATGAAAAGCAAGATGAAATAAAGAAAACCAAAACAACTTTAAGATGTCCCCAGAAGAGCAGAAGCAAAATTATAAAACCATATGAGAGTAATCAGGATAGTTAGGATTTGTTCTAAAGACTGAGCATTTCAAACCATTCATTTATTCCCCTCTCACTCTCCCAGCAAACTCACATTTCTGTGCCCACTACTAGCAGAATCATGAAGTGGTGTATCATCATCCAAGCCCTGTGTGTTCACATCTGCTCCCGCTGCTATCAGGACTTTAGCAACATCGTAGTAACCAACATTACAAGCTTCATGCAGTGGTGTCCAACCTATAGTGAAGAGCGGAAAGTATAAGTTTGAAAGGTTAAAGATTTAAGTTTGGTTTTTTCTCCTGTGCTACAGATCTGTGCTTTGATACATTTCAACATACGCTCACACACAGTAGTTGGCCGGAAGGTAATGCCATCCGTCTGATGAACAACACATGCTTTATCTACTTTAAAACTCCTGCCACCAAATTCCAAATTTTACCGTGATAAATTGAACACAGAAATCACCAATCAAATACTAAAAGACAAAATCTGGCACAAAATCCCCAGGCTAAACATGTTAGAAATTCTGTGACTAGTGAGCATTTGAACACAGTGCTAGTTATACACAAATAACATTAGTCTATATGGAAATAGTTTGAAAACCACACTATTGGAAAGAATAAGTATGGCAAAATAGCATAAGCACTGCTCCTTTAGAGCCACTGAATATGTAACAGGAATCACTAATAACATTCAGCAGCTATTACTCTAGATAGCAAGCTATTAATAAATACTGGCAGAGAACTTATTCCTGATATTTCTTAGAATATTAGTAATTTTTAGTAATTTTGATTTCCAAATGATAATCTGGAGTTCAGCGCTCATTTTTCGTAGCAGAGCCTCAACTAAAGATGATGATCAACCCACACATGGTATATTCCTTACCTCAATTTCTCTCCCCAACTTGATGCCTTCCATTTCATAGCTGCCCTGAACTTCCAGCCTGCTGTTGATGCCTTCTCAAAGCCCAGTTCTGGGAAGGCGTTCAACTTTTGTTTTCAACATAACCAGTGCAAGTCTGGAAGAGTTTATTCACTTGAATTCTGCATCTAATCAGCACATCCATGAAGAGGAGGGACAAGAAGAAAACCCTGACTTATCTAATCCCCCATTAAGGTAATTTCTCATCTTCATCTCTCAACCAACATCTTACATGTCACTCATTTAAATAAATTTTTTTAAAAAGCTAAAAAAAAAGCTTCTACCTTAGTCTGTGGCAAAACACTTCTTCCTGATCATCGTATACTAAATTTCCCTTCCAATCATCACTTCAGTCACTCACTTCCAGCGCTGCCTAGCTACCACCTCCTTCCTTCCATTTGCCTTTTTCCCACTCACCCACACTGATAACACTCTTCTGCTCTCAGCCCTCTGATCCCTGTCTTCTTGCTTCTTATTAATTCTCTCTGTAATTCATTCTTCTCCATGTTTCACTGCTTTGCCTCTCTGTCCTATCACAATGTCCAGCCTGCCAACTCCAGTCCTGGCTTGCCCTCAACATCTGTTTCCTTTACTCTTGTTCTCAAACGCAGTATCATTCTGGCCAATATCCCATGAGCAGAGTTACTTCCTCCATTACTAATTCATTTTCTGCTCCATTAGTTCTGCCAAAGCCTTAGCTAAAACGCTCTAATTCTCTAAACTTCACTGCATCCTAAATTCTTACTTTGCTCCACCCATGACTCACTGCTCAAATCCTCCCCCTCTTCTTGACTTTTTCCTCTGCACTGGATTTTGAAGCTCATCCACCTCTGCTTCTCACTTTGGATTACCAATGGAAAAGTCTCTCACTTGATCCCAAACACCTCCTCGAGAGTCCTGAATAAAGTCTCTAACAACTTGCTCCCTGTCAATTCTCAGAATCAACTTTCAACCATTCTCCTCATCCTTTCACTGGCCTTTAAGATTAGTTAAATATCTGTACCGGGTCAGGCTGGAATGAAGTTATGAAGTTAACCTCCTTCATAGCAGCCCATATAGAGTTCTTCGTTGCCTTTGGGGTTAAAACAGTGTTCATAACACACCAGTGTTTTGGCTACTCCTGAACAGTGCTTGTACAATGTCAAGGCTGTCTTTCTCCCTCCCCCTGCACAAGAGGTTAGGAGGGGACACAGCTGGGACAGCTGGCCCAAGCTGACCAAAAGGATATTCCATACTATACGATGTCATGGTCAGCAATAAAAACTCAGGGAACGGAGAAGGAAAGGGAGATGTTTGTAGTTACAGTGTTTGTCTTCCCAAGCAACTGTTACACCTGCTTAGGCCCTGCTGCCCAGGAATTGGCTGGACATTTGCCTGCCAATGGGAAGTAGTGAATGAATTCCTCTTTCTCCTTTGCTTGCACGTGCAGCTTTTGCTTTTCTTATTAAACAGTCTTTTACTCAGCCCATGAGGGTTTTTTTTCCATCTTATTTTCTCCCCCTGCCCTGCTGAGGAGAGGGAGTGAGAGAGCAGCTGGGTGGGTGCCTGGCAGCCGGCCAAGGTTAACCCACCACAACATCTCTTGTTGAAGTGTTTCTATTCTCCCTGTGATTTCTATGGGTCTGTCTTCCCCTGAACTTCCCCCACCTTTCCCAAAATTGCTCTTTCAACAAGTTCTTCTCATGTCCCCTCTCGACTTCTCTGAAGATCCCACTGGGTCCTACTTCTGCTTCCGTTCTCTTCTTCCGCCACAAACGAGTCCTGAACAGCTGCATCTTCAAACACAAATTCAGCTACTCGCTGTACACCATGAAATCACTGATCTATTTCTTACCTAAAATCAACATTTTAGTCCATCTCATTAATATCTTCTCTTGATGTCAAGTCTGAGCTGACAAATGATTGTACCATATAGTTCTTAATTTCTCTCACTGGGACCTGCTACCTCAGCTCATCTCACCATTCCCATTGAGAGTATAATTTTCCTTATAACCATTTAGACCCATACACTGAGCATCTTTAGCACGCTTCACTGTAGATCTAATCAAAACTCTTACTCAGAACTTCATGTCTTTGCTTCTATTATGCAATGACAGTAAAAACTTGAGACTGCTAACACTGCCAGTTAATTGTACCAATGAGTATTCTCAATATTCTCTTTATTCCCTTGGGATGCCAGCAGCTCCCCACAAATTCTGTCACAGTTTCTTCAGCATTACCCTTTGCATTGGGAGCACAGTCTTTTTGAACATAACCAAAAGCAACATGGCTCTTTCTTATATTTATTTCCTCACTTTCCCATGGTTCACTTCTACTGTGGATGCAAAAAAGCTAATGTTGAGAGGTAGAGTATTAGGAGTAGTTCATTATGCTGTTTATATAATGTGCACTTGACACTTGTATTATTTTTTAGAGTTTTCCTTACATTTAAGAGAGAAACATCTACTGAACCCTATCTTTTAAATGTCTCTTAGACCCCAACTCCACATTAGCCTCTGCACTAACCCTTTATCTTGCGATTTAGCCTTCCTTTCACTCTGTTCCACCCTTCCTCATTACCCCAACCTCCTCCTATGCCCTAAATGTCTACCCAATCCTCCAGCTCCTAAGTCTTATGCCCTTTTACACTGGTTGAGGAAAAAACAGCAGTAGTTTGGCTTATTGCAGTATGTAAATGAATTTAATTTGGTGCCTGGCCAACCAACAACTGGCAACTACTGAACTCAAAACTGCAGGTTCTGTCTTCTGTGGAAGCATTACTTCAGAGATCTCATATTTACTCTGCTGGAGATTTTTTACTAAACCACGTGGAAACTTAACTGCTGTGAGAGTATCAAAAGCAAAATAGGCAAAAGTTCGGCAGCAGGTTGCAAAAAAGTATTTAGGAGGTATTGCAGACAGACAGGCAGCACAGTCATTTCCTTATAGAAAAGTTACTAAACTGATCCTAAGAAAAGTAAAGAAAGATACCAAATAAAGGATACTAAAAATATGGTACAAGTTATAACTTACCTTAAAGTTTATCAATCAGCGCTGAAATCACAGCAGATATTGACATACCAAAACTAGTGTTAATCCAGCAGGGCTATATGACAAGTGCAAGCCATATCCACACCCATCTGCTTTGGTGCGTATTAGGTGTCGCAGTAAGATGACAACGTACATTACAGTGCCACCACCTTCACTGTTACTACACTTTGCACCTCTTCACATGGCCTACAATCCCATTATCAGTTACTGACTTTGCCTAGTATAATTCTACAAAGTTCAGCAAGCGTGCACACGTATTTTTATATCTGCCTAGTGGGCAAAGGCCCTGGCTGCAAGTGAAATGTCCAGGTATTATTATACCATTCTAACAATATACTGTGTACTACAGTGTCCCAGTACTACCACTGCCATCAGAAATAAAAGCAGGATTTGAAAATTGCCAATAAATTTTGTTATAACTTTCATTTGCATATAGCATGGACTGAAATTAAACCTCTGACAACTTCAGCAGTAATATTTAACTCATACAGTTAAGAGAACATGTATCAACTTACCTGCAAAATCTTTTACATTCACATTTGCACCTAAACTGATTAGCTCCTTAACCTGTTTAACATCCCCTCGAATTGCTGCCATATGTAGAGGAGTTTCCCCTCGTTCATTTCTCTTGTTAACTTTGTCTTTTTGTCTTGAAGAGGAGCTTGGAGTTTTCTTTTGTGTTGGTGTTGTTTGTAAGGGATGATTTACGGTGGAATCTACAAAATAAGTTTTTAAATGGTCACTAAGTTATTTAACACTATTTTTACTTCATATCATTTCAACAATGGTATTCAAAGACTATGATTACCAGTGCATAGTTATATTTAAATAAAGGATGTATTTGATGCTTCACTTGTATCAACACAATGCCTAATTGCAATATGCAAAAGGGTGTCTTTAAAGTAGGTTTCAAGGACAGATGAACTCTATCCAAAATACAAGGTTCACATACTCTGGTATAAATTCTGCTGAAACAAGACAAAGCATCACCATTCAGATCAGTATCTACCCTGCTTCCCCTTCCTCCAGCACACTTCCGCTGTATTTTTATGTAGTGGGATGCCAATTTAAGGAATTACTGGTTGTGCATTGTACTCCCTGCACTTTCTCAGTTGTGCCACCACAAATGTTTTTGGGTGGACTGGACAGTAAACTACCATTACTAAAGTTTCTCCAAATTTTCTCAAAAATAGGGGAAGCCACAAAGCCAGATTTACACAAAAGAAGAAACTGAAATAAGACAGACTCTGTTGTATTCCTCTGGTAGTCTTTGGTTACAGGGAGTCAGTTAAAATATCATCTTCTGTAATTAAAGTTATTAATATATTTGATAGAGTATATGCTTCTGACAGAAAAGGGCTTTATGAATATAAATACATAGAATTCTAGCTAAAATATTTCCCTTCAAACATTATTCTATTGAAGAGTGCCTATTAGTTAAAAGTGAAACCTCTAACCAATGCAGTCTGGTTCTGTTTCAATAACAGTTTAAATAAAAGTATGCAATATTTCAGGCAATGGTTCTAGCGGTTTGATGGAAAGATGAGATCCTGGAAGTCCCAAATTCTTCTGCAACTTTTATAATTTGCAACAGGGAGTTAGAGCATATCAGTCTGGCAGTTTCCATCTTCATGATTCCTTGAGTTTAATTTCTCAAGCAACTGAGAACATATCCACGGGCCAGGGACTCAAAGGTCTTCATAAAAGGGGTAGACTTCCTCAGCTTGAGGGACTAAAGAATATCCTTCCCCCTCCCCCCCCACCCCCCCCCCCCCCTCGCAAAGTATTCCAAAATCTGAGGAGCTTTTTCAAGATACCTCCTCCTGCTGTGAAATCATCTTGCCTTTCTCTACACAGATTTTGTTTTAAACATAGCAGGATAGTAAAAGATTAGGTAACTGGCACCAAATTCTTAAGGAAATGCAGCCATTCACCTTTAAATGCCAAATTTGTAAAAATATTACATGGGTAGAACATATACATACATAAAGATTTTTTAAATACAACTGAATCAAGGAAAGTTCGAAGTTCTGAATTAAAAATTCTATTAAATCCTACTAAATCGTATGGAGACGATCCAGTTTCCTTTTAAATTAAAATCCTGCTCCAAATGAAGGCAATGAGACAGTAGTTAAACTCAATAAAAACCAGACAGTATTTCAGTTTTTAGTTAGTGCATATGGAACAGTAAGAAGGCAAAAATAATCAAAGGAAGAAAAGATTTTTCAGGTTTTAATAGCTATCATAATGCAAAGCTTTGTGCATAAATACAGACGGTCAAGAATTTTTCATCAAATTACTTGTCAGGGCAGAATAGAGTTTTACCAGAATTATGAATAGTTTAAAAAATTTTCAATAAAAAGCAAGGATTGTTAAAAAACAGCAGTGTTCAGAATATTCTGACTGGAGCAGAATTAAACAAGAAAACTGTTAACTTTGTAAGATTACCTGGACTGTTGTCTCTCGCTGTCATCTGCATGAGAAGTGCCATCTGTTTGCGCTCTGACAGAGGATAACCAAAAAGAATGCTAACTGGTGTTGATTTCTTATTTGCAGCATCCTTCTTCATTTTCTTTTTCTCCGGACCTTCCTTCTCTGGAAATATTAACATATAAAAACTCAAACTGCTGTTCTATTAGAACATTTTTTTCTAGAAATAAAAACACCCTTTTAAGGTATGTGAACTGGTGACTGGTGGCAGGTGATGAAAACCAGAAATTGCATCTCTAATTTGCTGCATTTGCATTAGTTTTGCTTACCTGTTCTAATCATATCAGGATAATAAGCTACTGAGTTAAAGCACTTACAGCTGTAAGGAGTATTACTAAAAAATTCTAAAAGATGAAAAACCTGTTTCACAGCAGGAAGACTATATGTCAAACTTTAATTTTCAGAGAATCAAGTCAGGCACTTATAAAATTCTGTAAGATCAGCGAGTCAACTTTCAGCGTTGAATACAGATCCAAGACTCTGCTCTATTCTATTTCTCTCACGACGCCACATTAAAAATTAGGAATAGACTTTTTAATACTGGTATTTGTTAGGTAATTGGATAAAAGCCTGTTTCTCTCAAACTTACCCTGTTACTGCACCTTAGAGCAATTTCTTCTCCAAAATGCATATCCTTCAAAAACATATAGCTATTTCATATACGTAACTTCTGTCCTTTCATGAATATTTACAGTAGTTGTTTAATATTTCATGTCCAAGTTTTCAACCAGGAGCTAAAATTACACATCTGAATAAAGAGATCATTTCTAAAGCTATTCAGTACCTACAACCTCTCACAGGTCTTCAGATTGGTTAAATGTGCTCTGAAATCAGACAACTTTTTAATACCTAACGAAATTCAAAACTAGAATTTTATTTGTGTAATTTGGAAACTTTGGTCTGCACCTTCCATCCTTTTCAGAAGTTCTTCTTTCATTTTTCTGTATAAAGGTTTCCTAAACCAAACACAGGCATTTAGATTGAAGTACGATAGAAAATAACTGATTTGTGATTAAGTGACTTACTAAATCACTTCTAACTGGAGCAGTATTTAATGATCTTAACATCAAACAAGTACAAACTCTCAAAACATCAAATTTCTTTTGGTACAACTGTTTTCCACTGATCTCCCTCCTTACCTGGTCGTTATTTTTTAACTGTATTTTCTAGAGACATATTAGTTTGCATTTATGTGTAGTGAAGACCATTCATTTTCTGCAATTATCTCGTCTTTCCACGCAACTGCTCTCTGTCTTAAGAAGTTCTTACCAAATTCAACATTTTGTATTTTGTAAGCAGCTTATATTACTTACATGTTACCTCTATAATGTCTATCTTTTTCTTCAGAGCCCCCAAGATTACTACTTGACTATAAACGCACTGGATGTAAAAGATGGCTTAAGGAACCTCAGTCCCATATTCGGTGACTTGGAATTAAAATTTCTGAAAGAGTTAAAAAAGATTTCTAACTGCCAGTGTCAAGAAAGAATGGTCTGAAGAGTACTCTAACAGATTCAACCAACAAAAATGACATCTCCAAACTCTGAGCAAATAATTCCCTCGGTTGTCTCCTTAAAAGCCCAGGTTCAGTATTAGCTTTTCCAGAGATCCTGCCCACTCTACTGCACCCTCTCTTTTTGGAAGCTTCCCTACCAACCACCTTCCCAAAAGGCCTTTAAGCAGCCAGACAGGACTCTGAACCCTACAGTCATGAGTAAACCCAACTCACCCTCCAGGCTGGACCACTGACCACAAAGACAGGGACAGAATTCAGCAAGGAAGTCTATTGCCTCCTTTCTCTTCTGTGGCTGGCTGATGTGCTAACCCCCATAAAGCAAGCAAGAATATGAAACAAAGCTGAGATCTAAAAAGTAAAATGGTGAATATGTAATAATGAAAGGGGGCAGGGGGGAAAGACGCTGAACTGATTAATCAGACTTTGCCATACTAGTATGCTCAAATTTGGCTGGGAATTGATTGAGGCTTGGTTGGGGACTGTTACTACTAGTTAAATAAGCCTGGTTAGCCACACTGATCTTTTTAGCTCTTTGTGTAGTAAGTTATTTCATCTTATTCTTACTGTAACTGATTACCATCTGATGAGGCGCTGTTCATCCAGTTTTAGTTAAGCTTAGTATTTTGGGCCATGCTAAAAAAAATGTGGAAATGCGATTAAGCTACAGTCAAGGCTGGGAGAGGATCTTATTTTTATTATTGCCCCTATGATTGTACTGGTCTCCCACTTTCCTTTCCTAAATCTCAACCTTAAACACCTGTATAAATGCTTCATTAAAAAAAAAAAAAAAATCATCACCTGCAAAAGCAGAAAATCTTAAAGCAGAAGGCTGCACTGAGGCAAACATCACTAACCTACTGCAGAGAGCCAAAAATTAATAAAAATTACAAATTAGAAGCTTTAAGTCCCTTTGAGGTTACTAACCACGTACCATTCCCTGTTTTATTAAGCCCCAAACTGACCCTTTTTTATCTTTTTATTTTCTCCATTTCTGCCTTAAGCCCTCCCTGTGGCCCTCCTTGTGTCAATCATTTCCTCTCAACTCATTTTCTGCCTTCCCTAGCCTTCTCCAAATCTCGTCTTCTAGGCTTGATTACAGACACAGGCTCTAGTAATGCAATGCTCTTGAGGCAGAGGAAGGCATGTAAATAGTGTGCATCTTGAATTCCGCTGTGACCAAATAAGAAATATCTGATTTTGTAGACTAAACAATTATAAGCAAGACTTTTAAGAATGGAAAGCTACAGACCTCTGTACATATTAAAAAGAAATCCCTGCAAATTTATCCATCATGTTTAAGAAGGAGACAAGATCCATTTTACAGAAGTAATTGATGAGATTTTTCTGAACTGCATGCATCTCATACTCCTGAATATCTAAAAATTCATTCAAATATCCAAAACAACACTACTGCCTTATTGGTAGAACATCTGCATAGGAAAATTTAAAGAAAACCTACAAGAAATTGTACTAACAACTTTTCACAAAAATATGCTGTTCTCTCTCCAAGTATAATGTACAGCATACCCTTCATTATTGAATTCAGTACTTCCATCCAAACAAGACATTTCAGTTTGTCTGGCATGATGTGCTGTTTCTTAGCTTATGCTATTTACTGCTTATGATTCTTTTCTTGAAAAAAACCCATTCATTTTCATTCTGAATTATTCCTTACAATTCTACAGCTATACTCAGCTTGAGAAAATAATACATCAAAAGTGAAATAGATCTTTTGATGATCTTTTACTTTTTTTACTATACAGTGTACTTTGCCAGGTATTTTTATCTGTTGGTTTTTACGTTTGGGTTTTTTTAATCATTTAGAAAAGCCTACTAAGTAAATGAGTGCAATTTACTCCCGTCTGATGTTTCGTGTTGTCAAACACCACGAAGATCCTCCCCTACATATTCCAATGCATTTCAGTGGTGGGGCAAATTATTCTTCCATTACTTGTTATTAACACTGTGTTTGCAAGTGTTTCTAGAGCTTACCAATTAAAACTACCAAAGAATACAACTGCTCTCACCAAGTTATACTGTAATTATGCCCTTACCACTCAAAAAAAGACACAGTTTTATTAAAATTTATGTGAGACTTCGTATGTGTTTTCAGTAAATCTGAACAGTTCAATAAACAAAATTAGTATGATCAACAACCAAGGTAAAAAAAAAAAGCCTCAGGACTACAGCAGGTGCACCTGATAATCCATTTACAGGAGTACGTCCTGTCAGAGGCTATTGCTTTTCCTGCCCAAGATCTCATGCACATGCCCTAGTTCTGAATGTATAAGATAAAACAAGATATGACTAAAGGGGTGGAAAGAAGCAAAAGGGAGTAGGGCATATAAAAAAAAGAGAATTTTTTATACACCAATAAATACATAAAATAGTAAACCACTACTTTTTTTTTTTAATCCAAGGAAAACAACAACAATGCAACTGTTGATAGAGAAGCTACACAAATCCACAGAAAATCCCCATTATGCTTATTGCAAAATATATTACAAGATTTGTTTTCACTACTCCAGGAATATCCTCACGCAGTACACTAAACTTTACTTAGCAGGACAAGACCAATTTAACGCTCAGGAACTTTGACTTTTTAGATATTCTTTATCTGGTGGTAACAGAAAACTTTTCATAGCTGTGTACTTGTTGTTTATACAATTTGAACAGTAATAACTTCCCTAATAGAAGAATAATATCAGTTTAAGAAATTAAGTGTCGGTAGAATTTAATGTACAAAACTGACTGGTTAACGTCAATTAGGTTTTTTTTTTTAGATTTTGAGCATTTTGTTTTCAATGTCTATGGAATACGAGTATCTTCTTTTACATTCACTTTCTTGTCATTTTGGTGCTCTTCAGCAGTTAGAAACAGAACATCAGGGAATTTCTTGTTATTAAAAAAATAAAGATCAGAACTCTTCAAGTGGCTTCATGTTCAATTATCTTTATTAAATAACCTTCACAATGTGCAGCCGAATCTATCTGGACAACGTTCCTTTTAAGGTTTTCCCTTTGCAATGTAAGCTTTTCACCTAACACTGTAAAAAAAAGATTTAAAAATAGCAAAGTTATGTGAAACAGTGATTTAAGTGCACTTGAGCACTTATTTGTAGAAGAGCTTACTGAAATTCACTTAAATGTACTGGCACGAGAAACTTGAGAATAACTGGAAATTATTTCAAGGAGAACTTATGCATGACACATTATGTCCCAACGCAACCACATATGTATCTGGGTTTTTTGGGGGGGCGTTAGGTTGTGGGGTTTGGGGGTTTTTTTTGGATATATCAAAAATTCTCAGTCAAGTGATTTCTAAATATTTCAGGAAAACAAATTATTAAATAATGTAATGTGGATTTTGCAGAAAAAATCATGCCCAGCTAACAGAGTGTTCCATTTTGTAAAATAACCACCTTGGTGGATAAAAGAAATAAAGCAGAAAGACCAGATTCAAACTTCAGGGCTCATGATAGTCTGGTTTAATGGAAAACTCCTATCATAGTGCAAATTGTAAGGAATAACAGGATTAAGAAATAGGACCATGCAAAGCTAAAATATGAACTGCTGGAAATAAATGCTTCTAAGGAAGTTAGAAGACTGAGTGATATTAATGTGCTTATTACCAAGAACTGTAGAAGACAGGTCAAGGTGATCAATTCGACAAAGTTAAGAAAGAGAGAATTACTGAGATCTGTGTGACTGTGGTAATCTGACTGAAGTTATTTTAAAGAGAAACACATAATGATTGACTGCTGCTTCCTACCCTCAGTGAAAGAGAAAGATTAGAATGTGATGAAGAGACCTCACAGTATATTGTACATTGTAGAGATATCAAGGTACTATTGTGATACCTAATAAATCCAGTTTATGGCATATTTATTTAACCAAACCAACTCACACATATGCACACACACACACACAAAACCACTTCCACTTCCCTGCCTTTAGCCCAAACAACAGTTAAAGAAACTTGTAGTAACTGAACAATAAGTCCAAATGCAGCAAGCAGCAACACAGTGTGCAAACGGTCCCCTTAAGAGCCCCACTAATCTCTGTAACTATGGGAAGCGCAACTACAGAAATTGTATTACTATGATGTACACATGGAAAATAAGGAGGTCAGTTGGCTTGCTTTTCTGGATGTCAATTAAATGCTAAAAGAAATATGACTGTGCCATGTTTGGACTACTTTAAAGACAGAAATTGAAGAGGTCAGAAAACAAAATTGAGGTGCTGCTATAAAAAATAGTAGAAAATCTGGAAAGTGTAATTTCCAAGGAAAGATCAAAAAATTAGCACATTCATTGTAATTGTAACTCTTGTTGTCCTTCCTGAATAACCAACTATATACAAAAAAAGAAAAGTCTATGCTTATCTTCACAATAAAAAGATTTTTCCAAACTACAGTTATGTTTAATTATTATGGAAAAAATCAAACTTCTCTTTTCAGACTAATAAAGTGGAGAAAGCAAACAAATTTGTCCTTTGCAAAAGCAGAACTTGCCTGTTGTTCTTATTCTATTAACCATACCACAGACACCACAGGTTATTTAAAAATAACCAGATTAATTAAATATATTAACAAAATCTAAATAATGCTATTTAAGTAGTCTAAATAAGTGATGGCTTTTCAATCAAATTATGTTTTTGCATTGGGAGACTTCAAATCAGAGAACTTATTGAAAAAAGATATGAAAAACGCTTCTCTTTCCACCATCAATTCTACCAGTCTTAATCAAAGCTTGCGTGCAGAAACCTTCAAAAGATTAACTTAAACAAGGGTTAAAGCTATATTGCAAAATTTGCAGTATAAATAACTTTGACTGCGGTACGTATATATCGTGTTAGTTTTTTGTGGTTGCTCGGATCAGAGAACGGGGAGGTGACAACAGAGCCCTCAGTAGGATAGCCATCCAAACCAGGACAGTATAACAGACACCCCTCTGCACAACAAAAGAAACTGAGAATAGGATGCTGCTGCTTAAAGATGGGTACACAGTACAATTTTGGGTGCTGCTGTTGTCCCACTGGCTTCTTCATAAGGCCACGGGTCTCCTGCAATTCACGTTATCTTTCAGCCCTGTGCAGACTTCTCAGCTACTGCAGGTGTCTCAACTGGCACTGCATGACTATGTTTAGGCAATTGGACTTGGTCCTAATCAGTATGAAAGTATTAAGGAAGTAACCGAAAGTGCTAAATCTGAAAATACTTAATACAAATCAAATAGTTGGGTTATCAAGCATTGGAACAGGCTGCCCAGGGAAGTCACCATTCCTGGAGGTTTTTAAAAGATGTGTAGATGTAGCACTTAGGGATATGGGTAAATGGTGGACTTGGCAGTGTTAGGTTTACAGTTGGACTTCCATGATCTTAAGGGTCTTTTCCAGCCTAAATTATTCTATTGTATTCTAATTTACTGCAGCAGTTTCTTACACAAAACCACCGATTTAAATCTAAATTTAGATCAACAGGATGAATAGAATTGTTCTAGACTCTTATGGGACACTACAAATGCTGCTTGATTTCAGTCTTGCCAAAACTGACTGAGTGTATAATTTACTTTATGTACAGTTTTGTAGGAATCAAACTAAAAGAAAAATATTTCCAAACTGAATTAACATTCAGTTTGGCTGTCCATGTTCATTACCACTTATAGTTTCTAGACAATACCTGAACCAAAAAAACCCACCACAAAAGGAGAAAGAGGTGGAATTGCAGGGAGCAATTTTTACAACAATGAAGCAAACAAGACAAAAATCTCAGTTCATGAATGAATACCTCAGAGATAGAACCAAGACAGCTTTAATGATGTGAGCAAGCAGCTGTGTGGTGCTTAGTTGCCAGCCAGGTTAAACCACGACACTCTTAACAATTAGGCATTCCCATGCCTTGACTGATTTACCTGCCTAAACAGGATGAAATGCAATTATCATGAGGTTTCTACAATCAGCTAGCAACCCTATCGTGTATCTTGCAGATAAAGCATTTATTGAATTAAGCCATTAATTAAATTAAATTTTTTATCCTAGAGCCAATTCTTACGGTATTTCTTGATTTTTGTTTACCCAGACACATTTTTGGAAGACCCTGAATCTTTAAAAATATTTGAAAAATCAAACTCAACAGTCTTATGAGCTGTTACAGAGAAACTATTTAGCAAAGCAGTAAGAACAATTTTGCTATTCTGAACCCTGAAAAAAACCCTCATATTGGAAGACTATTAAAAATAAAACCATAAGGAAAGGATAAACTACATCCTGGAACTGTAATGGACAGTGGAAAGAATGGAGTGGTACCACATATTTTTTAGGAATCTTTCTAATGATTAATTGTATACACAACCTTTGACCATTTCCCTAGAATACCACTACAGATTTGCACAAAATATCAGAAGAAAACTGGGATTTGTTTATTTATTTATTTTATTTTTAAACACTGGCACTACTAGCTGATACGAAGCTTTTCATCACCTCTTCTTTCCCCTCTGTCTCTGGTTACACTCTCATCTCCAAAAACTTACTGTCTTCCTTCTCAAATAACACTTGCCATTCCCTGTACATGGTTAGCAGGGACACAGTTCTGTCAGTGGTAAGAGTTTAGTCCAGCAATGGAAAATCTTTTCAATGTCTAATGACAAGTTTGCGTCAGAAGCAGCACTGCATTTCATGATCACTGATGCCAGTCCTAGTCAGTGACAAACTCAGCACCAATATAAGTGGTTAATTCCCACTGGTCTAATCTAATTGGTTAGGTACGGAATCAGCATTATAAGAACCATTTTTTCATCCTAGTAATGCTCCTGTCTCTAAAGTTTCTGGAAAGGTTATGTACCAAGTTCCTTGTCTGTGAAATGGGGTAATTGCTCTTACCTACTTACCTCAGCAGTAATGAAATGCACAACAAGGTATGATGTTTCCTACAGAGTAGTAAAAAGTTATGTGCCTTATATTGTTATATTAATTATTTCTTGCCCCTACTTGAACTGTTTATTTCATCTCCCTACTACAACTTGTAACAAAAAGATTTTGTAGTGTGCGCAGTCTTTTTGTGCATGTTTAAGTGCCTAGAGTAATCCATCTTCTTTGTGGCAACTGTGACAATAGATGCTATAGCAAGAGAAACATAAAAAATTCCATTACCTTACAAGATGCTGTGACATTGAATTATTTAAAGTTGATGGGAGTGGGGAGAGATGACAAAAGATTTCCAACACAGAAAACATTAGATAAGTGCTAAATATTACTTCTAATTATATTTATTTCCATTTTGAAAAACAGTTAGGGTCTAATACCAAGCAATAAATTTAATAAAGCAGATGCTGGGAGCATACTTCTAATTTATACATGGTCTTTTCAGAATCAAGTGGTATCATGAATAGTGTAAGACTCTAGAATTCTGTAAAATCACTGAAAAGAGAGATCTAAAGCCAAGAGTATTGTTCTGTAATGTAACTATTTCGAATTTGGATTTCATACCTCATTCTCTTTACAGTAACAAAAATATGTATGGAATATCCAGGAGCCAAGTCTTCTGCATTAAATCAGTCCTGAGCAGAAATTAAACGTGTACTGAGGTATATACTTCTATCTTGCATTTAAATCTAAGCATCTTAAAGGAATTACCTGTTTATGAAAATATTCAAATGTACAATGAGCACTGTGTAAGAACTGTAGTACTGAGCCTCTGACAAATTTGGGGAGCATGCCTTCTGGTGGCCTTCCAGAGGTCTTGCTACCAAGAGAACTATTACTGAACTATGACTTAGGTAACTATCACCTAAACTCAGAGATAACTGTAGTCTTGGAATACATCCAGACCCCTCCATCTTGATTTGAAAAGAGCCATGTTAAGAACAGCATTTTGGAATCTTGAAATCAGTTCTAATAAAATATGCTTAAGTTAGGAAGAACTACCAGCCTGTGCAGAAAAGGTATCCAAACAGATCACAGGAGCTTAGACTGAAAGAAAAGTTTGCTCTCCATGGCTAGTTTAGTTAGTTCCATAACCTTAGCAACTTCTTCTCTTATATGGAGGACAGTACATCTACCAATCTTTCCCACTCTCCCTCCCCAAAAAAGGCTACGAAAGCCTGACAGCTGTGTCTCAAATCAAAGCACTTACATGTCTTTTCATGAGTTTACTTGTTTAAGCAAATGGACCTCTAGAGATGACAATGAAAAGAAAGATTTATTACTAAAATAGAAGCAAAAGAATGAGGTTAGGAAACAACTGGAAAATGTAGATAAACTATGCTGGCATGCTAGCTCTTGCTAATGACAGGATGAAAGCCTATCAGGCTGAGATGCAACAATCAGAAGCAAGCAAGCAACTTTTATACTTGGCATCCTTTTTTATAAGGAAAAAATAATTAGTATAAAAAACATAATATACAATTAATTAAATTAGGATGTATTTTACCAACAAATAATTAGTTAAGGAAATAAAAAGGTTCTACCTGTGTCTGAATTGCGATCTTCATTTCTGGATGGACTAACAGTAAAAGGAAGTTTACGTTTCATGGAAGACTTTTCTTTCATCTCCTTCCCCACATCACTCCTATCCACTTTTGGAGTTTTGCTGTAGGATGCAATCTTGTCCTTGCTCTAATATAAATAAAAAGTATACTAAGTAATTTTTGTATAAAGCAGAATAGTCTTATAATGTATACAGACTGAAGAGACTGCTATGCGAGAATGTATGTGCATGTGTGTATGTATTTGTATTGCGTAGTTTATTCAAAAACTTTTAAAGAAACCTTACTAAAGATAATCAATGGCATTTCATTCTTTTTAAAATTTATGTTTTCGTGTTATGTCTACTTCCAGATATATCACAGTAGAACCACTGTTCACTATTAGAGCCTTGATTAATAAGCAAAGAAACAACACAAACTGGAAAAGAATTTGCTAAGTCTTAACAACCATCCCAATTTCCTTTCCTGACCATAACATAATAATCACATTAAAAGCCCATACTGCAATTCAGACTATGAATAGTAACACAGTAACAACCAAAAAACCCTCTAAAAACCATCCCCTGCCTCCACCCCCACCCCATAATCCATCTATACAGAACTCCCTTTCTATTCCAACAAGAGTAATAATGTAGTGTTTCGTTTTCTAAAGCAAAATTTACTAAGAAATCAGAAACTCTATGAAGAAACTTTTAAAACTGGTATCAAATTTAGAAGAAATAGGTACAAGCTATTTGGAATTTTTAGTTGCATAAATCTGGGATTTTTCACTTATAAAATGTATATCAAGATAAACAGAGAAATACCTGGATGGGCACAATATTAACTTATGTTTGATTACTTTGATAATATAGGAGGTCGAAGTATGTAAAAGATAGCAGGTTACCAAGAAGAGTGCTTGAAAGAACCCCCTGCAAACCCCAACGTTTTGGCCTACCAATTAAGATGCAATGTAGAGACACAACATCTGTCCGTTACACACTGCAGAAACACATTATCCAGCTATGTCAGCTATCACAGCTTCACAGCTTTATATCATTCTGAACAGATGATAAGATGAAACCTCTAAGAGATTAATTTTCTAAAGGTAGAAGAGGCACATACACTTACTTGCCAATCAGAAAAACAAAAGGTTGTTCCTTGGTACTTGTGAATCAAGAAGTTAAGAGTTATTCTGATTAGAGGAAAACTAGAATATCACTCCAAGTAAAGGTACTATTCTCGACAGCACCTTTCCTTTATTTAAAAACAAACACAGGTAACAAGAGTAGTTTGATTATAACATCTGACACTCTGAGTTCAAACTGTTGCCAAAGGAATAGGCAGAAGTGATTACAAAAAGAACCTGCAACAAACTCTACAACCTTCAGATGACAAATGTCTGTACCAGGGAAATCACAAAGAAGGGATTGGTCTATGTCAGGAGAACTCCTGAAGTAAAAGGCTGATGCCCCCAGAGAAAACTCATCTTCACTCTGAGTTTGGAAACCTGAAAAAAACCCACCCAAAAAACCCAAAACCCCAAACAAACCAAAACGTAGAATAAAACTCATACACCAAAACCAGCCCTCCTCCAAAACTGCAAAGGAAAAAACAAACACACCCCGATCTTTTTTTTTTACATACTGGAACAAGAAAATCTAAAAATCTAAACCCCTTTAAGACTCCCCTAAGCCCTTGGGAGATAAAGTGCCTGTGCTATTACTTTTGAAAGAAGCTAATCAATCTAACACAACTGATCATTTGCAAGTGCATTTATAAGTTGACAAGAGCAGGTCCAAACTCTCTTAAGCCCATTCCAGTCTCTTCCACTGCACGTAAGAATTTCCCCGCTTCAACCCAATCTCACCAAAAGTGCTCTCATCCCTTGTTGCAAACAATCCACTTATTTGTCATATGTGCACGTGTACATGTCCCACAATATAGTAAAATGGTATTGAAGTTTTATTGCTTTCTCTAGAATATTATCTTATGTTAGGTACTACGCAACAGAAGGGATCAATTAAAAATAGTTCAAATTTCCTAAGGAGGAAACATTGGGTTCAACTTGTTCTGTAGAAAAAAAGGCAAACTTTATGTGGTTGGTAATTCTTAAAAAGAATCACTTTTTTTGGTACTAATCAGTAAAATACATTGGTAGGTTCTTACGACGAGATACAAGCTGCTTAAATGATTTACATTTCTTCTTAGTCTTAAATTGTATATATGCATTATGTTAAATATTATGACTGATGCACTACTTTTTTGATAATCACCAAATATTACCTTTGTGATGATCTAATTAGGAGGAGAGACAGTTCAAAATGCATACTTTCAGATAAATAAAGACACACTGAAAATGAAAGAACAGGCTATACTCAGAAAACACAGAAACTGAAAAATTAGAGTATGTTGTTCCTTAGCTATTGTGGAAATAAACATTTAGCCACCACCAGTGGCAGACTTTCCAACCCAAAAGATGCAACGAACAGGGTGTTTGAGGAGTCTGTAGAAAGTCAATGCTATTTAGTATTTTTAGTGCCAATGCTGAAACAGAGATGCAATTAGATACGCAGACACCATCACAACCAGGAGAGAGGGAGAAGCAAAGAGCACTGGCAAAGGGAAAATAAAATGAATAGTGAATTTGAAAAACAGTCTAAATACAAAACAAAATGGGACAGGCCAGGATAAAAAACAAGGTTCTAGAAATTTATAAAAAGAATCAACTGTACAAGCGCAAGACCCCACATTAAAAACCACAAAACTCTTAACAGCCTCCTGGATTCAACTTCAAGTAAAGGAAGGCAAGAGGAGGTAGCAAGCCCTGCAGGTAAGAACAGGCATTTTGATGTAAAGAGCGAGAATTCACTGTTCCAACTACCTCTGATCACTGCAACAGCGTGCATGCCTTTCTCAGGGTCCAAAATAAGGCTCAAAATTCAGCATGAATAGTCTATGTATTAGTTTAATGTGAGCCATGGAAGCAACCCAAAACAAAGTTGACGTCTTTTATAAAGCAATCTGTAACTTAGAATATCTGTGGACTTTCTACAGAGGTTCATTAATCTAAAGTGAAAACCACTAATCAAACACCACAGACATGATAATGTTCAGATACAAAAAATATTCCTGCAAAGAGAAAGACATTACATACTTTCCATGTCCACTACATTTAGAAAACATTTAATGACTTTAGCCTGCAACAGGAGACAAGCAAAGGTTATTTATCCTCCTACTAACTATCTAACTCTATGCCAGTCAGCGTAATTAAGTATCAGAATAAACTGCCCAAGGAGACTGGAATTTCCATCAGTCAAGGCTTTAAAGAAAAGGTCTGGCAAACATCTGTCAAGAACTGAGTACAGCTTATTCTGCTCTGGGGCAAATGGATGAGCTGGATCTGCATGTCTCAACATTTAATGCATGCCTCACCGGAGGATGTAGTAACAACGAAGAATTTTCTCTCTCAAAACCATTCTAGTGTGCTATGACGAAGAACACATTTTTAATCTGTTCAACAGAAACGTCTCAGGCGGCTAACAAACAGCAGTCTAGACAATTTCTTGATACCCCATTCCAGCTCTGTTGTCTGGTACCAGTACAATCAATGACAATACACAAAAGAAGACAAGAGTGTCATATAATCTAGCAGATGTAGTAAGCCCCGGGAGAATAAGCATTCTTTTTCTGCCTATCAAAGATAATTACATACTGAAGTGTGTTCTGCATGATATCAAAATGGCTTTGGGCACTATTGTTGGACCCTTCTTAGAAGAGAGTTAATTCTTACAAACCCCAGATGTGTTTCTTCTTTGGAGCACATATCTATCATTTACTTCCTGAGTTCTGGCCATGGAAGTTCTAAAGTATAAAGTTAGATAAATTAAAATTTCATTATGTTCTTATCTTCATAAAGTATCTCATGCAAACACTAAATGGTCTATCCACTGTACACACTCTTACAATTTTTTTTATTTTATGCTCCCAAGATGAGCAACTGATATAAAAATACATGTACCCTAAAGCATATAAGCTCAGCTTATTGACAGGAATGTTATTCCTATGATTTTTTGTAAGCTCTCAGAAGACCTGAACACATGGCTGATTCACATAGCTATTTACTGGCTGCCAGAACAGCATAATGAGCATTAACTTCCACTGGACAAATATGAAAGATTAAGTCTCATAACAACAGTAACTTTACTACATTCCTCAGTCAAGAGCTAATATTGCACAATCAGTAAGAGCTAAACATTATATCAACTAGGAAAAACAAATCCTCCAAGTGTTTTTTCTTTGATCTCAATATATTAACTATTGGAATAGTCTTACACCATATATTTAGGCCATTACAATTTTTATTTTGAGAAGAACGAGGAATTTTTTAGGGACTGGTGTCCTTTAACATTACTGTTTGCAAATGCACTGTTTTGTGTGAACGTTATTTCACATTAGGCCTCCTCTGCCTACAATGCATCTATGAACATATAAGGGAACACTAATCATTAAACCACCTATCTTCTGTTCATTTACAGTCATAGAGATTAAGCTCCACAAGTAGTTCAAAGACATTTCTGCTTCAGTAACAAAGTGGACACAGAAGCAAGTAAGAGCAAGTTTATACAGCGAAGTGCAGAAGTGGTTTGACTGTACGATTCTACAGAAAAAAATAAAAAGCCAAAGCTACGTGAAAAATACGATTAGAATACATTTTTTTGTACTAAGGACCACTGCAATTACCTGAATGTTGATGACCTCAGGGTCTTTTCATGCTACTAAAAGACACAGGCATCTCTGATGGCACAATGAATGCTCACTCATTGGTCACACAATAGTGGGAAAAGCATGCAGACAAGAGGTGTTTCCAGATTAATCAAGATACTTCCATATCAAAATGCCACTAAGGGAAAAATTTTACTTTATTATCCTTTTCACCTGTATCAGTACTTCCTTACATCAGGTTAAAAATCCATAACTTTTTCATAAAAAGTTCTAATGCTTCAAAGACTATTGTCTTTAAATTCATGGTTGCAAATATTTACATATTGAGAACAGTCCTTATTTGTTTTACAGAAATTTCCGCTACTTCCTGAAGATATTTCATTTAGAATTATCACTGCTGATTTGGCCTGGTCAATCTTCACTTCAGAGTTTTACATCTGTGTGTGTAATACAGATTTGCCTTCATGATTTTATGTTGTTCAAACTCAAATTTTACTGTGTCGTTTTTAAATAATTTTCTAAGCTGACTTAAAATTATTACACTTTGGCAATTTGTTTGTTTTTCCTAATACATGGGAAAAGATAGGAGATTATTCAAGGGCCAGCTAAACACTGCTGACACTTACCTGTCCATGTGTTAGAGAACAGTTCGTGTGACTGTTTAAGTGACTACTTAATATCTTAATCATGTATTCAATTTTCTCAAAATATGACAAGAGCAACCAAGTTTTATTTATTATGCTAAAAACCTGAATACAGGAGTACTAACTGCAACACTTAAATAATTCTGTAATTTTATTTAGGATCTCATATTTTCAGTATTACATATATCAGTTTACACCATACAATCCCCAAACCAAATCCTACATTATTCTAAACTCACATTACATATTGTGCCAAGGTGGACAGCAAGACTGTACATTGACAGTGCAAGCAGTTTTTCGGTTTACTCTTTGGTATCAATCTAATTAGTCCACCATTGTGTATGTCCTTGATCAAACTTTCATCTTCCCCCAGACTTTAATTTTCTAAATAAACCTGCCTTCACTGGCATGCTAATCTCAAATACCAGGCAAGACAGAATCTGAACCTAGCACATTTGTCCATACTTCCAATTCCTATACTGCTGATCAGTCTCAACAACAAGCATTTCCTTGTTAGAGCAGCCAGCTAAGGAGAAACCTTCACCCAAACCAATAAGACAATGCAAGGGTTTTAGTGAGCATTAAAAACAGAATGTTAATTTACTCCTTTCTAAATGAAATAAAAATTTGCCATGTTTCCGGGTGGTTTAATAAACAACACCATGTTCACTGTTCTGTTCCCTGGAAAAAATTATTCATATTTTCATATGGATTCATATCTTTTTTTGGTGAAAGACAGCTGCACATACCTGTTTCAGAAGATTACCTAACTCTGCAGAGATTGCAGGGCAGGGGGGTTAAATGGCTCAGCAGACATAACTGCTACTGTTATTAGTAGATCAGAGGCAGGAGATTACTGGACAGGAAGGTGTCAAGACAACCAGCAAATACCAAACTGGGCACAAGGATCACTGCCAAGGCAGCTCCTTTGGCAGTGGCTGGAGATTCAACAGCCACTCTAGAAACTAGCACCATTTTGCTACTATGGCAGCAGGCAACAGGGAGAAGAGGGGAGGGGGAGTCAGAGGTGGAGAGTGGAAGAGGAGAAGGAGCCCCAGAAGTAAACTCTTTATTTTGATTGATTTATTTCTTTAAACTCAGATTGCAGAGCAATTTGTATGTAAAATTCAAAGCCTACAAAGGAGGAAAGTAATCTGCACTATAAAAGTACGATAATCTATTTCTGTACATTCAAACCTACAAACAAATGCATTCCAAGCATTTCAAGCCATACCTTTAGCAGAGAAATAGGGAAAAAGAAAACTTTAAAATTGGCACATTCCAGAAAACCCACTATTTTTGCTTTGATAAAAGGGAACAAATGATGAAAATTTATTTTAACCTCTGTGTTACAGATTTTTTTATATTAAAACCACAAAGCTTGAAATAAAAGTTGCGTCAGTTTTCCTAGCACGAGCAGTTGTTACATCTTCAAGATTTTCCTGTGTCAAAAGCTTTTTTCACAAATACTGAAGTGTCAAGCTAACAAGAGTTTATAAAGCCAGAAACTATTTTTTTAGTTAAATAAATAACCTAAAATCTTTACAAAATGTAGCTTATTTACAAGCGTATAAATGAAAAGGCAGTACTGAATACCACTAAATGTCATTGCAGTAGCCTTCCTATTCTTGTTGCTTGTAGGCCCCAGAGTTTCCCCCCACCTATTCCCCGTGTTGAATGACACTTCAATTAACTCCACAATATCCCAAATAAGCACCAGAACAAAACCAGAACAAAAAAAACCCAACATTTTTTCATCCCTTTACTAGTAAGCCAATTTTCTTTCCCCATTTTACTCTGTTATCTTCCTCTTCTTATCGAAATAGTTCAACACAGCTAGCAAAAACAACTAACTTTGCCTCACTTCATTGGGACCCATAAAACAAACTGGGAAGAGACTGAAGCTCTGGTGTTTCCTATGAATGTTTTCAGATGACAAACAGTTGAAGCAGATGCTGGATCTTATCTTTTCCTATTTTTTCATCTCTCCCTGTCTTATATCCATTCATTAAGTGATCTTACAGAGAACAGATACTTCAACAAAATAGTAACAGTAAGTATGATCACACACAAACACACAATCTCCTTTTCCAGAGAAAACAGTTTTAAACATCATTTGGGAGATAAACATATTCTCTCTCCTTAGGGGAATATACAACTCATCATTCACAATACAGAATAAACCCAACACATCCAGCTTCCTTTTGAATTAAGTTGCAAGTTACAATAAAAGGCATAAATTGTGTTCCCTGGTTTAATTTACAGTTAAAGCCATATAGAAACTTATTTTTTTCTGCACTCAAGATATCAAAATACAGACTCATATTTATTTCTTCCCATTACAGTAACAAAAATCGTGATAGAACACATGCTTTCTGTTTCACTGAAATTAAATGGACATGAATATAATTTTGTTACCTTTCTTGCAGTTGTTTTTTCCACCATGGTGCTATCACTGTCAGAATTTTCAACTTGAACTGTTTTTGTAGACCCAAATTTGGGCATTTTATAGTGGTTTAGCTAGTTGTATCTTGTATCAGTGGGTTCATCGTGTGTCTGAAAAATAAACAACCAACCAACATTATATAAATATACATACAACAGTGTCATTTCAGGACAAATGTGCTACTGCAGATGGTATCAGCACTAAACAGTACCCCAAAAAAAGATAACAATAACACATGACTTCAAGCATCCCACTCATCTGCAGCTCAAACCTTGGGGTGAAAACCTGGAAGGTCTAACACAGCTACTACTAGGGACGGTGTCATCAGAAAGCCACCAAGTTAGTTGCTGAATTGCCTCATCCCTCTGACTTACCTCTTTGGCTTAACACTTCTGGATATTTGATGGCTTACTGATTCAATATCTCACTTAATTTTATAGGTAATAAGACTGGGAGAATGCACAAGATCATTTCTAGCAACAGTGTGAAGAGAAATTAAGCTTTCTAGCCTGGGAAACTGAAATATTGTCTGCCCAAAACATTACAGAATGAAGGTCAAAACTCGGTGGTTTGCTATCCTATTTGTTGGAACAAGAGACATATGTTAGAAGAACAATCTTCTAAAGCTTACACCTGGAACTAGAAACTCTAATTTCTACTGTCAAGCACATTAATTACATAAGCCATTGCTATATATATGTATATAAAGCTCCAAGAGCTCTGTGGTGTTTCATTTCCAGGGTACACCAAGTAAGTGTCATTATAGATTCACATAATGGAATTTTGATTTTTCCATGTTAGTTTTGATTCTACTTTTCTACTTCAAGAGAAGCAAAATATTTTTAATACATAGAATCCTTTAGGTTGGAAAAGGCCTTTTAGATCATCAAGTCCAAGCACAATACCTATCAGGGAAAGCCAGATTGCATAGCAGAAGCCTGCTCTATACTTTCAACACTGCCAGAAATACAGTCTAGTGCTTTTTAGCATTATTTATTTAGCATCTCATTAAGAATCACAAAGTTCTTATTACAAAGAAGAAAAGTTAAGATAAAGAAACAGGCCAAAATATCTTGCCAGCACACCAGAATTTTTACTACACAAACCATTAAGTACTATGGTAAGTGAGTTCAGCAACAGAAGACTGCAAATACTATCAATTCTGAATAACAAACAAGGGACAGAGAACTAACGTTTTTCTCTATATTCTATGGTTCAGGAAACTGCCAAGACAGGAGCTAAAATGAGATGGGAATCAGCAGGGCAAACTCAGCTCACTACAGTGCCTAAGTAAAAGATCATAGAAACAGAATGGCAAGGGTTGGAAGGGACCTTGGGAGATCATCTGGTCCAACCCTCCTGCTAAAGCAGGTTCACCTAGAGCAGGTTGCACAGGACATCATCCAGGCAGGCTTTGAATATCTCCAGAGCAGGAGACTCCACAACCCTCCTGGGCAGCCTGTTCCAGTGATCATAGAAGAAAACATGGCAGATAATATTAGAAAGCTAACTTAAAGAAATTTGTACCAAGAACTCTCATTTGACTTGGAGAAGCTCATGAGCCATCATCTTCACATCCCCAAAGGTGCACTGGAGATTCCCATTGACTCTGCCCAGTGTTGTTAACAGACAGATGTGTTATTAGGCCACTACGTACTACTCTTCGTAAATCCCAAAATATATTTAAGAGATTTGTGGCTTAGCCAAGACTCAGAAGCCAATTTCAGCTGAGGGTGAAAACCAAGAAATCTAACACAAAAACATGGCTTAGAGCAGGAACAGTGTCATAACCAAAAATGCCAACAAAGTCATCTGCTGAACTCACTTGTCCACCTGACTAGCCTCTTCCACAGAATGAAGAACCACTTGTCTTGTAACAGAAAAGAAGAGGTCAAATGAAAAGTAAAATTGCATTTGGCATCACTTTAAAGCTGGTAATGTTTTATGGGTCTTTTTGAACTGATGTGATTGCAGTCTTAGCGAGTCTTGTAGTAATTTTATGTCTCAGCTAGACATCACTTCAGGTGTGACATTTCTATTGTTGCTTTACAGTGAGGATTTTGGGATCATCACGTAGCCAATTTGTTGCTGTTATAGGACCAAGGCCGCTATTTTGGTTTGATACAGATAACTATCAACTGGTATTTTGTCTTTGGCAGATGACTTTGAGAAAACTGTTTTGCACACTAGACCTGACACACAAAACTTTCATATTCAAACAAATTTCTACACAGCACCCCCCACCCCCTCAAGACCTAAACTACAAGAAATTCCCTTACAGAATACTTGGCTAAGATTAATACTATTGTATACAACAAAGTAACATCTTACTTTACTCTTCCAGAACAGGAGAGGAAGAACAAGAGGGGAAGGAAAGTTCAAAATACTCAATCCTGAAGTCAGAAAATTAGGAAATGCTGCACTAATGTCTGCTCTTTTCCTCCCTTTCCCCATACCTGAATTTTTTTAACTATTTTTTTTTAACATTAACCACAAGGAAGAGCTTAATTAGAAACTGTCTCTCATACAATAACCTGGTTCTTGTCTTCACTGTGGTAACAAGATACAATATTCTGAAATTCCTACTGTTCTACTCTTACCCAAGACAAAAGACACATTAGTGTTTTCCCTTCATTTATGTAGTGTCAGTAGGATTATGCAGCCCTACCCATACAGAGAGTAATTGTTCACTTTTAATGGATGGAAAGCACATGGTTATTTGCTTTTCCTAACAGTTGCAGGAAGAAAAAAGGTTACCGATGCAATGCAAAATACTCTAGAATGAGTTTCCTGTAGTTTACAAAAACATGTCTTAATCCTAAACGAAGCAACGAGTCAGTATCTTCACAGACAACAACTACTGTTCTGATTACACCACACACAGGGCATTACCATAGCAGCAAATATCTGTTTTCATGAGTTTAACAAGAAAACAGAAGCCATAAATCTGCTTTTGCTCAGTTAGCCTCTCAAATCCTCTCCTTAAGTTTTAATTGCAACAACTCCATTGCATGTATCATCATAATTGCAACTACTTTAAAACAGACCAATGTATGAAAGTTATCTTTTTCTAATAAAAATATTTCTCATTGCATATGCTGCTGTTTTCTTCCCTTCCTTTTTTCCTGCTTCTTGATCCCCTGAAACTATCGCCATTCCCGCTTTACTTCTCTTCCTTTCCTGGTTCGGTATGCCATTCCCGATACGTTTCTGGTACCGACAGTAAGGAGCCCAACTTCATGAGCTTAGTACAATTTAGTAGCTTGGGCTTGGCTCCAGTTCATCTTATTTGCCTCACCAGTAGGGGCTAAACCACATTAACTGAACAAGAGTTCCGCCTTCACAAAAGGCCCAGCCTCCTTGCATGTCCTTTCAAGTCTTACTGAACAGAAATAGTTTATTTTTAAAAACAGTAGACCAAAAAAAACCAAACTTCAAGCTACAGGTATTGTATAGGAGCGAGAGGATGATGAAAACATTTTCAAAAGAAATTTAAAGGTATTTTAAAATAATACTGTTAGCACAAATAATACACAAATGTAAGTAAATGAAAACAGAAAGCATAGGATGTTTCCATTTTCTTCACCACATGATCAAAATTAAATGTGAATTCATTCAGTTCTTGACCCCAAGCCAATTATGTTTTGAAGAGAAAACTGCTTTGGAAGTTCACTAGAACTGAGTATCACACACTGGTTTATTAAAGCAGAAACATCCCAACAATTACACTGACACATGGCAGTATTTCCATTACATGTTTCATCTGTCAGGTTGCTATTTCACAATCCCTGTGTGAAATACTTTTCAAAAAGACATAAATACTTCAAATATTTGAGGAAAAAAATACTTTTCATAAAGGGTACGTTTTTTTATTTCATAAGATACCACTATGGTCCAGAAATGTAAGCAAACTATTCAATCCATGATCACATACTGTATATATTACAATAAAATTCTGACCTAAAGAAGTGATTTTACTGACATTTTAACTTTATTCCCATTTGCTTGCAGTTCAGTGCCATTTCAAGTCATGTTCTGAACACAGTCAACAAACATTTGCATTCGAAGTGAAAATGTAGAACATTAGCAGGTTCTTCAAGGGAAACCCAGATAGATCTGTCTGCTTTCCTTCAGGGCTGTTTCTTAATGCAATTACTGGTTTACCAGGCAGTCTTGATGGCATATTTCAAATCACCAGAACCCTAAACTAAAAGTTAAACTCTTTACATTCAAATTATTCTCCTCTATCACAACAAGCAGCACCATCACTTTTTACCTGACAAACAGGGACAGCTGTGCTTTTTCCCTAACAAACTAATTTCATGCTTTTCAATAAAACATAGAAATTGCTTCCTACTAAAGAAACTTCTCTGCATGTAACAAAATCAGGTATTCTCATTTTATGTTTGGACGTCTTTCCTGCACATTCATTATCAGTTATCAATGTCCTTTTATTTAAAATACTGTTGAACTTTTCTCTCATTATTCACCTAAATGAAGTAATTCCATTTTTTTCTTAAAGTAACAAAGGTAAGCATTTTGACAGATCTACAGGCAGTGATATAAAAAGCTAAATTATTTCATTAAAAAACACCCCAAAAAGCAAATAAAAAACCCCACCAACCACCAGAATTTCAGATATAACTAGCTACAGAAAATCAGGCATATTACAAATCTCTAGGACTAACACGTCACTGTATTAATTTGTATAAGCTTTCATCTAGCACTGATGAAAGGGCGTGCCTTCACCTATGTAAAAACCAGAGAATTCATGCAGTACTCCAACAGCGCCGCTGACACCATCGTTCAATCCCTTTATATTAATTTTTGCTTTCAGCCCAGTCTCCTGAGAAACTGAGGCCCATGTGTTTGTGTTACATGCATATGTATGATTCACCAATGACTTTCAAGTCTGTAGATGGATTTTCTTTAAATTTGACAGCAAAGTTTTCAAATATATTGAGCACTCACAAATATCATGGAAAAAGGTGGCTGGCAGATAATAGAAACAACAACAATAGTAATCTGTCACTGTTTTCCCTGAAGGGAAGTTTCAACATGAGCTTCATGCCATATTGCACTTAAGAAAACTCCAGATAATATGACCTTGATAAGCCACTTTCCTTCTTTTCCCCTAGTCACAAGGGAAGTTTCAGTTGAGACCTGCACGTTACCAGAGTCAATCAACCGTAAGACACAAATCTATAAGAAATTAAGCATCGCTATTTCTGGTCCTCACAGAACTACTTGTTTCCTTTCTGGTTTACAATGCATGCTTACCTTCTTATTCCTGCACATCTTCTCCATAACACATCTAGCAAAAAGTTACATGATGCTTAGGGAAGGTTTTGTTTGGTAGCCCTGTTATATAGTTGATCTTGAAGGTTAGCTGACTGCTATTATAGCAAATCAGTGGGGCACAAGACTGAAATTCTATGAGAATATTAGTAGTAGATGGGTTAATTTTCAAGATATGGCATTTATCCTTGAGCTCTAGAATGCATTTGCATTTTAAAAGCAGTGGATCTAGCATAACACTATGTTCTCAATTACCTCTGTTCTTCTATATTTCTCATATATTATTTCATCTGAAGAGGAAAAAAAAATGAAGAAAAATATCCCTCTCTTCCAATAGGGATTTACTCCAGACTGGGAAACAGTGAATCGACTGTACAAAATTTCTGCTATAAATATTTGACAGGAGTGTTTCAGAATGTTTGCTAAAATTAAACTTATGAAAATGACAGCTAAGACTACATCTACATTAGCAAGAAGCACAGAATTATCAAGAGCAGATCTGTAGAGTGGAACAGCTGGTAACAAAAATTCAGAATTTACACTAGTCACATTTAGCAGGTTTGCTCTGGACTAGTTCTAGTGCAGTCCCATGTATTAAACACACTTTAAAGGTTGGAGCACATTCAGCACATTCCTGAACAGATCTCTTGGCTTAAACCAGGAGGAATCAAGCTCTGAAGCCACTGCATAGGGCAAACTGAACTACAGAGAGGAGAGATAAGGATAGTCACTCTAAAGGTGTATTCCTGATTCAAACCAAGACACTGATACAGATTTCCTCTTGGAGATCTCCTCCCTCCCACCCCCAAGACTTTGTCTCTTCCAAGTTTATTTAGAAATGACTGGTATGATCGAGATCTCAAAGCTATTAAGAGTCTATTATGGAAAGGAAAAAAAAAAGTTGGTGAATGAGTATAAGAGAGAGATGTCTAAGAACAGCTGAACTGAGGGAAAGGCAGGCAAAAGCCAACATCACATATTCTGTTCAGAGAAAGCCAGCTGGCCAACCCGTATGTACATACTGGCTAATTAAGAATTATGTAGGTAGCTGCCGCCTAGCCATGCCAAATGTTATCTGTATTCTGGTGGGAGTGTCAAAGGCAGCTGAGGTTAATGCACTGGGAGAAAGGGAAACGGGTATAGTACAAAGGACCAAAACCCACAGAAAATGGGGCTTTTAAAATATGGTAAGGAGCAGAGTTTAAGAAAAAGATATTAGCAAAAAGATGTTCATTTAACTAAGTTTAACACTCCTTGGGTTCTTTTTTTCTTCTTATCAGGAAAGTGCAAATGACTTCAGTATTTTATTTCACAATAAAAGCATGTTGCCTTCAGCAAACAACTTAGAGAAGTGATTTCTTTCCAAAAGAGAGGCTAACAAACTCCAGCATTACTTAGCACTACATGAAACATTGTGATGGGAGATGTAGCAGCACTGTCATTTTTTTTCTTCTTACAGTACTCAGTGTTTCTATACAGACAGTTACTCCTGGTCAGACCACAATGCATATGTTATCAGATCAGCATCTACCTTTTCACCTACAGTGTCCAGTAACAAAAAGGGTGCAAGACAGAATGAAAAATTATTTGGGATATTTTGGTTAGAGGCTGGGGACATACTAAGAGGCACAAGACCAGGAATTTGGGACTGTGGGTAAGGAGACCATTCAGATACAACACACAGTAGGAGGGTAGTAAAGTCTAGTAGCACAGAACTGGGCTTTTCTGGCTTGGGAATTTAAATACCACATCTATGAAAAGAACATCTGTATTTCTACCTGGTATTTCCCACACAGAAGCATGCCTGTGAGAACTAAAGCTTCAGATTAGCTAAATGAGAGAATGTGACTGTGATGAGAAAGCAGCAGAGAGAAACCTGAGAGGACAGGCAAGAAGGGATTGTGCTTGGGAGGACAGCACAAGAGACTCCAGGATCAACACAAGAATTTTTTCCCCAGAACATGGAATACAAACCAAAATTCTTTAGTCTTGCTATTCCTGTGGCCCTGTAAAAAAGCACAAGTGTTCCATCTCCTTTTACTTTTAATGGAGAATGGCAGTCTTACTACTGTGGTCAGTTTTCCGTTACCTCCTTGGACAGACACACTTGTGGAAATGAAGTCTTAAAACACTGCTGATGTCTCATGAGAATGTCAAAATGATGGTAAAGGATGGGACATCGCCCAGGGCATGCACTTAATCCCATTAGAACATTATACAAAATACTGTTCCGAAATTTCAAAGTTTCAGAGTGACTGTAGCCACAGAAATATTAATCTTCGTACCAAGGTCTTCATTGCAGAGGACTGTATAAACACAGCTATTCTATAATCATTGCAGCAGTTTATTTGACCTTTACAATGAAGACAATGAAAGGGCTATTAAAGGCTTCATTTGAGCAAAAATAGTTTTATTTTCTTGTGCAGAATCCTATGAAGAGTGTTGAGTGTTACATGGTTCCCAAAAAATACTTCTTCCCAGTCATTTAGCAACCGAGGGTGCTGCTGGAGTCCAGCGTGCACATTACTGTTAAGTATGATTACTAAACAACTCCCAGGGTGCTAAAGTCAAAGTTGAGTAGGTATGAGGTCTATACAGTAAAACATTTTTCCCAAAAAGCTGATAATACCTTAGACATATGCAGCTATAATGGACTAAACATACACTGCAGTATATCCCTACTGGCAAGCCTGCCTCCTGCCACAGGCTAGAAGCATATTGTCTGTTACAAGCTTAAAGGAAAACACATTTTGCATAAAAAAAGACTAAATAAGAGGCTATTTGCGTATGTTATACTATTTAAGACTAAATTTTTATCATCACCACTTCCTGTATGTGGCGTGCACTAAAATACCATCAAATACAATGAACAGAACAATTTACCAGGCACTTTTTGCCCTGTGCTCCATGGTGTCTCATTGTACTTGCAATCCAGTTCTCTAGCAGTAACCAGCAAACAAATTACTAAAAACTAACGGCTTTAGGTAGCACACCAATTTAGTATGTTGGAGAGAACAGTGCCTAAATGATACATGCAGTGGCTTTTACAGATGAAAGGTGACAAGCAACTTGGAAAATATTCACAAGCTCTTTTCCCACACACGATTGCGACAGTTCAGTCCATGCAGATTCCAGTGTCAGAGTTATGATGAAAGAACTAAGCTCCAACACAGTCTCAAACTAACGGTGCCTAAGGCAACAGTCTGTTGCGGTATTAAGTGCAAATGCAGTACCCAGCATGGCCATGAGTCACAAATTTGGCAGATTTTACCACATTTGATGATAAAATACGACAAAAACACTTTTGGTCCAGAAGTGAGGAATTCTTTTTTATTAGAATTTTCCTTTAAGATTTGCACAATACTTGAGATGCCTTTGTGGCTAGAACACACAGCACTGAGATCGGTTCTATTCCTTTCTTTGCTATACCTGTTGTGCAACCTCAGAAAAAGTGCCTTACCCCTCCACTACAGCAATTCTCCCTACCAGTTTTTAGATGATACACTAAAAATCAAAGAAAACAAATCAACAGCCTAACATAAACACATCTTTCAGAAATATATGCCGTAAGATAACTTGGATATGTGTATTTTGGAGACTCTTCAGATCCTAGCTAATATATGGAATGGACTATTAGACTCGCTGTCCTATCTCAGAGTATTTCTACATTCTAATTTGAAACGTTTAGATACTGTACATCCAAACATACAAGGTTTGTACAAATCGTTCTGTAGTAAGAGAAATAAAATATTTAACCCCATTTTGTAAAGGTGTCCTTGAATAGTGAAATAGGAATGGGCAGTGACTACTCATTTTAACAGCTTTTAATATACTCTGAAGTACAGAACAGCTTTTAATATACTCTGAAGTACCTACTCATCGCATGCCAGACTACACTACACAGGGCAAGGATGAAGTCCCTAAAGAACAGCCGACACAGGCAGCAAGAAAGATTTTCCGATACTTCAGCTGGAATTCACCACTACTTCCTACCAAAATAAAGAACGTATCTCATAGTCTAGGAATTTCTACTAGGAAGAACAAAAAATGAAACGACATACAACTCTTTCCTATGCAGAAAACAAACAAGACTCTTTGCAGAGGTTTTGTTGCACTTGTCTATATAAGGCTTTGGCCTCCTACCCAGAACGCCTTCAAATCCATGTTTTAAGAGCCTGAGTTTACCTGTGCATGGTTTCAAGTGTCAAGTTCCACAGATTTCACAACATGTTCCAATTTATTTTCCATGCTAATAGTAGCACCTAGATTTGTCAACCTCTTTCTAACAAACATGTTCTGTTAAAGAACATGACTCAATCTGGAGTTTTCTGACTGAGTTTTAGTAAGGCTTTCTTTTTTAAAAAAAAAAAAAACCTAAACACATGCTTACCAAAGAACACAAGAACTTCATCGCTCGTAGAATTAAAGAATAGTTGAGGTTAAGGGACACCTGGAGATCATCTAAGTCCCTCAGTTATCTAGTCAGTCAGATATTTCCAGTTGTTCTTGTACCTTACACAGACCAGGTTGAGTTTGTTACTTGAGCAGGAAAAAAATGGTAAAAGAAATCATGGAAAATATAAACCTTCCTATTTGTGACTAACTGTAGGCACCTATAAATCACACAGCGGACTTTTACAAGCAGCACACTGTGGAGTAAGAAAAAACTTTGGCCCAAAATTTAATTTACAAAATCTTACTCTCTGACTGAAAAAACCACACCTCAACATGCCTTTGAGATTTTTTTGCATGAATTGTCTTGAATTTTAAAGGTACTACTGGTTTACAAATTACAGATAGATCATGCTTCAGTAACAGCTGCACCTGAACAAGAGATTGCTCCTCTTTCATGTCAGAGCTCATCATTAGAAATACACCTGCACTTCTTCCTGTAATTTTTTCTTGCAACTGTATTTATCATAAATGTCAACCAAATAAGGACTGAAACTCCTATTGGAGTAGTGTTAGACATACCTCGACTCACGCTTTTAACTAAAACTCAAAAATCTACCTGTCAGAATGAAACCAACACACTGGCACAGATTTGTTTCTGAAAGTAAAAAAACAAACAAGACAAAACAAGTAAGTTTTTTAGGGTATCTTACAAGTCTGATTTTATTTATACTTCCTTGGACATGACCAAGCAATATATTCATTTGCTGAACATTCCATTTAAGCTAGTTTAGCCCTGCTGAAATATTTAAGTAGCACTCAAAACAAAAAGTGGACTTCAGCTTTCTGTGATCATTCTTACTACTGGCAAAGGCAAATTCTCATAGCAATTGAAGAAAGTTGCTTCTGTTGCTGTGTGAACATTTTTGACAACCTGGTGAATTTCTGAGGAACCAACTGACCAGAAACACATGTAGCAAGTGGCTTCACTTGCTTCCAGAGAGCGAGAGAATCTATTTGTCATTCATACCATGATTTCCTGCTATTTCAGCTTGCCTTGATTTCCACCTTCTTAAAGGGAAGGAAACGTCTACAACACTTTTTAAAAATTTTAATAAACATCTTAAATTAAAAGGAGGGCCTACCCTGGACAATACCACAAAACTTAGTATCCATAAATCAAAACTGGGAAGAAGGGTTTGGCTCCCCCTGCTTTCACAGACATTAATTTATTTTCACAATATTGCTGGAAGACGAGAATTCATTATTTCCTTCATTTTACAATGGCAATTTAAGTTCACAGAAATAATGAGGTCAAGAGTTTGACCAGTTTGCCATACCCATAATACATTATGGAATTCATTTTTTAGATCATTTCACATTGGATAGTACTTTATACTTGGTGAGACCATAGCTACTAGGGACTTCAGTTTCAACCTGCGCAAGAAACTCCTCTTCCCTACCACTGCAGAATGAAAAACGTGAAACAGTCTCAAAGCCATTATCAACAAGTGAGGAAAACACTTGGAAAATGCTCATTAAAAGCCTGTATCTTACACAAATTCCAAAACAGCCTGAAATTTGGTAATTTTCAGGGTCAGTACTCAACTTTCTTCAGCATGGGACTTTTTTTTCTCTTCCTGCAACCTCTCCTAAGTTAGAGAACTTATTTCAACCTCTGCAATAGGACTCCTCTTGGAGCAGTATCCTGGACTCCACAACTGCAATTTATCCCCAGAGGCCTATCCTGTTCATTATTTAAAGGGAAGTTTCAACCAAAACCCAACAACTTGAGATCCCATTCTTCCATCTGCAGAAGAGCAAATGAGCAATGCCACTCTAATATATGGCAGACAGCATTTCTGACACACCAGGATATAACAGTTAGTGACACTGTAGTATACAGCAAGAAGGTGTGCAAATACAGACAAGAAGAACTTGCTTCACTTCTTTTGCAACGGACTCTCATTTCCTTCCTTTACTTTCTCTAAAGTTTCCAGCCTCAAATAGATTCTGAGATCCTCCCACTGCAAATGTCACTCTGCACATCAAGATCATGAAAAAAATAAAAGCAGCTTGTTGATACCAGACTTCTAAAATCATAAGGAATTAATTACTGTTTATGTCTTGCCAAGGCACTGAAAAAACATAAAAAATAACATTTTGTCAAAATACCCTTGCAGGTGCTATGCCAAACAATCTAGTCTTGCTTGGCATATAAGAGCTAAAAATTATCGACAGAACATGACAGAAGAAAAGAAACAAAAGGATCCCAGCAATCTATAAATGACCTTTGATGTTCTTCCACACAGATAACTGAACTTGGAAGAACGAAAGAAAATGACCATGCTAGGCTCTACTTCAACTTTGAGACCTCACAGTAGTACAGTAAATATTAAAGTCCAAGTATCAAAAAGGTGTAATTTTCAAAGGATGGGACACTCTCAAAGAATAAGCTAGACTCATGGACCCAAAACCTGGGTAAACTCACCTGCATCAAGCCCCATCCAAAAGAAGATACCAAGAGACTGCCTCCAAAGACCCTGTAAGGTGCTGAGAAAAGGTATGAAACAAAAGAAGTAGGGAGGGGATTAATTCTTTCCTAGTTGACTCTTGAACATCTCCTAGGACACTGAACTCCTTCCTAACTTCAAGAAAAAAAAAAAAAAAGCTATGGGAATTCATTTGTTTACATAATGTCATTTAGGGCCAAACCCAATGTTGGCAAACATGGCCTAAACTGGCAGGATACTACAACCCTGAAAACAGGCAAGTGGGGAAGATGGTGCTTTGCAACAGGGATCCCAAAAGAAGATTTGATGTAAACAGACAGCTGAAACAGGGAAGCAGTGAATGAGAAGGTACCTGAAGAAACAAAAAGTAAGATCAAATACTATGATTTCTTCACCTTTATTTTTGAACAGAAATAGCTTCTCAAGTCTGAAATCCTAAGTGTTAGTTGTTTAGTAAAAGAAATACACAGGGCCAAGGGACTGTCTTTACAATAGGTACTCTCTGATTTACACCTCAATCGTACAGACATGCATATTCAGGATAAACTTTCAGAACATAAATCCTACCAACTTAAGATTACAGAATTATCCATTATTTCAGAGAAGCATTTGAAGGGCTGTAGGCTTCCTTAATAGTGAAGCATGTGGCTGAACACATGCTACAAATGAACTTGCAAAACCGTACTCTTAGATAATTAATAATTTTCACAACAAGATTGAAAAAACACTTGTTTTTCTATAAAAGGATAAAACAGTAGGACACAATATCATAATGGCATACCACTTTTCAAGAATGGCAGAATCTTCATCAGTAAGCTAGTACTATCTTGCTGTTAAAAAAAAAAAGAGATTATTCTATCACCACTATTCCTCTATTTTCTCATATAATTTCCTCTTAATACCCAACAAAAGTGCTGTATTCAAAGCACTTAAATTAATATTTCATGACAAAACTAATTTTAAATCAAACAGCTTAGAATACTAAAGCTGAAAGTTTGTGGAACTTGCGTAACATAAACCAGATGACATTTTTATCAGAGAATGGTTAGAAATTATTTAAAAGCAGAAAGTCCTCCGTGATTCCAAGAGACTTGAGTTGAAGTTTCTTTTTATGTGTATAGGTATACATCCCCTGCTCCAAACTGGGAGGGACAGGGACAAGATGGAAAAAACGTATGTTTAAGAATAGGGTTAACTCCCAGCATTAACGACAAACAGAAACAAACAAAAAAGCACTCCCTCTCTCCAGAATGGTGATAAACCTGCCTTCCATTCGTCAGGCATTGACTCCCATTCCAGTTGGGCAGGAATAGCACCAACAGTGACAAGGGGCATCATTCCTTCTGAACCACATATACCGTTTCCAGAGCATTCCTCCATGTGGGCCAGTAAGGAACTGCAACCACTGCCAGAATTCAAGATTAATCTGAAGGATGTATTGTCTTACTCTCAAGTGCATTTCTCTACTCTCAGGTTAACCCTTTGTCTTTTCATGGAAGATACTAGCGTTATTGTTTTTACATATGGCTGGCTGTTCTGCAAGAAAGCACTAGAAAGAAACAAGCAGAATGATGAGAGTACAAATACAACTGGCTGAACAAATAATTGGTTTTGTCCTTGAAAGGAATTTTGCAAGATCAAAAATATCTTAAGTTTCTTCTCAGGTCTTATTAATACTCAAATGATAATTTCTGAAGAAATTCTCTTATTAATATTTATGCTTTAGCTACTTTTCATATTTCTCCCTCGGCAGCAGAAAATAAGGTCGTTTCACTTTCAGTTTCTCACTCACGAGCTTACGCTGAGTTGCAGGTACTGGAAGAGACTTTCTTCAACTGAATTCCAGTACAAACAATGTAGAAAAGACATTCATGTATTTATCTTTTCTTTCTTAAAAAAAAAGAAACCAAAATACCAGAAACTGCACTTTAATAAGCAAGATGAAGTGCAAAGAAGTCTTATTTATATAACCAGTTAATTAGTCATTTAAATTAAAAAACCAAAACCCAAAGAAACTTCATTAAGAATCTGCCTATGAACTTAGTAGAACGCACCACAGCTTGACAAGACTACCACACACAGGCTGTACAAGAAGAATGCATCCTTTGACTATTAAAAATTAATTTAGTCAGGAAAAACACATTACCTACAAAAGCTGAAAAACATTTCTATTTCGCATTTGAAAGAAAAAAAATGTTTGAAGTTTTACAATTTATCAAGCCTTCAGCAACAGGTTCAGCATGGAATCCCAAAAGACTAACTAAAATTCGAACTCTGTAACATTTTATTCACACTGCTGTGGTGAATTCCAGGTTCAACTGGTCATGCCTATAAGCAATCTGCTCCAGCTGACCCCGCTCTGAGCAGGGAGGTGGACTAGATGGCCTCCAGAGGTGACTTCTGATCTCAACTAGTCTACAATTCTGTTCCATGAATTAAAAATGCAGATGTTCTTTACCTCAGCAGCAGCACAAACTACCGGCAGTTCTTTCCTCCTGCTGATATGTTCAACATGTGAAAAGATTCAAGTCTTCTACATTCTCCAGCAACTTATGCTATGTAGTCAGGACAGTGTTTATTCCAACAAAAACTTAACGCTGGTGGCTACAGCCACCTGCATAGCTTGTGAGTACTAACATCACATTCAAGTTAAATCATATCATTAAGACAGCTGCGTAGACTACAAATATCGTATTCTTACTGAGGGACATACCTAGCTGTCGAAATACACATGTACATGGAACAACCTCACCTCTTTACTCTGAGAACCAGACGTACATAAGCCTCCCAAGTGCCTGAAGGGATCTCCCTTTATTCTGCATAGCCTCACAAAATAAAGGAGATTCTTTTCTTTCCCAAAATAGGTTCCCTCTTCATAGGATCAAGAGAGTCACGCTTGCCCAAGAGCTCTGGCTCTCAGGAGTCAAAGACATTTATTGCAAAATCCATTAGTCCTCCCTTTTAATCTACAAGTCTAAAAAACTTGTATGTTCACAGGTGCTTCCTCTTGAGTCTTTTTTAGGATGTCCTATGGGTTCAAAGGAAGCACCTGCACAGATGTTCAGCATACTATGATACTCCCATTAAGCTAAATGGAGAAGTGGAGTTGTAAGCTTCAGTTTTGATCTACTCGTTATCCTTTAAAGATGTAACTAAGTAGATCTTTGTCAACTAAGAGATTATTCCATTAGCACAGTGCATACGAAAGGAAGACTTAAAAGCTTTTCTATCAGCACTTTGCCAAACTTAAGACAAGCAAGCCTATTGCCAAGTAAGTTTAAATTCCTTCTACAGGAATCTGCATCCCCTGTGAAGACCTTCTAAAGATCTCCAAGAGAAGAGATTTCAAATCTACTCTAATACGTTATTACTAGAAACTCAGTAATTTCTATTGAAATCTTCAGAAGCTAATGATAATATGCCAACCTGAAAACAAGAAACCCCACAACTTATATACAGCACTGGCAGAAGGAACATAACCTAAAAACATGCAAAGGCCCTTCACGGGCTAAAAGCAGACGAACTGCCACCACCTACTTGCAGTCCTTCAACTTTAGCAGGATGCACCATGAGTAAAAGAGTCCGCTTGAGTGCTACCATTCATGAGTAAGACCTAAAACAGTAGATGCAGGGGAGCGGGGGGGAGGAATCAAACTTCTGACTCTGACTAGGCTTACTGGGTAACTGAGGTTTTTGTAATGGCTAAATTGTGAAGACATGCAAAATATTCAACGGTCTTTATTGCCACCTCTTGGCCATCAACCACATATCACAAAAGTAACAGAACAAAATCATATGCCAGCTCCTTTACGGAAAGCATTTTTCTTTGGGGGAAAAGAGATAGTGAGGTAACACATGGAGTGGAAACAGAATAACCAGAATACTGTTTGCATACAAGTATAACTATTTAGAGCTGTAAAACTGCAGCGAGTACTGCAATTAACTTTCATTAATGTTTTACTATGTCATCTGGAGAATTGAAGGGACTGGAAAGCAAAGAACTAGTTATTTTCAAGACAAAAGACATTTTTTTTTATTTATTTAAAAAAAGTTAATACGGTTGTCAAGACACCTGTCCCTTCCTGAAGTCAGAAGACAAATGGATTAGCATTGCTCACACTAGAAAGAGAATATGACTAAATGATCTTTCCATTTTCCCTTTATCAGCAAACCAGCAGTAAGAACTCAGATTAGCAAGGTGCTGAACAGTGTAGAGCACCACAGAAATCTGATTTCTCACAGCATTCTTTGTTGCACACAATCTTGAAACGAAAATAAACAAGAGGAAAGTATTTCCACGAACCAGCTAAGGAAGCTACCTATCTATTTATCAGAGCTTGAAAGGTTTGAAAAGCCAGACACCTATTAAGTAGGACTAATACAAAAGGCTTTGAAAGAGAAGGGGAATTATAGGAAATGTCTTCATGCAAGTAAGCTCATTTCTGCTTCCATGAAACGATGGAACTTTCTAAGATTTCTACCACAACAGTACTCCTGGAAATGCGAAGTGTTATTTGGTTTCTGTTGCATTTAATAGATTCTGAAGCTCAGAGAGGGGAAAAAGTGCTTTCTACCTCTCACGTTTTCCAGTCTCATGAATGCAAGACATAAAACAAGAAGAAAGTTGTTCCAATACTCTTCATCTCCATCAGGCTACCGGCAAGTAGAAAGCATGTGACAGGGGCAGGGAAGAAAATATCTCAAGTCTTCCTCATCAGCTTGTATTTTAACTTTTTGCCTCTAATATAGATTGTAACTGTGTCTCTAACATTGCCAATGGCTTTTCTTAGCATAAACCAGTGTGAAACCAATCCTCTTGTGACATTATCACCACCTAGAGCGCTCTGAGTAGCAGCCATGAAACTGAAGAGTTTATCCAATTGTTGCTTGCTAAAGATCAAAGCAGATCTGAAGCTTCATCAGATCCAGGGAGATAACCCAAAATAATGCAAGGCAAAGCCATACTCCCAAAGGCTTCAAGTCTCTCTTTAAATGAGCATTTAGGTTTTATGCAAGGTGGCAATAAAGGTCTTTAACTGCATAGGTAAGGTACAAAGCATGGCTCCATATGCTTATGGAGGAACTTTCTAAGACTTCTCTAGATTCTGCAATAATAATGAACCGGTAAGAAAAAACCTAAAGATGTTAGCAGGGCTCTGACTTCTGTTATTCTGTTAATAAAACTATTCAGTGTCATAACACAAAATACAAGACAGAGTTTGTGCTAATATTTATTTCATACCATCTGCCGCTAGAGTCTAAGTAGAGTCTAATGATGTAGTTACAAAAAATATAGTCTGTTCTGAAGACTAAATGACCAATCAACACTTACACTATTCCATCCTCAATAGAACATGGAAGAGCAGAAACACCAAACATTCAGGCCCAGCCCACCTCTTCATTAGGATCTGATCAATTTTGTCAAAAGTAAGTTGTTCTAAGTGCGCATATTAACAGTGTGGTAGTAGGTTAATCATTACATATTTTGTGATCAATAGTTTTTTCCAGTTTTAAAAAGGACCAACTGTTCTAGTCTTCCAGACAATTCCATCAGCCTAGGATCATCTGAGCATGGTAAATCAGTTCAACAAATAGAATTTGTTTTCATGTATCTGTATGACCAATATTGAGGAAGAAATTCTGGCTCAGCCATTTATAGGTGCCAATATTTCCACTAAAAGGATATCCACCTAGTTAAGTTATAGGTGCAACAGTTTATGGGTTTCGTAACAATTTAAACAGACACCTAATGGTGCAAAGAAGCTGCTGCTTGAGACTATGATTGATGGCATCTAATTTAATAAAAAGTAGTATTCAATTTTCAGTTTGTGCTTTTAATCCTAAGGGAAGTGGTAACATAGTAGTACCGCCTACAACTAATGCCAAACAAACATTGAAGCTTCATACGAGCACTCATTCAGCCTGCTTATTAAAAGACCTTTTCCTCAAAGAAGTTACCTATTGTGCAAGCCTGCTTGAAGAAACCGTAAATAAACTCAGAGCTTGCATTCTTATAAAACATCTGTCCTAAGTCTGTAGTATTCAGAGTTCACAAATAATTTTTAATAATCCTCTGGGTGGGGGAGCACACAAAGAAATGGAAAGGCAGAAATCCTTACATCTGAAAGACTGAGCTGTCATCTTTGCGAAAGAACCAAAGGCTCTCTGATCAACTCTCTGCGCTCAGTGACTACTAGAGAAAAGCCAGGAAATCAGAAAAAGGGACTTGTATTCCATGCACCAAAAAACCCACCAAAAAACAGACAACACCACAAGAATGCCACTATAGTCCTCTGGGTGCCGAGTAAAACATTGGCAACTCCTTGACATTTTAGCTTACAAGACACATACAGGAAAGCAGGAGAACTAGTCAGTGGGTTTACCATTAACTTCCCAATGAAGCATTCTGCGATACCTCAAACCCTGCAACTTTATCTGAACAGACGGTTTCTCAAGCTTGCACAGAAACCTACTGAATTCACACAGGGTGGGATTAAGGTCCCCAACTCATCAAGCCACAAGGTTAGCTGAGAGTCTGAGTTTCCATCTAAAGAATGAAGAAAAGCGAGTGACACCCAACATCTGCACAGCCTCAAATAAGAACAGGTGAAATGCCCTGATGTCTCACATCACTCTAAGGATTCATTACTCTGGGGACTCTCACCCACTGAACTACAACAGCAGATTACAGTGGAAGAAGGAAAGAAAGCACAGGATGCTTAGCTCTTTGCAGCTGCACAGCACCTGTGGGTAGCTCACCATGCCCCTAGAGTAACCTAGATGTGAGGACAACCAAGCTGCCATCAAACTGGCATACTGAAAAAACCCCAAACCCTTGCCACTTCAAAACTAGGGAGTATAAATGACCCCCACCTCCAAATCATGACATGTCAGTAACACTGAATTATTTTAATAAAAGTTAATGATTTCTTATAAAGATGATGATCTCACCCTTTCCTAGCGTTCCAAGATGAAACATTTCTTTCCTGGAACATAAGGACATTTGGACTGTTCCACATCTGTCTGATAGCTTTTTGTTCCTACAAGCATCACAGCTTACTTGTCTTCATTAAAGCGCTGTTTTATCCCATAAACTATCTTGTAATTCAAAGGTATAAAATTCAGATTTTCCTCTGCATGGCACGGCCCACAGAAGAAAGGCATAGAACACAGTGACAGCGTCCAGGCAATTTCCACAAGACCCCTAGCTGATAATACCGATGTTAAACTATTCATTTTATTTGGGAGTTTAAATGAAAGAAAATCCCTTTCATTTCTTATCAGCTATCCAGTCCTTAAAAAAAAAAAAAAAAAGACAAAAAACCCAAGACCGAGTATTAGCAATGGTACCTAGAGAGTCAGGCTAGAACTAGCATGAGGAACTGTGCAACTGAGCCCGGCATTCTCTCATTTCTCGTCCTTCCTTTGTTGCCGAGTGTCACCTGTGCCGTGCGGGTTACCGTGCTCCACCTCGGCGGCGGCTGCCTTGCACTGGCAGAGCAGCCAGCCGAACGCGTTATTCCGCACACCACCGGGCACCCTTCAGCATTTAACGGAAGACGCCCGGAACGCCTCGCCCCCTCGCCCCAGGTCTCGATCTGACGAGGGCAGGCTACG
>NW_009260770.1:3855649-3867020 GCF_000687185.1 Egretta garzetta
TTTTAGGGTGTCGTTTACACCCATGAGCCAGACTTCATATAACTGCATCAAAAGGGGTTACAGAAGTAGACGTTAGCCCTGGTTGCAACCTTAAAAAGGGGTTGTTCATCTGTGCTTGTGAAAGGTTTTGCACCTGCTTATTAAAATAGCATTATGTGGTAAGACTTAAAAGAATCTCTATGGTTCTGTACTTGTGGGTTCTCGAATAGTGCTCTCCCGATCACTTCTGGAACATGCTAAATATAGGTGGGCTGTCAGGTGTAGTATTTTGGGAAGGCAGCTAAACAAAGCCTGTCCGTTTGATGTAGTCTTAACTGCCATGCTCAGCCTGCTACTGGATTAATTCCACTGTTACTGTGTAGAGAGCAAGAATTCCTTAATACTTACTATGCAAGTCAGAAATATAAAGATTCAGTATTCAAATATTGCTTTGATTAAGGCCATCTAATTATATGGACTTCCCCTCTATTCTGATCTCCACCCATCATGGTCCAGTGTGGGGTAGAGAATGGCATCACAAATCTCAAATATTCCCATCGCGTGCAACATCTTACTGCTCAGGCAAACTTCTCTCACTTGCTTTCAAAAATCTTGCTGTACAAATGCTGGTACAGCTCATTTGTGTTGCAAAGCCACTGCCTTCATTTGATTCTGTTTGCGTACTGTGAATGCTGTCAGCTGACCAGGAGCAGGTACGGTGGCACCCGTGACCACGTAACAAAGGGAGCTGCGTTCACTTCACATTCTCTCCTGTCAGGTTGATTACAGAGGCCATCACTGGAGGTGGCAAGTTGACTGCAGAGTAGACAGGCTACTGGCTGCCAGCATAAGTGGAATAAGAACTATTTCCCAAGGCAGAGTATTTTTTCTTCTCTCAGTACTGTAAAGGGACAATACCGATGATTCACCTTCCCAGAAGCGCCAGGCTACAGGTGTAGCGCAGTGGTGTAATACAGCATTCTGATCCTTGTGCATCAGCACCACTAGCATGCAGTTCCAGGAGTTCAGTGTGCATTGGCAAGGCGTTCACAACCAACAGCCGAGATAATAGGGAGGGAGTCTCATGAGCAACACCTTCTGCAGCACATGTTAAGATTTGATAGCAATATCTATCAGTAACTACAACAGCATGGTTCCTTAAGCCTTTGATAAGAACTACTGTTTGGACTAACAAAAAGGAGCAGTCAGTTAATTGCTAAATGCTGCCCCTGCATCAGTATCTTCCCCTTGTTGCCAGAAGCCCCTCCCTTCTACACAGCACAGCTGCAAAATGCCTTTGTAGCTGCGCTGTCTTGGCCTGCACAGTACTTCCCTGGATCTGCCAACACCTTGTGTTACCAGCTGTGTGCACTACTGGGCTTAATCAAGACCAACGTGCACAGCATCTGGTTGAACTGTGGCATTGCTGAATTCAACCTAGTAATTGAATGACTGGAAATCTCAGACTGCAGTACAAAAATCTAAAAAGTAAGAACTTTATCCTAAGAACTTGCAAAACATGATGGCGGTGAAAGCACATATGCTAGCCTCGCGGAGGTAGCTGGCCAGTCAGCCAGTGAGCTCAGCTAATGCACTGCATAGACAGAACTGAGCTTCATTGCTTCTTCCTATGTCATGGCAGAACACGGTTCCAGGTAACATTTTTCTAGCAGTGTGAAGAGGTCGTGGAAATCCTTTCCAACATCGAATGTCTCATTGGGTATTTAGTGGAGTTTCCTATTATTCCAAGTTTTCTTCCATCTTTACCAAAGGAAAGAACCACCACCACCCACTCTCTCCGTCCAGTGGGTTCTTTGCATGGCTTCTGCTTCCATGTTCCACATCTCATTTCCTTTCCCAAGACCATACCTATTTTTCTTAAAACCTTCTCTAGGTAGTCTTTTCCTCCTCCCCAATTAAAGGGCTTTCTTTTATTTTTTTCCCACTTTTACACTTGGCGAATTAATATAGCATGTGAACTCTTTTAATTTTTCCCCTCATTCAAGAAGGACAAACAAGAACACCAAAACCACAGAATCGGTTCTGTTACTGCTGTGTTACCAGTGTAAGGACAGTACTGGCTGTTGCTGTAGTTAACTCATTTTTCATTTAACTAACATGTAACTTGCACAGTCCAAGATATTAACTGGTAGCTCAAAACTACAGAGTTAAGTGTTTTATTATTTGACAAGTTAGTGTCAGCTGCCCAGAACTGCTATTAGTAACCCTCTGCTACTGAGGATTGGGAATAATGGAAATTGTCCTATTAGTATTTGTTACCTAAAATATTCAATACTACTCATAAAAGCAAACACGGGGTATTACTTGCAGCTATTCAAGAATAGAAAAAAAAACTTGTATATATTAATTCTTACACTATTCTAGAACTCTTCCATAATGATCACCTTGTTAATCCTCATCACAATCCTGCATAAGTTATCATTGTGAAAATAATTCTGTATATAAACAACTACATGTAACAAATATTGCAGAATCCCTGTCTCTAGTTGAGATGTTTGAAATGTTCAAATTTCAACAAAACCTAAAATAACACAAGATGTGATTTTTTTTTTTTTCTTTAACCGTTTATCTTAATATAATGATTGCCAAGCTTTGTTGTTGTAGAAACCAGGACCATAAAGCATCATACAATTGATGAATAAAGTGGAGAGTAATGGCTTTAACCATTTATCTTAATGTAATGATTGATTGCCAACCTTTGTTGTTGTAGAAACCAGGACCATAAAGCCTCATACAATTGATGAATAAAGTGGAGAGTAATGGTTATATGCTTATTTCTCTTCAAATATTTCAGTCCTATTGCTGCCCCACAGTATTCAATCTAACTTTAAACAGTGGTGCATCAGGTTTGTACCATGCAGTAGGGATAACATAAGTTATCCTTTTCTAGTCAAGTGATTGGTGACTGTTAGGTGTTGCATCAAAATGACTGGTGTACTTGTCTGTGGAACATCACTAACATGATCTCCAACAAATGGGAAACTGTTGAGATCCGGGTTCTGCACATGAGACAGACAGCAGGATCTTCACATACAGATGGAATGAATAGGGGAGAAAAGTGGGGCAAGACAACTTCTCCTGCCCAGCTTTACCAACAGGAGGAGTCTGGCATTCTAGAGCTTTGTTTTCATATACCTGAAAGTTTCAAACTTGGCAGATCTAAACTATGTTTCCCTTCAACACAGTTATGCAATCCCATCCGTTTCACAGTTACATTCAAAGCCATGAATAATTGTAGCACATGATAGCTCCATAATGTGTGCAAAATACTCACTTATATTCAATGTATACTTTAAAAATAGTTGCCTGCTTTCATAGTAGGTTAGAATAAGGTAATCCTGTATGAACTAGAATACAGCTTTGTTGTTAATAGTCGAGCTTAGTTACAGACTGGTATCTTAAAACAAGTCTTGTCTTTGCATCAGAACGTGACACGCTGTCCATCTCATGTCTCTAGAGAAGTGCCACATAGTGCCAGATGCCTGGCCTGCTACGAGGCGCGTGGCTGTTACAAACACTGGAGTGACCTTTCAGAAGAGCGTTCAGCAACTTTGAATAGCAGATAATATTTCAATCCATGCACTATTTTTCTCCTATGCACAGTGTTGTATACTACTTACAAGATTTTTTTTTTCATGGTTATCAGGCAACTGCTTCACTCATGACTTGTATTTATTTATCAAATTTACTTTTCCATTTGTATGCAATTAAGTGATTTTGTTTTATAAATTTAGTAGTGCAGAAGGGATAGCCAGTTTTACGTACAAATCATATACATTTTTTGCTCTCAGAACTACCAACAGTAACACAATTTATATAACCCTATATCAAGGAACTTCACAGAGCCTACTGAAGTAAAGGTGGGGGATGAACAGACTATGTGAGATAATCATGATGCAGGAAAATCTGTAGATACAAAATTTGACTCAGAAGAGGGAAAACAGTTAGCAAAACAAACTAAATATAACATAGAATAAAATATAAATAATACAGTTAAGCTCCATAGATGACATTAATTGTAGTAAGAATGTAAGTTCCACGGCAGATTTTAGAAGAGGCAGACACAATATGGTCTCGGGTGACTGACATGTTCACATTTCCTACTTTATGTGGAAATGTAGGTGTGTGCACACATATATAAAGCATTTGCCAGATTTTAAAAGCGTATGTATTAAGTGTCAATATGCAGGCAATTCTTTTTAAAAATTATGTTCAACTTTTTGTGTATCAGGCGAAATACCTCAATTTCACACAGATTTGTTCTTAAAGGTAGCTGATACCCAGCAGTAAGGTCAAAGAAGGATCTGTGAATCAAATAATTAGTTTCATATATTACACTTAGCCATCTTTTAAACTGTTCTGGTATATTCTGTCTTCTCCCAACTGCATACTTTGGCTGTACTGAATAAATTTGTACAGGAAGTGGTTTCTTGTTGCTGTTCATTCTTTTAGTAGAGTACTTGGGGGTTTTTTTGTAACATGATGGAAAGATAATTTTCACATTTTTCCTGGTCACTGAATGGTAGTAAGAAGAGTTAGACTCAAAAATAATCACTTTTTACTGAACATACCAGATTTTTTTTTTTTTTTTTTTTTTTTTTTACACTACACGCTTGGATCACCTTTCCTGTTTGGTTTTTGAATTGCAATTAAAAGTAACATGCAATGAAGTTTTGTCAGGTAATCTCCTTTTGGCTTGTTTCCTTGTGCATTTGTCAGGCTCGTAATTTGGTCAGTTCTGTTGCTTCTTCAAAGAACCTTAGAAAAAGCTGAAAAATTTTTCAATGACAGATCAAAAGATGCAACTTTCATCTCTCAGTGATTGTAAGTGGACTCTTTTAGTGAGTCATTTCACAGTCTACAGAACCACTTTTCTTATAATCTAGAATTATGATTATGCTTTGCAGTAGTTAAAACCTTGCTAAGTTAGATACTCTTATTTGCTGTTGCTTTCTTTTTTTTTTTTTTTTTTTTTAGAGTACTATAACATACATCATTTGACTGAGATTAAAGTTACTTTATTATTTTCAGGCATCATCTTACATTACAAAAATCCTCAGAGGTCAGCTCGAACTCCAAAACCTGGTCCTTTGGGTGGTTCAGTCAGAGAAGTAAGGCCACCAGCTGGCTCACAAGAAAAACGTCCACTCCTGAAAAATTAAAACGGTTTTATTCATTGCTGGTATTGTTATAACCTCAGATACTGTTTAATCACTGGACAGAAGACTGGAAGAAGATAAGACAAATCTGACTTAAGGCTGAAGCCACTTTTTTTTTTTCTTTCATTTTTCCTATTCATCCTTCAGAAATGTGTGATGATGCTCTTAAATCAAAAGGATTCCAAATTCAAGCAGTGACAAACAGCTTCGTAACTGAAATGCAAGATGGGACTGGTAGTTTTCTTTTTTATTTATTTATAGGTTGGCCAGACAAAAGTCATGTTGATCCCAGTAATACCAAAGGCAGTATCCAATTGTATCAGTCATATTTTTTTAAAGACGCTTCCCTGTGTTTGGAAACTGTTTTAAAACTATTAGTTTTGTAGAAAAAAAAAATATAGAAACAATAGGAAAATAGGAATAGGTAACATAACCAAGTCAAATTAATTCCTCCGTTCCCACAAACATACGTGTAGTTGGGCTAACAAACAACAATGCAAAATCACAGATAAGTTCAGAAATAATAACCCTTTCCCAAACTTGCAATCTTTCTGTTTTTTGACAGAAGTAAAAAAATCAACCCCAACCAACCAACAGGCTTTTGCTGATTTAAGTGATCTAGACATAAAAAAATCCAACAGGTGATGATATACTCCTATTAGGTACCAAGCCAAATCAGAATTGACATTTTCACATTTTATGCTCCTCTGGTCAGTCATCAAGAACATGAAAAATTCTCAGTTCTTTCCAGCTCTGAATATACAGAAAGGTACTGAATGCATGCCATTCTGTTCAGTAAATAATGCTTTTTAGCTGTAGGTTGTGAACTCAAATCACTGGAACAGGAATTTGGTTTCTCTAAAGGATCAGCCTTCAAGTAGTTGGCCATTATTATGCAAATACAGCTTACCTTGGGCCAGGTTTGGGAACTTTGCCAGCCTTTAGTTCATCAATTATGTTTTCAATATCTTTGGGTGTCAAATCTTCCTGTAAAAAAAAAAAAAAAAAAAAAAAATCATTAAATCCGGGTCAGAACAGAAAAAAAGTCAGCAATTATGCTAATTGCAGCATTCGAAATTCAGATAGTAGTTCTCTTAGGTGTCATAGGTAATTTTGATCCTGCCCATTAACACACATACTGGTTCAAAGAATTAGGAAAATTAAAAAGCCTACTGTCATTTTAATCTTGAAATTTTTATGTTATGTATAGTTGCAGAAATTATGCTAAAACTAACAATGTTGATGCAGGTCATCTATAACACAGGTTTGTGTTTTCAGTTTCCTTGGTCTATTAGTGAGCTGGATCTCTGCCTACCCACTATACACATGCCGTTGCACATACTGCAAAATGGTGTCAGGTGTGGGTACAATTCAAGAAAGCAGTTCTTAAAAAATTAACCAGACTGTGGTAAGAAAATATTTTAGAAATATTTTTTTTTAAAAAGCTGGATTCAGTTAATACATTAATTCCTTTGGTCATGGCATCCAAGTGAGCCGTAATTCAGAAGTCTAAAAGTTCAAAAATAGTGTTAAACCAGTCCATACTTTCCAACAGACTGCTTTAATGTGCTTTTAAAAGCTTATCAAATACCTACTTAAAAATTCCAGATCTATTGGCAGGCCACTATCACAAAAATGCATCACCCCACTTGTATAAATCAAGGCAGTAATTGAAAGGAAAAATACATGGATACACCGTGACACAGATGAAGTGTTCTAGGAAGAGACCAAGAAACTAAAATATGCTCTAGTTATAAGTTGTCCCTTGGCAACAGGAATTTGAAGTAACTGACCAAAACTTCAACGATCTGAAACAAGTGAAAATGCAGGTAACCCAGCAAAGAAGTTTAATCTTTTAAAAGGGAATGCAATACTTACATAGTAATTGTCATTTATTTGAACCATCGGTGCATTTACACAAGCACCTAAACATTCCACTTCTATCAGTGTGAAGAGTTTATCAGGTGTTGTTTCTCCAACTTTTATACCTAAACCAAAGAATAATAGGTTCAGCAATGGTTACTGACCAAGGTTAATAAAGCATGAGCCCAAGTACTCCATAGTCTTCTCATTACTTATACTTTGGCCTTAAAAACATTTGCATAGTTAAATCCTCTTAAATGAGTCCAAAATGTTTCCATTAAACAAAAGATTCTAATAAACTGTGAAGTCAGTCTTTGGATAAATTTTTGAGACCTCATTTATAGGTGTGATTTACTGAAAAATAACTATGAAATGACAGTCCTAAGAAACAGAACAGCTCTGTTCAGGGACATTTTTAGCAATTAATAGAATAGAATGGAAAAACAGGGAAAAGATCTCTTTCATGTGCCAATATGAAATGCGTTAATCTACAGTACTGAGTACTGAATTCCCAAATTAACCATGATCCAAGCATTAACACTGTTATCTACAGATTCATAAACAACTTCCAAGTTTATACACAAAGGCTTATTTCCTGAACAACTCTGTACACATACATCACTTCCATGACACGTTATTGTTCTAGTGATAAAGATACAGACCTTCCCCAGAGGGCGGGTTAGCCAGAATAACATCTCGGGAGTCTGATCTCAACAAAATACTCCATGGAAGGAAGAATGCTGAAAAGCAATTTTCCTTCATAGCTATTAGAAGGGGGGCAAAAAACTAATAAAGAGTCTTAAGTGAGGCCTGTGTCTCAGTAAGAGATACACAATCATCCTTAACGCTTTGATTTCTCAAGCTAAGGGTTTCAGTTAAAATTAAGCTGTATTTGCAGTAACAAACCAAGACAAATTTCATCTAAATACGCCTTTTCCAGACAACAGAATATATGAAATGCAAGATAATAAACAGCTGTTCTGCAGCTCTTATCACGGTCTTTCTTAGGAAATGTTAGCACAGCTCGTGACTTCACAGAAGGGAAGAGTTGTTAGTTGCTGATCTTATCCCCCCTTCTCCCCATAACCACCCAACAAGGAGGAGAAAAATGCAACAACCCAACCCCCCCACAAAACCCTTACATCTCATATAATGCAGCACTCTCAATTGACTTTTTCCACGGAGAATTCATAAGTTATGTTAACACCATGTTTGCCATCCAGAGGGTCCTTGACAGGCTGAAAGATGTGCCCATGCAAACCTCATTAAATTCAACAAGGCCAAGTGCAAGGTCCTGCACCCGGGTTGGGGCAATCCCAAACACGGATACAGGCTGGGTGAGGAGTGGACTGAGAGAAGCCCTGTGGAGAAGGACTTGGGGGTACTGGTGGATAAAAAGCTGGACATGAGCCAGCAATCCTGGGCTGCATCAAAAGCAGCATGGCCCGCAGGTCGAGGGAGGTGATTCTGCCATTCTACTCCGCGCTGGTGAGACCTCACCTGGAGTACTGCTTCTAGCTCTGGGGCACCCAGCACAGAAAAGACATGGACCTGCTCAAGTGGGTCTAGAGGAGGGCCACAAAGAGGATCAGGGTGATGGGGCACCTCTCCAACGAGGACAGGCTGAGAGATTTAGGGTTGTTTAGCCTAGACAAGGCTCCAGGGAGACCTTATAGCTTAAAGGGGGCCTACAGGAAAGATGGGGAGGGACTCTATCAGGGAGCATAGTGATAGGATGAGGGGTAACTGTTTTAAATTCAGAGAGGATAGATTTAGATTAGGTATTAGGAAGAAATTCTTCACTGTGAGGGAGGTGAAACACTGGAACAGGTTGCCCACAGAAGCTGTGGATGCCCCCTCCCTGGCAGTATTCAAGGCCAGGCTGGATAGGGCTTTGAGCAACCTGGTCTAGTGGAAGGCATCCCTGCCCATGGCCAGGGGGGTGGGAACTATATCATCTTTAAGGTCCCTTCCAACCCAAACCACTCTATGATTCTATCATCTTAAGTAAAAAACCCTCACAAACAACTTTGGTACAGTATATACCTTAAAAATCTTATTTTGCATATAAAAAAAGTACCATAGCGTTCAGAGTCATCTCCTATATATGGGATAGGGCTTACTTTCTCAGACCAAGGATCATATTAGAATAATGCATTTCCTGGCAAATTGCCTTTAAAACCACTTTAAGACCACTAAACGGCACTCCAGACAATGGCCTTTTCTGCTCGACTGTATTGAAATCTTTGAAGAGTAAGTGCCAAATCTGAAATTTGAAGTATTTAGTGCCCATTCTCCAATGATTTCACTCTATATTTTCAATACTATTGCTCTATCCCCACCACATGAAAAATTTTACTTCAGTATCATTAAACAAAGGTAAAAAAAAATTACAAAAAGTTCTATACAAATTTGTGTCATACCAAGTTTCTTCTTAATGGCTTCTAAAATACTATCAGAGTCTCGCAGCATGCAAGGCGTGGTAGTGCAGACCTGAATATGGTATTTCCCAACAGGTTTGCGATTATACATTGTATAGAAGGTTGCTACTTCATACACTCTCATGGGAGGCATTTCTAAAATTTCAGCAACCTGCAACAAGGGGAAAACAGATACTGTATTTAATTCTCATGGGGCATCAGTAAAGGCATTTAGCAAACCATTTCAACAGTCACCTGTCCTCTGTCTGCAGTAGTGGATAAATAGGAGGGAGGGGATGGGTAGCAAAGCCCAGCTGCATTCAAGTGCCAAGAAAAGACACCTCATTCACTCTGAGGAAGTCACCCTGCTGCAGCACAAACTCCACTAAACCATGGATTAGCACAACGAGGAGCTCAAGTCGGCTCCCTCCGGCATCGAGCATCAAACACAGGCTAGATGCGAGGATTCAGCTGGCTTCCAGCTTTCATCGTCAGCTCCAGCTTATGCTGCACTTCTGCTCTTTTGCTGTATGAATGAACTAACTTGTATGCATCTGCCCACGCTAACCCACGTAAGCCTTTTGGTAAGGGAACACTTACAGGCTGGTACTACGCTCACCTAATTCAAATACGGCAGGCCTGTCTCGGGTTCTGTGACGCACCAGGGCTGGCCTTAGAAACACCACTGCTGCATCTGCAGATTGGCGTCACAGCTAATAAATAGGGAGTGAAGCACCATCTCCATGGAGCCAGTTCCGGTGTAAGTATCCCTGACCTCATTAACCTGGAACCCTGGCAAACTGCTCAGGTTGAGAACTGGCTCTGTTTTCAAAAGCGTAACTGTTTTATGTTCCAGTCTCTATAGCAGGCAAATAACAAACCACAGAAAATATTTCTTCACTTAAAAATCTTAAGATCATTTTAAACATACTACCAAGCTGAAACTTAGAGTAAATAAACAAAAATACTTTTCCCATTCAGTATTAATGGTGATCTGAGGCTTTATGCTACACTGTAGAAACAGTAGCATACCTAAGTTGCCCTTCTCTAAACGTGCACTTAACTCCCTTCAATTATTTCTTTAATGTTCACAATCTTCACTTAGCATATCTTGACTGAATTTAAAACTTTTCACTTTAAAAGTGATGATATGCCAGATTGTAACACAAAATACCACAGATCTATTCCTATTAATATAAACCAGAATTTTTTATTCCTCGGTGTTTGATTACTATCATGCCACCTATCACTTTGGAGCAGTATAGTTGCTTACTTGCTTATTTTGAAACAGTTTTAATAAATAATTTGATAAGTCTTCCGGGCAGGTGCTGTGAGGTGTTATAAAACACTCATGACACATATGACACTAACGCTGCTTTGCGAAAGTCTTCACAGGCCTAGAGGTTAAGCACAGTCCTGGCCATGTGTGTAGTGCCACTAAACTGAGAGGAGAAAAACCCCACCACTTATCTTTTTTTCTTTCCACGAATTCAGCAGCAAACTATTTTTTTCAAGTTTCTGTTCCTACTTCCAGGATGATTCTGGGAAAATAGCCTATCTAAATAAGGCTCATGCAATTTTTGCTTTGTTCTGTCTGTTAGTTTCTAGCAATGAGCTAACATTATGTAAACACCAGCACCCAGAGTTCCCTGGGTTAGTTTTCCCTTTTATTTTTTAAAATGTAGTCTCATGGGGAATTACCATAATTCTGTGCCACATGTGCTCTTCGATAAATAAATGCTAATGTTCTAGTAAGATATTTAAAGAAAACAGTAAAATTATGCTTGAAAGATAATTAAGTATTAAATACCTTGTTCATAGCCGATATGGGCAACCATCCATGCTGTCTTTGGGCCAAATCTAGTACTGCCATGACAGCTGCAGATTTGTGTCCCCCTGGGTAGTTGTTTACGATTGCTTCTATTCGCT
>NW_009260770.1:3867055-3874893 GCF_000687185.1 Egretta garzetta
GAGAAAGTCTGCGTATTTAACTTTTTTTGTCTGCATACCTTTTGGTTTTCAGGTGTGAACTCAAATGGAGTATCTGGGTTATTTTCAGGACTATCTCTGTGCTTCAGGAAAAGAAAAAGAAACCATGTAAAAATAGGGTTGCCAGGAAATTATTCAGGACAGATTCACTGTTGTAAAGTATATTCTTGTTAGACAGTTACAGTTGAGTTGTTTGAATAAAACAGATATATTCCAGATAAAAAATTCATAGTACTCAATCATAAATGATTAAATATCTCTGGGAAAGTTATCAAAAAATATTGGTAATTATTTCATCACTGTTAAAAATAATGACTTATTCCTTTTATTTCCTATTCAAAAAATTATGTCTTGAGGAATATGGTGGTGTTATCAAAAATTACACATTTTAACACTGTTAATACAGTTTGGCAATTATGTTCAAACTCATCACACGTGGATTAAGAGTCCTTGGGTTAATACCTTAATGAACAACAGGGGACTAAACCAGCCCATTTTTTCTTTTCCCATGAGACATTAACTATAAAAGCTTTAAAACTCATCAAGAAGCTTGCTCTCTAACTAAAATGTCTGCACATTCAAACACACATTATTAACCCATTTTAACATATTCTTTTGATTTGTAATGAATTTCAACATTTTAATTTTAGATAAAACTCCAAATCAAGAGTGGAAGCAGAATTCTGAATTTTTATTTCCAAAATAAGGTATTCTATCATCTACTATTTTTAAGGTGGTTTTCTAGGGAAACATAAAACTGAAATTAAGTTTTTCTATTTTCAGAAAACAGAATTTTTGAAGTCTTGAAGAAAGTGACATTTTCTTATAATAAAAATCTTAGTTCTGATGAAAATCCTTATCCATCAGAAAAACTTCCTGCATAAAATTTTCAGTTATTTCTTCGCAGCTCATTTATGGTGTCCTTGAAATAGTCATAGCTAAGTTTCATTCCAAACTTTATACAGTTGTCAAACAGAGGAAGTTTCAAATTAAATGGCAAGTTTGGGGAAGAATGCAAGCTATAACTTAAGGCTTGATGTTAAAAGTAATCCACAACCAGCTAATAATAAAAGCTTTAAAAATATATTTTGAGGAAAGAAACCCACTCCATTGACTTTCACTTTGATCATTTTCTCAAGTAACCTAGGGTGATTTTGCAGTTCCCACACTGTGTTATTAAGCAGTGAAGGATTTAATGAAAAATTTTAACGCCATCAATTTGAGAGCACGTACCCCTACTGCAGTTCCAAGACAAATACAAAAGTACAGTCAATATCTACCTCTTCACTAAGGATGAGTTTCCCCTAATAACAGGAATTACAGAAAGAGAACCTATTCCCTTTGAACACACTAATATTTTATTAAGTATGAATTTATTGCTTATTGTGTGGTCTGCAAGATAACATAAAACAGCTTTTAGGTACACAATTGCCACTATTTTAGACTGAGCCTTCCAGATAAAGGATTTGACTCCTCATATGTACTATTGGTGAGGGTTTTCTACCGATTTTAATGGAAGTTCTCAAAAAGAGACTAATGTAGGAAAAACTGATTGGAAATACTGTGCAACTTCTAATTTTTTTCCCCCTTACAGACCTGTTCTATGCCTTAGCTGCAGATCAAATCCATGATTCATGGTAAGTATTTCCAGAACTTAACTTTTCCTTCTCAAACCTTATTTCAGGCTGCTATTTTGCCTTCCATAGCTACGGTAAGTATTTCCAGAACTTAACCTTTCCTTCTCAAACCTGCATTCCTGTTTTATTTCAGGCTGCTATTTTGCCTTCCATAGCTATTTGATATGGTTACAATTGTACTTTATCTCAATTTATTTTGCAAATAAGTATATTTGATTTATTAAAATCTCCCCTCTTTGTCTAGAGCAGCTGTTCTTTTCAGAGTATCATCTCTAAACTGATATCCTTAAATACCCTACATGCTAAGAGGAATAATAAAGGCTTCGTATCTGAAACAACAGTTTGTCACACAGGTCTGTGCAGCAAGGCTCCAAGATGCATTGTAAATGCTATAGCACAGGTGAACACTAAGTAAGATCACGTCAATTTTTTTTTTTTTTCTTTCCATTTTCCTAAATTGTCTTAATCTAATTCTGTGCTGTGGAGAGTTTGATAGTTTTCATCAAGAGCTTACAGAGTTCTAGGCCTACTGAGCTGTCAGAAATTTGTCAGTCACATGTTCCCTAGTATTGCATTTGTCTGAGGATGCACCGTTTATCTGAGATTTACATGAGCTGATTTTGCTCCTAAATTATATCGGCGCATTTCTGCCTTTTTTTTTTTTTTTAGGCTACAGATTCTACAGAACAAGATCAGAATTAAGGACACGGTATTGGAAGCAATACTGTGTTACATCACAGAGTGGTCGAGGTTGGAAAGGACCTCTGGAAGTCATCTGGGCCAATCCCCCAGTCAAGCAGGGATACCCACAGCTGGTTGCCCAGGACCATGTCCAGATGGTTTCTTCTGAGTATCTCCAAGGTGGGAGACTCCACAACGTCCCTGGGCAACCTGTGCCAGTGCTTGGTCACCCTCACAGTGCAAAAATGTTCCCTGATGTTCTCTGAAGACATTCCCTCTGGTCCTGTCACCAGGCACCACTAAAAAAAGCCTGGCTCTGTCCTCTTTGCAGCCTCACTTCAGGCATTTGTATACGTTGATGAGATTCTCCCCTCCCCCAGCCTTCTCTAATAGTCCTAGCTCTCTCAGCCTTTCCTCATATAAGAGATGCTCATAAAAGGAAACCAATATATTAAGGCTTCCTCCATACACAAACTAAGTACAAACAATTATGTCTCTACCAACTAGAGCAATTTGTTGAAAAGCAAGGTCAAACTCTACTCACATGTTTTTTCCGACTCCCTTATCATGGTGCCCAATTTCCTGAAGTCCTAACACAATATGTTTTCATTCCATGCACAGCTTGGCTGTGTCATATTTGTATTGCAGCATTCAGCCTAACCTACTTAAAATGTGAACAACTGCACTATGAAGGCTGACCCAAGCCATGCTGTCCCCACAGATGATGGTACTCTCCTGTGGAAGGTACTAAGGCTGCTGAAAGTTCACCTCATGTTCTTTTTGCCACACCAACCTGGACGATTTTATTATTCTTTTTCACTGATCTTCTTCACTGATCACTGTCTTTCTTGACATAAAGAGTTATTAGAGTGCTGAAGAATTACAACATAGTAACTAGAATAATTTTAGCTTTCACGTATACTGCAAAAAAGTTGACCTATGCCCCATGGTAAACACCAATCCAAAACACTGTAAACCAAAATGAGAACACTGTGCGGTCTGCAGGCGAAAAGATGTTTAGAGCAACAACCTGTTAAGAGTCCGTATCAACTCAGCAATGAAAAGAAACTTATTACTTCTCCTCCAAGGAGAAAGTACCCTACAGCAGAACTCACGATATAAACCTCTCTTAAATTAAGAATTGTGGAAGTGCTCTCAGACCCAAGTATTTCACTGACCATCTTCACAAATAACTAAAACTATAATAAAGCTATTATCTAACCTTCTGTACAGCCCCATGACAAAGTCCACATCAGGGCAGTTGATGTGCTAAGGAAACTCAGTTCATGTGCTGAAAACCACATAGAAGAGTTAAGTTTTAAATGTTAAGGAGGCTAAAGACAGGTAGAAGTCAAAGATAGAGAAGGCATGTTTAAAGAAAGAAACGTAACTATTGTAAATAAAAAACCCTTTGAAATCAGGCCTTCCCTGGCCATCAGAAATATGATAGTTTTGGAGCAGCTCTCTTGCATTACCACAGGCAAACAATCTACCTAGTTTTAAACTTGATATACTCTTTCTGGAAGTGTGAACTAGCTGCCTGTGATGGCACCAAGCTGAGTTTAATGGCTGAAAGAAAGTCTCTTCTTGGCTGTTTCAGAATTAAAAGGAGTTTCAGTAGAAGTTCTCTTATTTCTGTATGTTTCTAATAACATGTAAGGAAAAAACTTGCATGAAAAAGTTTGTGAAGGAATGCATAGGCATGCAAATCAGAACTGCCCTCTAATACTAGATTTTATGACAACTAGTTTCCCTGCTAGCCTGTCTCCTGCTGTTACAAAAGAAATATGCTGTACACATTTCCCTTCCTCACATATACATCTCATATAAGGAAAGTGCAACAAGAACCACCCACACACTTTGCAAAACAAAACCAAGACATTTGTGTGTAAACTGACAAAGTAAACTGACAAAGAGGACCACCACCACCACAGGTTAGAGTTACTCCCAGGTAAGCCATTTTTGACAACCTCTGACACTTCATCTGCTTGTAAGAAAACTAAGACTATTTTTAATTTTCTTTTTTTTTTCCAATTATATACAAACACCTAATATTGATTAAAATAATGCCTTCAGCTCAAATCAGCAGGATGAGTTTCCCTTGAAATTTGCTGTAGTAAATAACATCTGCAATTTGCTCTGAAGGCTTTTAGTTGCAGTTAGGGCAAACAATTACACACACAAAATGATATCTAACTGTCTTCTTCCAGAGCCTTTTACTTCGTAGAACAAATATTACCCTATTTAAAAAAAAACAACAAGCACATACATAAAACAAGCCCCCACAGAAAACAATTTCCTATGCTCTTCAGCAAAAGTTTTGTTGCAGAATAAAAGAAGTCAATGATGCTATTAAATAAACAGCTGCAAATCACAAGTAGCTAACTAAAACACACAACTTTACTTTCCTACTTCCCTTTCTCTATTTTCAGGCTCCCTCCCTTCAGCAAATGTAAGCAGTTACATAAATCTTGAAAAATGCCTGGCGAATTTACAAAGCTATTTAGCTTCATATGCCAGGCACCAACAACCATTAGGTTGCCGTAGACACCTTTTGCCTGTCTTCACCAACCTCAAACTACACTTGAAGTTTCCTAAGTTGTCAGCCTACACTGTTTCCTCTATTCATTGAACATAGCTCTCACTCCATAAATCGTCAATGCCTGCTCAGGTTTCTGGCACAGTATACAAAGATGTACTGTAATCCCATTAATTTCATCTTATGAGAAAAGCTGCAGAGACAGCTGCAGAAAGGCAACAACAACAAAAATCTGTCCAAAAATGCTGAGCACCTGCTTTCAACAAAGTGGTCAATTCTCTAGTAAAGTGCTGATTTCTACCAAATGTTAGAAAAATGCCGAATTATTCGGCTGTTAAACTGCAGACTAGATAGAGCTCTGAATGGAGCAGAATGGGACAGAATACACCTCTCTTGCTTCAGGTTCTCTTCAGAGATAGACAGACAACACATCTGCTTTACACATTTACATTTGAGGGCTTTTTCTTTTTTGCAATCACTATTACTATTTATACATATTACAATAATGGCTAATGGCCTCAACTATGAATCCTTATGCAACATGCTGTATCACATATAATACGAACAAGAGCTCCACTTTTCAACTCCTAGTAAACAGGGCTAGACCTGGACCTAAGCATAATTCTGCATCAAATTTTAGAAATCAAGAAATTGTGCCTGCAAGAAGTTTCATAAACTTCAATTACAAACTCAATTAACTCCAATAAAAAAAAAAGGAAACAAGAACTGCTTTATAATGAAAGTTTAAGAGAAGTTTCATCTGCAATCACACACAAATGCTGCTGGTATCCCCATTACAATTAATAAGAGTTTTCACTATATATGAAAAGAAACACAAGGCCAAAACCTAAAATAAAATCCTTTGATACTCCATCACAACTCTAGTAAGAAGTTCTATTGCAAAAACGCTTCTTTGTCAATGCCAGCAGGCTTCTACAGCAAAGTTCTGTCCATTAGAAGCTTTTAGCCAGATTAAAAAAGCATATGCTAAACTCTTCTTACACATCCCCCTTATAGTAAGGTAGAAAATTACTTACCACAAATAAGGCTCCTCCACTGGCATTGCGCACTGCTGTTCTATGCAAGTATCGGATTTGTCTTATCTACAAAAATAGATAGTATTAATAGTTAATAATTTACATACTGCTAGTGGCTGCTTTCAGAACCAGCTTGATTTCTGTTCTAACTGTAAGCCATTAATTCTACTGCCATTACTAATAATTTAAATCAAGTCAAGAAGAGACTATTAAAGGGCTCTCCCGTACTAACAGAACAGCAAATCTCTTAACTCATCTTGACCATTTCAGACAACGTAGATGTAGAAGGATTTAACTTCAAACAGATAATACTCTGCCACAGCTCAGTTAAAGGCCTTGAATACAAATTCTCATCTAGCATTTCATGAAGAATTTTCCAATTTGTTACTTTATATTACACGTGCTTTAAATTTAATGTTTGCAGAAACTATCATTACTACTGAGGTTCTTCTCTAGTATGCATTTACATCCTGCTTCAGCTTTTACATTTACATGCTGCTTCAGCTTTTATCTTCTAGCTAAACAGCAAGATCAGGCGTAAGAGGACAAATGTGAAGCAAGCACAAACCTGAAATATCAACAGAACACAGACACATATGCAAGTTCTGTTCAGCTGTTCTCTGTACTCTCTGTCTGGATCCGTCATGCCAAACCAGATCAAGATTTCTAGATTCTAGCCAGTATTACTAAGATAATTTGGTAACATCATCTTGTCATAAGTAATCATTCTGTAACAAGTTTTATATTACTTTTTATACTGAATTCTAGATCAATTTTGAGATTTCTTAAAGTAGAAGTATAGCATATTAAAAAAAAAATCTCTCCTTAACTACTTAATTTCTGTAACTGTATAAAATTTGTGGGACTTCAAGTGGATCTGCATCAAACTAGCGAAAAACCAGTCACAAGATCAGATCTGAAATCCAAGCCTAAGTACCAGGAAACCACAGTCCCTGCTCTTCTGTAACAGCAACCTGATCAGCTCAGTCTTTTCAGCAGCAGATCATGTTGTTTCACGTGCAGTGTAGTTTCACATGGCTGCAGTCTTTCCAGGAAGCACTGGATTTACTATGCAGTTACGTGCATTATGCTGTACACATCCATTTCCTCTTTGCTCTCCCCTTCTGGTTCACCTGAGAGCAGCAGCCAGGAAAGCAATTTGTCTGCCATTCTGTGTCAGTGGCCAAAATTAACTGTGGGATACATGGATAACTCTGTGGACTGCAGATCCTTCCTGAGTGCCCCCTCTTCCAGGAGACTCTCAATCCACTGTCTTTATCAGCTGATGTGGAACACATCAAATGAACTGCACCAGAATGCCAATTTGAGTGCTCTCAGTGAACCAGACAGCGTAATAAATTCAGGCAAAAGACCTGAAGTGTAAGTAGAACATACAAATACAACTGAAATGCTGCAGACAACGCTGAAAGGAGCATATAAATGAGCACATAAATGATGCTCTAGCAGAAATCATACTGAATGCTAAGTAAATATAACACATGTGCAGTGTTTCTTCAAAAGGAAACACTTCAGATGAAAACCCTTTATTCTAGCCAAAGATACGGTTCTGTTTTCAAGAAGCACAGCTGCAAATTCCAGACTTGAAGAAAAAAATAGGATGAGCCCCCCGTTTTTGCACTGGCTTAAACGATTTCAGTTAGTGTGAAGGGGCCTCCTTCCAATGGTTAGTCTTACGTACACAGGCAAGTCGGAAATTTTATTTCCACTTGGGAAGCTTCCCACTAACCTACCATGAGCACCAAGAAGCTACTGCTGGCACCTTTTTCACTTGATGCAGGCAGTGCGACTCTGGAGCCGGGCAGGTACCTCCGGCAAAGCCCCGGGGCCCCGAGGGGCGAGGGAGACACCCGGCAGCGACGCCTTTCCACCGGCTACGCCGGGCCTTTCTTTCGCGAGGCCGCGCCC
>NW_009260770.1:3875288-3899809 GCF_000687185.1 Egretta garzetta
TGGCTGTCCTGCGCTAGCAGGTGTCATGGCTACCTGTCTTGGAAAGAGAAGGCATCCGGCCTGTCCCTCCTGCAGATACCGAATTCCTGCCCTGTCAGACGTGGGAGGTTTGTGTCAAATAACGGAAACAAGCCACAAGAGCTGTATGAGAGTTTTCGGTGAATTTTAACCTTTTGTGACATGCATCCATGTGAAAAAACAAATCCCTTTGGAAGCATGTGTCTGTAATAAATAGGGGAAAATAGCAGAAACCGGTGGGGTTTTTTCAGTCCTCCATTTTCCTCCTTTCTACGTGGTTTTGTTGATTGGGGTATTTAATGCTTGAACTGCTTGCATCTATGTTTTGACCTCCCTTGATCAGAAAAAAAAATAAAAAAAATACTAAGCGTTTGATTGCCTTCTTGGCCTTTGATAAACATTCTAATTTTACAGTATAATTCAGCCAATACAGTACCAATACTGGAACTGAAGAAAATTCAAGTAACAGGCTCTTCCTTGGATGCAAAAGGCTGTTAGAAACATTGGTCACAGGTCCATCGTTGCATTGACCCCTTACCCTTCAGGTCTTCTGGTGAGGAATGCAAATGTATCTTTTTCACTCTAAAATAAATTCAAAATTTTCAAATAACAACAAAGAAGGAAGTATTTTATACTGAGGAGTACTCAACATTGCAGATCTGTAAAGCATCAGCTGGTGTTCCAAGATCTCTTAACCGTATCCTTCTCCCCTCTGAGGAGGAATCTCCCCTGCATTCCCCACCCTCTTGTCCACCCTGGCTTTCAGTGATGCAGCCTTATTAAATTCATGCAGTGCACAGTGAAAATTTACCTGCATATATTTTACTTTTGCAAAAATTTTGGTGATCTGCTAGTTGATGCTATGAGTATCAAGTACTTCCATTAAATACATGATAAAAACAAAAATTCAGCCTTCCTCACGGTGTTTTCCTTCATCTGAAATGTTACTTTATTTTTCATCTGCTTATTTGTGTTGAAAGACCCTTTTTTACTTCATAGAAACATTCAAAAGGCAGGAATGAACTACACTAGAGCAAACTGAATTGTGTTAAAAAGGTTTCATGAAGGGACCGTGGATTTGTACTGACAAAATGATCCATTGGGCACTTGTCGGGACAAAAGGCCACGTTAGACAGAACCACAGTGGCTCTGCCTGTGTAGTCGGACCCGGAGGGCTCCTGTAAAGAAACCTGGGTGCAGGGCAAGAGGAGAGCCCCCACTACACCTCAACAGGTAGCTCTAGGCAAAGCCCAAAATGCTAAGCAACACACATAGTAGAACAATTTATTTAGTTTATTACGCTTTCAGCATATGTACGTACTCGCAGATACACACGTGTATGTATGTATTTGCATGTATGTGTTTGGCAACTGTTACTGTAATTCATGTCCTTTTAATGGAATACTTTTCATTTGCACAGATCAGGCAGGTTGTGGTGCTAGCTCTCTGGTTAGATTACCGCCTTTTACATTTGGGTTTACTGTAGTCAGTGGCTGTTTTCCTGCTCCTTATTCTTCATTTCCTCAGCGCTGAAAGCTACTATCAGCATTTGTAATTTAAGTGCTGCCAGCAGTATTTGATATTTTCATTTATTTGTTTTCACTAATTATTTAGTTGCTTATAAGCCTCATTTCTGTAGTTGTATACTACCCTGAGATGAATTCTTAAAATACTTAAAAGACTGCCTAAAGCAGAGCACGTATAGTGGTGCAGCGATGTTCAAGCACACATTACAGATTCCGTTGCTAAGCCAAATTTTTATATCCTGTTGAGAATCTGCCCTAGGCATAGAGTCTAAGAATAGCAAAGGCTGTGTACGATTAGATTCAGGGACTGTTCCTGTGCAGATAAATGCATAAACATTCATTTGTATACTATAAAATACGTAATCACAGTAATTTATTAACTATTTAAGTTAGCCCAATACACACTTTTCAGTTGGGCTTCATAAACTTGTTGCTAGACAAGGGGAAAAAAAGAATTTGGAAGCATTTGTAATTTAAACCCAGTCTATTTATCAGATGACAATACTAAAAAAATGAATTGGAAGCAGCGTGGCCATGAATGAATGGGAGTCCAGTATCTGCGGTGATCTGCAGACCCGCCCCTTGGCTTCGGGCGTTCTGCTTTCTGCATGCACTGAACTGAAGCGCCAAAGTCCTGCCCGCGCCGGGCCTGGGGCGGCACCGCAAAGCGCGCACGTGCAACTGCTCAAACCACCAGTGACGCCTAGGAGGGTCTTTTACGGACCACAGTGATTTCAGACAGCCCCTTTTCCAGCGTGAGCCCTCAGTAGGGGAAGCTGGATTAAGGAGAACAAGACTCCCTATGTTTACTCTTTTGATGAGGCTGTGGAAATGCAGCAGACGATGCACTTGGGCCCATGTCTCCAATAGGGCAGGTGTGCAAGGACGGGTGGGAAACGGCCAGACCACCTCTTTCCATAACCTCGCACCCTGCTCCCGGCAGCCTCACAAGCTCTAATTGCATGGGCTATAAGGGAGAGATGGAGAATACTATTGTTTTCTGCAAATGTAGGCTAGAGAATTATCCTTGCAATCAACTAATTATTTACTGCATCGTTGGATTTCTTTGTTAGCATGCATTATGCCAAATAATTGCTTTCAGGCTTTTGTTCTAAATGGAAATATACTAGGGATATTTGATGACTGTTACATTACTCTCTGTCTTGAAATACAAAAATAAACAAATCTGTTTTCATTAATCTTCAATCCATTATTCATGTACAGGCATTCGCTGTACATTTTCTGACATTCAAAAATAGTGCTTCCAGCCACAGCAGTACAAGTAATATTAACCAATCATACTTGAAAACATTCAATTTTAATTGTTTTTTGATACATGTTCTAACATTAAGTAATATAAATAGTAAGTAATTTGCAGTGTAGGGACTGTGCATATTGGCAAGCCATTTGAAGAAATTCTTCTGAAAACAGGTCATCTGGAGAGAACATAAATACTATCAAATGCTGTCACAGGCTTCTTATCACATTACAACACCTTCAATCAGTTCTGCAGTCAACTATGTAAAAAAGAAAAAGACTAGTAAGATCTTTCTGAAACCTTAGCATTATATGTTCATATTTACACCAGTACAGTGATCTATTTTAGGAAGCGTGAAAACACAGGGGACAAACAGAAGAGATCATATTAAATAATTAGGGCCTAAAAATATTGGAAAACAAAACATTCTCAGTTGCAATCTTCACATTGCAACACTGTACAAAAAAAAATGGCTTATATACCCAGGAATGTTACAGATGAAAGAGTTTTGCTATCCTTGTGGTAGATCAGATTTAATCAAAAAAATTATGTGTACTACAGAGCAGAATTAGTGTAAAGTATGATCTGAGACCCGTTTCTGTAAGCAAAGCAGACAAAGCAGGCAGTGAACTGCCCGCTCATCCAACACACTCACCTGAGAACTGTAAATATGAGGACGGGTATTTAGCAGCATCACAGAAGGAACTCTTCCATCAAAAGGTGACAGTATGGGTAGTGCTGAGGTTGTACATCGAACCGCTCCTGCAGAATGTTTTTCTTGAGAGAAAAGACTGCAGAAGGATAGAGGCTGGAAGGAAAATGTGAAGGCACATGGAACATGGAAAAAGAAAAAAACAACCCACAATTACCTAGCCACAGCGCTGAATAACAATTAAGAAGCAAACTGAAAGCGAACACCAGGGAATGCTGCTGTAGGGGGAGGCTGTCTGGGATGACAGTAAATCTTGACTATACCAGAGAAACCTGGAAGGTGTAGCAGGTGTTACAGCATCTGAAAAGATAGATACTTCCAAAGAAGGAGCATGACACTGCCGCAGGTAACTGGCCAGATCTTCTGTGCTGGTGGAAAGTGGTGTAGCTCCACCAAAGGTGAGAGAACTGAGCCGATCACCCTCATCCAAGGACCAGGCCTCCTGGTTTGTGAAATACGAGCTTTCACAGACCATTGCATACAACGAATATATTTCAGTTCTTTTGTTGCTGATCACTTTGCCTTCATGGCTTGAGTACTGGGGATGATAAATTTGCATCTCTGTTCTGCAGTTTGCTTGAAGCAAATGGTAGCGGTACCAGTAAATGACGGAGAGCGACGATGAAAATAGGCTCAAGCGGTTCTGCGTACCTAATGCCGGTACAATGCTTGTGACCTTGGCATCCTTTATACAACACCCGCTGAAAGAATACGAGGAGGTTTTGCATTAGCTGCGGAGACATGAACTCACTAAAATATTGATACATGGTTTAGCCAGTTACTTTGTTTTATGTCATAAAGGTTGATATCTATTTGAATATAGAAGGAACCTGTGCTTAAACTGGAAGATGACTTGTTGGCATTGCTTCATGGTACACTCTGTTTTGTATACAGATGGCATTACAGCTTAGCAACACATGATATGTTTTTTCTTTACAGTGTACTTCTTTTACAACACACTGCCCTTTATTCAACATTCCTACACATTGCTTATGTTCCTAGATGTTGCTTTAGTGTTACTGAAGTCTTAACGAGCAAGCCTATACAGTAATATAAAACAATCTCCCACTGATAGAATAAGGGATGATGAAAAACTTCTTAATGGTGTTCACTATTTGCACAAAGGCATTGTATAATTTTATAAGTCCCTTGATTAGACTTGTACTTTCTACAGATGCAGTTGTTTCAATACGCTGTAGCAGTTTAAATTTTACCTTTATGTGGAAGTACATTTCATTTTATGTATGAAAGTGGAAACACACTTAAAGTTTAGAAAGAATATTAATTTAAACTGTCCTTTATTTCTACTACTCTCATTATTTAGAAATATGTAATAACAACTTAAATGTGCCCATACAGATGTGCTGGGAATGAAAAAATCATAGTTGGTATATACCTAAGACTTTGTTATCCAAAGATGAAGACCTCTTTTAGAATGTTATTAGGAATTGTTATATTTATTTTACAGATAGGAAAATGTGAGGCAAATGTGTACTGACCACTGGTCAGTCACAAAAAATCACTGAGAGCTGGAAAAGAACCCAAGCCCACTGACCTATAACCTGGCCTCCCATTCCGTGGACCACATTTTTCCCCTAGTCTGAGAGAAATTCATTTCCCAGTGATCAAGCATTCCTAATCCTGGTTTGCAGCACAGGAAGGGCTCTAGCAACAAATTCTTCTCAACTGAACTATTAATAGAGAGGGATGAGGAGGTAAATGCGTTCACACACTCAGCATTGGACACTTAATGCCCAGGACAGGGACTTGCACTCCTTCTGTAGTTAACCGTCTCTCTCCCGACTACACACAGAGCCTGAAGAGCTACTTTCCTAAGTTAGTCTCCCAAGTAAGGTACCAAACGCTGTAAGGAAGAACAGCTTCCAAATAGTCTACACAATTTAATTTTACTTCTTACATTGCTTCTGTATTCAGGCTAAATATTAATTTAAGCTTAAGAATGTTTTGATGTGTAAATAAACTGCTGTAAGAGACACTGCTTCTCTCTTCAACAAGGCTATGAAAGGCTGGAGTGACTTCCATTGGCATCTCCTGGCTTTCCCATGTTAATCATCCATGAAGTTCAAACACCATTCAAAAAAGGATCAGCATCTTTTTGCAGCAGCTTTGAATTTTCTTTATTCAAAAGGGCAGCTAGAACTATAATTAGGTACAGCTAGTTTTCATTATTTAGCTCATTTATTATTTATGTCTTCCTCCCACAGTGCCTGTGAGCCTCACATCTTGTGCTGGCAGAGATGGAAGTCTGAATGTTGCTCTACTTGCTTTCACAAGCTCCAAGTAACACAGCAGTCTCTGTGGCACAGCCCTTGATTCATAGGCTGGGCTTCAGGGTGCTGACCAAATGCAACCAGCGATGTTGCAGCCTCTAGCATCCCAAGCAAAAAAATCTACCATGCACTCTCTATACCTTTCAGGCAAGCAATCGGAGATGAAGCCCCCTCTACACAGTTACTACCTGAGTGTACTGTAATTCTTGTCACTCCCCCACCGCAGTCTCTCCCCACCTCATGCTGGGTAAATTATTTTTTTGACATTTTGTGGGTTAGTGTATTACCAAGTTCTGCAGGTCTTCTGGGGGGTGTTGGAAGAGAGGCAACTGTAATTTTCAGTGGAGATAAATGCAGGAAGGACATAAAGGGATGGAGTTTTAGGCTGGTTTTTTTTTAGCTCCTGACGGTCAGTGTGTTACTGGCTTTTTACAAAGATCATGCATCACCAAAAATGGTGACAGCTTTAGTAACAATTTGTGTTGCCTTGTCATACTTTTAAAGAACAAGTTTCCTTTTTTCTGCAGTTACCAGCTTTCATCTTTCCGAGATGCCTTCCTCCCTGAATCCTTATCTGTGAAGGACTAGCAGATGGAAAGGCAAGAACTTGAGAACAGCCTGGTGGGTATTGAGTGGGTGAGGTTAAGGTGGAATACAGTAGAATTGCTAAAGTAGATTTGAAATTTCTGCAGAGCTTTTTTTGTTCTATTCTAAAGAGAATAAATAAAGCTTTAGACTTCAAGTTGTTTTAGAAGGAGGGCAGTGCAGAAAAGGAAAACCAACGACCTACTTAAAAAGAAATTAAAATGCATTAAACCTCTTGGGGTTGAGGTTACAAAAAAAGCCCCAGACCACAAACCCCAAAAAAACGCAATGCAACGAATGTGTACATGAAAGGAGACAACAGCTTCATTTCTTTCCTAGAGGCAACAAAATTCTACCAGGAAAGAATTTGACTTCTCATCAAATTATTATTATGCGGTTGTTATTATTACACAGTTTAAAGGGATATTTTTACTTTGCCTAGTAAGACTTTTAGGGTGCTGACTTTCTAATGTCTTAGTGTCTTGTCTGAAAACAAATGCTTCTCATCCTGTCAGGATCCTGGGGCACAAATAAGTTTCTGCCATCCTTGTCTATTATCCTGTTTATTGTAACAGTTATACTGTATTTCAGTAATTTTTTCTTTTCCCTGACTATTACATAAGCACCATTCTGGACGACCAGAAGCTGTTTATTTGTCCATTAATCTTTGATCTATTCACCTTGGATGGTCCTTCCAGGACTTAGTACTTCTGTTGGCATAACACTCGCTATCACCAGGTCATATCAGCCTTTCCCTTGCATCAAAGTGGGTCCCCAGGGGAGGAGTCTGTTTCACCTAATGTAAATCAAAACATGCAGACCTAGCCAGAGCTACCTCCACAGCTCTATGGATAATAATTGCAAGCACAGGAATTACATTTGTCTTACATCCAAAGCTTTGAGAGTAATTAAATTAAGTCTGGTGGGAATAGAGAGGCTGATTTGATATCTTTGTGGATTATTGGGATCCAGCTGTTCCATACTTTGATACCCGTGGTGAAACAAATTGCTGCCAAGTTGACAGGAGCATCCTGGTGCATAGGTCCTGCTTACAACAGGAGAGCCTCCCACTTCTGTGTCTCCTGCACACTCACACCTTTCCAGGACCCAGCACCAAGTCTGGATGCCAACAGCATGACTGTGCAGAGCCTGGGCCAGTCTTTCACCACCACCAAAGCTGACACAATGCTTCACGATCGCCACACTGGGACAGGCAACAGAGGAGCTGTGTACCAGCCCCAAGAACATGTATGCCCTTACCCATGTGCAGCTTGCTATTTCTGCCACGATAGATGCTGAGGTTTCAAATTTCCCATTTGTTTTCCCCTTCTGACCATGTTCCTAAGGACTTTATTTCATCCTCTCTTTTAGTTTCTGATGCCTGTTCATCACACTATCTTCAAGCATCTTCAGGCTTCTCCTCACTCTTTTTTGGTTTATCCTCTTCACAGATCCAGGCATGATTTAACCTCTCCCATCTTAATTAAATTAGTGCCCTTGAGCTCATCTGCCTTTCCTGCTTATTGCCTCATCATCCTTTCTCTTTTCATCTCTCAGCCTACTTAACAAACAGTTTATAATTGCTATCTGGGGTTTCATCAAAGAACCCACTTTAATGCAGCTTCTGCCCTTGTACTTTGCTGACACCTAAGTCTATTATTTATTTCAGTAACTGTCACATTCTTTGCTCTCTCCTGAGTAAATGTCCTAGTGATTTCGATCTTTCCCCATTCACAGCCATTCAGAATATTGCTGCAAATACTGTTTCCCCAAATTTGGTCACAAAATAAGGGAAGTTTTGACTTTCCTTTTTTCTCCAAAGGCTCATTTTCACTTTCAAGGCCTCTCCTCCCTTATAAGACCTCATTAGTAACATTTTTTATTTCTTCTATTCAGTCCCCATAATTATTTTGATTCAGTTGTACAACAGCCATTTCTGTATCAGAAACTGGGTGACAACAGGAACTATGGGACCAACAAACACACCAGGTGTCATCTTGCAGTGTAGACCCTGCCTGACAAAATCCATGGTCCAATCTGCACTACGCTGCTAAGTGTCACTCCTCAAAGGTAAACAAGGACATACTTTGGCACTAACTCATCAACAGAAATGCCTGTCTCCACTTCAGGTGCTGTCATACAGAAGAATGCTCTCTCCATCCTGGATGTTGTCCTCATGGAGAGTGACAAGAGATTGCTTGGCGTGGAATGTGTTTGGCATGACTTCAGCCACCTGGGCTGCAGGATGGTGAGCTATGCACCAAAACCAAACATGTGGGACCTCCTGGGCAGGCCCATGTGCAGGTCTCGTGCTGTCAAGGCAGTGGTTCTATGGAAAATCTCCCCTTCTATTCCGCTATGATGCCAGTGTGCATTGCCCACTTGATTCATGCTTTCCCTGTGCTGCCCACTGGGGAGAAATTTCCTATATGTATGAGTATCTAAAATAACTTTTCAAATCCTTGTTAAAGTTCTTTGCTCTGATATCTGAAAACCCCACGACAACGGTTAAGAGTGCTGGAACTGATACCAGTCACACTGATGAATACTGTTGTGTCATTTCCTTGCGCTTCCTCATCTGTCCCATAGATTCTTCTGTCCTCTCCTGTTTAATGCTTTGATATAACTTCCTGGAGGCAAGGATAGAACATAAGAGGGGCTTTAGTCAGAGGAACTGTTCAGTGACAAAACTAGTTCTAACATGGGTCCCTGCAGAAAAAGAGCTATATTGGAAATGACTGTACAGGCTTGAGTGGGAGAGTGGTGTAAAGGAAAGGGGAACCAAATCCCAGTCTTATTGCAGATTCATTCTTCTCTCTTACAGCTTCTCATCCATTTGTGGTGTGGATGGTTCTAAACTGCCAAATGTAATATTTATAATCGCAAAATCTGCTCAAATCAATAGATGTTCAGTGCTTAGAATTCTGTCTTTCCTATTTTACATGATCTAACTGCAATTGGTGTTAAGTTATTCCTATTTATTCTGGAAATACAAGATGTGTTACTTTGCTCTTAATCTGCATAGACTGAAACCATCTGCTGTGGTTCACAGTTGAAGAACAAGAGATTATAAATTCCATCTAGTATTTATATCCAGCCCTCATTAAACAAGTAATTGTTACTGCTACCAAGTTGTAAGTCAGAGAAGTGTACAATTATAATTTTACATTTAAGCACATGAATGACCCATTCCCTTTTAAGAAAAAACCCCACAAACCAAAACACTTAGAAGCACATTTCTCTTTGCTTCTACCTGATGGTGAGAAGGCAGCTTTTAGTGGCTCAGGTAGAAGAGGAGTGGAGACTGTTCTCAGGTGGGTCAGTGACTCTAACTCCATGCTGAGTAAAAGGTGATTTGACAAAAGAAGGAAAATCATACTGTACTCGGTTGCGAGATCAGCTGGTTTGCCTCCAGAATGGCAGGAAGCAAGAGTCAGCAGGGATACCTGTGCAGTGAGAAGACCTATTCGTGAAATATATTTTGTTTGCATTGTACCCAGATATACTACAAGACTGCTTGAGTTAAAGCAGAAACATGAGGCATCCTGTTTGCCTTGCACCCAGACATACCACAAGACTGTTTGATTCAGGGTAGGAAGTGAAATATTGTGTAATATCTGTTTGCTCGGCATAGTTGCACAAAAATAGTAGAGTTAAGATAACTCTACCCAGTCTGCAAAAACTTGAAGGAACCAGATGGCCAGCGTGCAGTCTGCAAACAGATGGCACCCACCTGAAGAGGCTGGACTGGACCTGCACGCAGATGAGTGTAAACTGTCTGACAAGTACGAACAGGCTGGGTCTGACCTAGGAAAAGAGGAGGTAAACCTTTGGGCCAGGCTAGTCTTGGTCTGCAGGAAAGCTGTATGTAAACACGAGCGATATACAGTGGAGCTTGGGGAAGGGAGAACATGTCCCCTTTGATTGTGGCTCCCCCTGCTGGAGAGCTCTCAAACTCAGCCAAGGCAGCCTTGGAGGCCAAGAATCGTCAAATGATGTAGCCAGCAGAAGCCACGATGCAGCATCAGTCTCACAGTATTGTAGACGTAATACTTTATGTTTAAGTCTGTATGTTTAATTAATGCTTGATTTTTGGTTGTTAACAAATGGATTACCTGAAAGCTGAGCATAAATACATGCCTGCTTGAATTATTGACTGGCTCATTCTCTCAGAACTCCCATTATGGTGGTCCCCAGGTCCCAGCCATAACAGTCGGTGAAGAGCAGTTTCTGCTACCCACAGCAGTTTACCAGGCTTTGCAGGGCATGAAAAGAAACTCCTGCTGGAGAAATAATACTGCACAGAAGCTGAGGAGAGGAATAAGAGATCTGTGAATCCAATGGACCAGATCTCCTGTGCAGGTAGATACTGGAGTGCTTTTAATCCACGCATTGGACACTAAGTATTCTCACTGGCTTTGGATATCCCATGTATGTAGATAGAATTGTATCCTGTGCTTTACCCATGCTCACTGTCTGTCCTCCTCTGGCAAACAAAATACTGACTCAGTCTTGGTCTTAAATCCAGCTAAATTACACCAGAGGTGAATTTGGTCCTGTCTGATTGGTAAGGAGATTTTGCTTCCATTCTAAATAAACTAGAGAAAGAAATAAGAGCAGCAAGGCTAAATGTGTTAGAGCAGATCTGAATCCTTATTTAGCTTTTTTTCCATGCAAGTCTTCAGCTCACTATCTACCCTTACGTCTCCTAGAACGTATTTTTTTATTTGTTAAATTTGCACAACATTTACCAAACAAGATAGGTCAAATTTTTTCCTCTTGACATATTTCAACAACTTAGTTTTGGCTAGAAGGAATTTGGTCCAGTTAGTTTCATTTACAGATTTATTCAGAATTAGGAAATGCTTTTGAACTCTAGGTCTGCACCTAGCTTTCTGGCTGACCTTAGGGCTGGAAAATGCCAAGGCCCATTTTTCGCTCATGAAAAGTGCCATTTATGAATAAATGTAAGAAACTTCCAGCTCCTTGTCTTGGGATTTTTATTGTATTTTCAGTAAAAAATCTTTCAACCACCAATTTTTAGACTGTTTTCCAAGGAAAAGTTCTTTTTCCCATCCTTTTAAGAGAGCAGACTTCCCCATAATTACAGTGGTTTGGCTTCTAGAGGAAGTAATACACTAAGATCTAAATTGTTGAAAGGAGGAATCACAGAGCGTCTTGATGGATTTAAACTACAGTTGGTTTAAAGAGACTGAACCTTTTTCTGTCTTTAAATATACAACGTGTATTTCATGTAATGGAAAAGGTTTTAGCAGAAGGGGATGATACGAGGCAGTGTTGTGACCCTCTGAGTGCCCCAGAGAGATTTAAACAGCACGAGTTACTGGCAGAGCTCCTCAGGCACCCTCAGAACTGGGTAGGTGTAAAACTATCTTTAAACATCTAAAGATCTTGTAAGATGATTCAAGTGCAGCACAGAATCTCACCTCGGTGCTTTGTATCACTGTAATCCCCATATGTCATTCTGAATGTAACACTTCTCCCTTCAGTCTGGAAAGGCCTGAGATGAACGAGCTTTATCTTCAGAGCATTTTTATGCCTGGATAAACATTATGATGGCTTGGTTCTAAAGGTCTTAGCCTTTATAGCTGAGCCTTATAGCTGCTGTAATCACCCAGCTTCAGAGAAGATATAAAATATAATTTCATCTCCTTTTGTCATCTATGGTGCAACTAGTATATGTAAGCCTGGTTAGGCAGCCCTCCTATCTGATTTAAAAGTGCAAAACTTCTCTCTTTGCGTGTAATACTGCAGCATCATACTTGCATTCAGCAATGCTCTTCTCGTTAAAAACAAACACCCAGCAATACTCCTTTGATTCAAAACAAACAAAAAGAGATACCTTTTCAAGCAATGCAGACTTAAATATGGAACTCACCGCTATGCAGAGCCATCAATGCCAAACTGTATGCGTGTTGAGAAAATGTAAATAAGACAAAACCATTAAGCCCCCCCCCCGCCCCCAAAAGTTATTAAGCACAAATATCACCTCTGGGCTGGCAAGTGCCTGAGCTTCAGGCTGTTAGGAACTGGAAGAATTTGCCATCAGTATTTGTTTGCCCTATTACCATGTGCCCCGTGCTCTACTATTGGCTACTGCTGGACTGGATGGATCTTCAGTGTGACCTCCTGCAGCCATTCCTGTTTTCATCTATTACATTTTTTAACATATAAGTGCAAAACATAGGCTTGTGCTGACACCATGTTTTAGGAGGCAAAATCATAAACACTAAGTCCCAGTGAGGACTTTGTTCAGATGTTCAGTTCACTTCAAACAACACAAGAAGGAAACTTTTAAAAGCCTTAAGGACAGTGTTCGTTAGAAGTCTAGGTTTCAGTCCTGAAGAATGCGCATATGCTTGAAAGGTTGGCATTTGTGAGACTGCACTATTATCTGCTAACAGATATTGCTCTTCTTACAAGCCTTGCCTGCCTTTGTTTCTTTATGGTGAACGCTGTATTTAAAACCAGGTTTAATCAACAACTGCATTAGAGCTTCTTTGCAAAGGTTTGGCTGATGGATTTAGTTTGACCTGTTATCATGAAGCAAAAGGATGAAGTAAAGGGCAGGCTTTCATCTAAGAGATGGATAGTCACCCTGAGCAAACTGCTGATTTCTATTAAAGGCAGTACCTTGTTGTGCCGCAGCTTCTGTCTCCATCCTGAGATTCTTTTGCATTGCAACAAAAGAAGTAATGGTGCTGCACTTGTGAATTTTAAAGGCCAACCTTATAGAAAACATACAGCTAAAATTGAGAATATTCCAAGGAACATGCAGGACGCTGCCGGTAGCATCCTGTAACATTTTAGATTAACACGGCTGGTTACAGAGCCGGTACAGGATGTATATGGACATACGACTCCACAGTCTTGTTATTTATTGCCACCCAGTGGACGATTATGTCCATTGCTCAGGTCTGTGGATACCTGGACATGGTGCCACATTTGAACAGACCGGACAAGGTCTGAGCTGGCGCCTTCCCTGCAACCCACCTTCAGCTTTAGTTTAACAGGAGCTGTTGGACTGCGTACTGAAGGTGAGGAAGGAGCACAGCTTTTATTGAGCTGGGGGGTAACAACTTATCCAGCTACTGCTGTTTTCTAAGTAAATGGTGAGCCTTTACACTTCAGAGGTGTAGAGAAAGAGCCAGCCCTATAGAAATACCTATAGAATCAAAACTTACTGGGTTGGTAGAGCCAACTTCAGTGATATTTGGACAGTTGCATTTTTCATGAGATTGGCAATCAGGTGGCAGGCACCTGCAGGTTTGTTATATTAGCATGCAAAATTTTAGGAAATAAAGGGCAGCATGAAGTACTAGTCAAAGGGTTCATCAACACAAATCTAAGAAGACTGCTTTACTCACAGTAAGTGTGTGAATTACGCCCATCATCCTAAATGAATGTCACGCCACGCTGCATGGTATTCTGTTAGGTATGTGCTATACATATTCTATAGGAAGAAAATGCAGTTTCTATAAAGTTGTAAATGCCCTAGTTAAACAACTGAGGACTACTTATTTTAATCTGAAACATATTGAATAGAGTGTCTGGTAGCTGGTACTATGCAAAAATTCTGTTTGCATTCATCTATGATTTTCTTCAGTGATTTCTACTTTTGGGTTCATCGTGGCCTTGTATACACCCGTATTAAACTATTGGTAATAAAGTATTTCCACTTTAACCATGGTAGCATAAAGTCTCCAAACGTGTAAGAGATATTGTCTGTGTACTCTTAATAAATAAAGTGTGGTGGAGTAGATAATTCTGTTGTGTAGTATGCCATTTGTTACATACATCTACATTTCCATTAGATAGCTACTAAGTTAAATACTAGAAAGAAGCTAAGTCAGTCAAATGTTAGGGAGAAGGCACTGTACAGCCTTTTTTTCTCATGTTCTAGATTGCAATGCTTAATAGCTAAAAGAATCACGCTTTTGAGCTGTGGGGGTTAGGTCTTTTCCTTCTCAAGAATGTATCACTGAAGCATGACACATACCAAACCAAAAACTTGTGAACAATGCTGGTGTTCTGAAGAAGGCACTTGAACTCCCTAATTCCCAAAGCATTTTGAATGTCAGGGAAGAGACGTTATTTTACCACCCCGTCAGTAGATGGCACCGCTCTCCCCTACTCAGAGAGGTGCTCTGAAAGGGCCTCCTTGATCAAAGGTGGGAATTGCTCCAGTGCAAAAATCTACTTCTATAAATTTTAGATCATGTCTTGATAGGCATATCAAGTAGTAGACAATGTGCAGTATTTCCAAGCTACAGAACATAAGACACAGACGGAGGATGACGACTAGGGAGATAATGCTGTCCTTCGCTAATCTGAAAAATCTTTGTTTATGTGTTTATAAAATTACCCTCTGATGACAATATGCAAGATAAAATGGAGCAGGTACCGGATACTCTTTCACCTCATCCTGTGGGTCCCTTCTTTTTCAGAATAATTTGCATTATTTTGAATGGTTCCTTTCATGAAAAATGATAGAAAAAAATACTGTAAAAACTAAGGGCTATTCATGGAGATGAAATTTAGCCAGGGAAATTAACCTCCTTTTGCTTATCCTATAGCCAATGGGATGAGATAACTTTTTCTACAGTCCAGAAGAGCTGAAATATTGTGTAAAGGAACTGACTATGAAAGAAGCTCTGGGAAATTAGTGCCCTAGGAAAGAGCTAAGAATATCACTGACTATTATGACCAAACTTCATACCTTAAAAGAAAAATGTGCGCATGTTGCTCTGACCCTGCAAAGCTCTGGCAAGAGATTTTACGCTCAGGAAGAACTTTGAGCAAGGTGTAAGCTGGTATACAAACTTGTTCACTGAAGGACGTGCCACACTTCAAATGGGTGCCTGTTTGCAAAGCACATTCTTTTCCTATTGCCGCCTTGTGACCAGGAACATAATTTACAGGAAGATAATTTACAGCAGTTCTTTGATAAGAGTGTGCACTTCTTTACACTGCTTTGCCAACCAAATGGCTATCTGAGATTTTATAGGACAATTCCGCTTTAGCTGCAGGGTCCCTGCAACAAATCTGACATGCCTTTGGTGATTCAGGGAGCGCAATGACACCACAATGTTTTGGGCCAGCATATAATGTTTGGGTGTTTTACCATCCAAATGATAAGTAGTTTCCCAACTATGGAGCCAAGTTCTTCTGCTTGAATGAGCCCCAAAGGAGACAGATAACATATCAGATGATGTATTATTCATATTTATATTAATTCATGTGCTCAAATCTTTCCAGGAAACTGAGGCCTATAATTTGATACAAAACATACATATGTTTTTACCCTTAGTGACAACATTTTTCATGCAAATAACAGATACCAAAACATTCAGCTGCAAGCACAGCTTTGGGATTTGCACATGTAAGCACAGATGTACGCATATGGAGCTCCATTTATTGAAAATGTGGCCCGGTTAGTGCTTTGGTTCATCTGGGAGGAAGAATTAAGAGGCACTAATTTGCATGTAAAATTCTAGGGATGTGCAGCTCCACATAATAAAATTTTGAAACAAACTAAATCATAGGAACATGTTGCCATCATTTTTAAGTCTCGCATCACCAGAAGAACTCTTAGACATTTTCTTTATTATTGGAACATGTTAATGACTCCCATAACATCTGAATGCATCCATAAGACTTCAGACCACTTAATCATTTATAAATGTTCTTTTCAGCATGGTTTTTATGTTTTGAAAACTAAGGTGTTGTCAGAAAACTGTAAAACCTGGCCAGGTGAGGACCTCAAGATTAGGTCTTCCCAGCTTGCTTTTCTGTTCTGTAGGTACACAAATGGATGCATAAGGCTGGAGGTTGAGTACTGAGCTCCAGCACTGCTTTTACTTGCCAGGCTCATGAACCTCTGGTTCCCTGCTACCAGAATCCTTTATGATGCTCAGTTCGAGGAAGAACAGTCATCAACAGACCAAGCTCTCTACACAGATGCTGGGTACCTGATTTTTCCAAAATACCTTGTATTTGTCAACCAAGAACTGGCACTTGAAGCATTTCTTCAGTGCTGTGTCCTGACTATCATTGGAAGATGCCTCTGATGAAGTACTGGCTCTGTATCCCACTGCCCACTGAAAACTGGCTTTTCTTAAGACAAATATAAGCATTTTAAGCCATTTTTCTACCTTCACAACCCTTAGTTTCCTAAAAATCTCCAAGCAAAGCTAAGTGATTTATTTTCAGAGCTCAGCAGTTCCTCTTATTTATATATGTGGGAGGACACTCCTGGATGTGTAAGAAATCTTAATACAACCAAATCTTCACCCCCAAAATGGCAATGAAGAATACTGCCTAAGTCAGCACACATTTTTATAAGCTAACCTTTGCAAGGCAGTAGCTTGTGAATAGCCATTTCTCATCTCCCCTGCTGGGCTGCAAATTTAGTCCTCTGGAAAGACATTTGAGGTAAATTTACCAAAGGCAAACATAATGATGATGATATATTAAAAGCTCCCAAGACAGTTAATCTTTAGAGGCAATGGAAATTTATTGAGAGCAATAGAACAGCCTGTGCTAGCCTCCGGTCACAGGATAAAAAGGTGTTTATTTTTAAAAACCTGAGGGAGGGTTGAGTTCACAATCTATTTTCCACACTATTGCACTGAGGGCAAGGAACCTTTGGTGCTGGGCAGGGAAAGCACAGCAGCCTGGGTGCCTAGCACTCCCCGAACACCAACAGGGTGTCAGTATCAGAACTGAAATACAAATCCCCGGTAAGGTGAGCTAGGGGGTAACTGCTCCTCTGAGATGCCTGTAGTCAGACTGTTGTGATAACACACGTAGATGTAGTACCCACTGTCCATCCATCTCATTCTGTGGGGTACCACAAGATACAACAGCTTATGTGATAGCAAGCTTGTGTTTTCCGCATTTCTTTTTTTTATTAATAGGGGAGAAAGAACCTGGAAGATCATGGAACAGATCCTTCTAGAAGCTATGCTAAGGCACATGGAGGCCAGGGAGGTGATTCAAGATAGCCAGCATGGCTTCACCAAGTGCAAGTCTTGCCTGACGAACCTAGTGGCTTTCTATGATGGTGTGACAACAACAGTGGACAAAGGAAAACCAATGGACGTGATCTATCTGGACTTCTGCAAAGCCTTTGACTTGGTCCCCCACAACATCCTTCTCTCTAAATTGGAGAACTATGGATTTGATGGGTGGACTGTTCGGTGGATAAGGAATTGGTTGGATGATTGCATCCAGAAGGTAGTGGTCAACAGCTCGATGTCTGGATGGAGACCGGTGACGAGTGGTGTCCCTCAGAGGTCCGTACTGGGACCGGTGCTGTTTAATGTTTTCATCAATGACATGGACAGCAAGATCGAGTGCACCCTCAGCAAGTTTGCGGATGACACCAAGCTGAGTGGTGCAGCTGACACACCAGAAGGACGGGATGTCATCCAGAGAGACCTGGACAAGTTGGAGAGGTGGGCCTGTGTGAACCTCATGAGGTTCAACAAGGCCAAGTGCAAGGTCCTGCACCTGGGTCGGGGTAACCCCCAGTAACAGTACAGGCTGGGGGAAGAAAGGATCTAGAGCAGCCCTGTGGAGAGGGACTTGAGGGTACTGATGGACAAAAAGCTGGACATGAGCCAGCAATGTGTGCTGGCAGCCCAGAAGGCCAACCGTACCCTGGGCTGCACCAGGAGAAGCGTGGCCAGCAGGTCGAGGGAAGTGACTCTGCCCCTCTACTCTGCTCTGGTGAGACCTCACCTGGAGCACTGCGTCCAGTTCTGGAGCCCTCAGCATGAGAAGGACATGGAACTGTTGGAGCAGGTCTAGAGGAGAGCTACAAAAATGACCTGAGGGCTGGAGCACGTCTCCTATGAGGACAGGCTGAGAGAGTTGGGCTTGTTCAGCCTGGAGAAGAGAAGGCTGCGGGGAGACCTGACTGCGGCCTTTCAGTACCTAAAGGGGGCCTATAGGAAAGATGGGGACAATCTTTTTACTAGGGACAGCTGTGACAGGACAAGGGGTGATGATTTTAAACTAAAGGAGGGTAGGTTTAGACTGCATATAAGGAAGAAATTCTTTACAATGAGGGTGGTGAAACACTGGAACAGGTTGCCCAGAGAGGTAGTGGAGGCCCCACCCCTGAAAACATTGAAGGTCAGGTTCAACGGGCAACCTGAGCAACCTGGTATATACCCCTATGGCTGTATGGATAATTTCCATTCACAGGCAACTTTCTGCTTTGTATTTCCAAAATTGCTCCCATTTTATTTCCCTGGTATAGCAGCAGTCAGAAGCTTTGCTCTGACTTGTGAGCCAGTTATGAGGCGAGGAGGGAGAGGAATGTTGATCCAACACTTAGTAGATAGTTATGTTGGCTAGATAACTAATTTCACTAGTGGAACGTAAATTTTCACTAACGGATTCTCACCAGAAATGTTTTATTAGGTAGCAGCCCTTCCGTAATACACCATTTCTGGCTGTGAACAATTGTGAATTACAGAGGGACTGGAAAATACACCAGAACATCTGATTCTCTTTCGTCATGAAGATACCAAATGCAATTCTGTACATAAGAAGACCTCTAAATAAATGCAAATATAATCCACCTTAAGTTCACCAGAGTGACATAAGCAGCCCAAGAGCAGGAAGAGCGAAGTTTAGAGCAGCAACAGCTGGAGATAAATAGAAAAATTATGGTATTACTTGGGAAAGTACTACCAGTTGAGAAATGAAAAGATGTAACCCAGGAGCTGCACCCAGTACATTAAAAGGATTCAGAACTGATATCTATTCTTCATATCATTGTAATAGTATTTGTTCACAAAATTGGTAACTGCAATTGCTGTAAAGATTGAGCATGTGAAAAAGATCATTGTTTGAAAAAGGTTATTAGTGCTATAAGAAGCATGAAAAAACCTGAGCATCTGAAGCGTGATATCGCAAAAATTAGTTTAATGCCATAAAATGCAGAGATTTAAAATACCTCATCTATAAGGGAGGTGATTCTGCGCCTCTACTCTGCTCTGGTGAGACCTCACCTGCAGTGCTGCATCCAGCTCTGGAGCCCTCAGGACGAGAATGACATGGAACTGTTGGAGCGGGTCCAGAGGAGGGCTACCAAAATGATCTGAGGGTTGGAGCACCTCTCCTATGAGGACAGGCTGAGAGAGTTGGGCTTGTTCAGCCTGGAGAAGAGAAGGCTGCGGGGAGACCTGACTGCGGCCTTTCAGTACCTAAAGGGGGCCTATAGGAAAGATGGGGACAATCTTTTTACTAGGGACAGCTGTGACAAGACAAGGGGTGATGATTTTAAACTAAAGGAGGGTAGGTTTAGACTGCATATAAGGAAGAAATTCTTTACAATGAGGGTGGTGAAACACTGGAACAGGTTGCCCAGAGAGGTAGTGGAGGCCCCACCCCTGAAAACATTGAAGGTCAGGTTCAACGGGCAACCTGAGCAACCTGATCTAGCTGAAGATGTCCCTGCCCACTGCAGGGTGGGTGGATTAGATGAGCATTAAAGGTCCCTCCCAACCCAAAGCATTCTATGATTCTGTAAGCTTTCAGGCATTACAATTTTTAAGCAGAGAGGCAATCTCCTCAAGCAGAACTCTGCTAAGCCCAGGAAGAAAAGAATGGAAGTATCAGAAGTATGTGTCTGGCAAAAGGCTTATCTTACTGCCCCTAGTTTGTGATTGAGGGTGCAACATATACATACAAATATATAAAATAAGATGCAAAAATGTGTATACGTTTGTCTATTAAAAAGTCCAGTGATTATACTTTACAATCAAATAATAGCAACATCAAGACAATATCACTATTGAAATATCCAACTTCAGTCACAGCTTTGGTATCTAGGTACCTAAATCCAGACGTGTACATGGAGCTCTATCTTCTGAAAATCTGGTGTTGACAAAATTCTTGGTTGGGTGGGAGGAAGGACTACAGAAGCATCAGTCTGCATGTAAAATCCTAGGGAAATACAGCCCCTAATAACATAAATGTGGGCCATATTGCAGACAACTGTAGTTGCAAAAATTACAGTGACCGCAGGCTAGGGATACAGCCATTTCCCATCACAACCGGGGATTTAACTGCGGTGATTTCAAATTCAAGCAATCCAGAGATTTTGTTGCTATGGCAGCATCAGCCCTCCACTGCAGAAGTCCAAATATGTGTGATACCATCCAAGTCCCTTCACATGCGCCCATTTTATTTCATAATACAACCTCGGAGAGCCAGCATTTAACCGAGCTAACACAACCACTGGGTTGAGTAAAGCTAAGGGTATTGCTTTTAGGAAATACATTTCACGGCATTTAGCTTGATGACAAGAACCATGACTCATAACACTGAAGAATCTTTTTATGGCTAATAATAGGCTGCAATTAATATTTTTCCTGAAAAACAGTTTGTACTGTTACATAAGTCTGCAGGTGATGATCTCAGGGACTATACGATATTTTTACTTCGATCAGTCAGATGGTAGAACATTCTATAAAAATTTAACTGAGTTTTATTTATACTTACATGAGTCCTATTACTAGAGGAGCACCTTGCATCTTCAGTGTATTCATCCTCTCACCATCCCTGTGAGGCAGGATAATGTTAACTAAAAGCTCTTTAAAACCTGTGGATCTTGTTTGCCAACTTTTGGAATATTTCTGCAAAGCGTGGCATTCATACATGTGACATACATGTACATATGTTGACTTAGCCAAGAAAAATAGCCCTTCTCTTATCAGATAGCTACACTATTAACCTGTTTCCTGCATCAGGGAACTCACAGAAAGAGGTTAAAAGAGATTTTTACATGGTTATGGAGGCCTGCGAGCAAGAAAATTGTTCCTTGGTTTCTCAGTTTCCCATTTGGTGCCGTAACACAAGGCTGCTCTATTCAAACTGCAGCTGGGTGCTGCTGCGATGTCCTTCCACTTTACAAGGAAAACAGCAGAGCTACACCACCTTCTTGCCATGCTGAACTCCCTGCAGCTTCAGAAAGCCACCTGCAGCAGGTTGATTTGTCTTACTTGGTGGACTGAATGTTACCACTGTGAGCTCTAGGCTTTCCCGTAGCCACCCGAGTACAAAATCAGAGGGCTTCTGCATGAAAACTTCTCACTTTCGATATATTTCTCAAGATGTTGTCTGAAATACGAGAGCTTGGGCTGGAGGCAAAGCATTGCACAATGTGGGTGAAGAGACTTTCAAAATAATGTACAGAAAATTCTGTGAGGAGATCTCTCAAGCTTATGGGCTTCTGTCTATGTTTTCCTCTGAATAAGGACTACCAGGTAGCAATAAATAATTTGTACATACTTACGAGTAGCCTGGAAGTATCTCTTAATTTCTCAGTCAATGTCACCAGATCCTTTACTTTTAGGATCAGATTTTAGTATATGTTTGGGGTTTTTTTTTCTTTGTATAATGAATTTTCTTTCCAGGACTTGGCAGGTCTTCGTAAATGCAGTGATGAAGACATGGGCACCTCAGCATGTTCAACGTTAAGCCTGCACCACAGTTTATTCCTGTCAATTTCCATAAGCAAAATGGCATTTACCTCCAGGTTCTGGTGGAAAGGACGGCTTGCCACCCTCCCTCCAAGACTGGAACTCCTCAAGCGAAAGGGAAAAGAAATCTCCACATGCAGATTTTATTGAATTATTGCTCTGGAGGTAGCATTTTTCTATCAAGTACAAGGTCTGAGATCTAAAAGAAAGGGAAGTAAGTGAAAGTGGAAGAAGAACTGATGGAAAATTATTGCTTGGAAAGTGTCTATTGGAAACTTTTTTCCAGTCATGAAGTATATAGCATCTATCTTACTGGTTAATTCATTATTTATATCCTTAAATCTAGACATTAATTTAAATGAATACAAAGGTTGAGACAGTTGCAGCCAGAATACTGAAGGCATTTTTATACATTAAAAATAAAAGCAGATGTTGCATTTTTCTTAAAAAAAAGCTACAGAGCTTGTTCTGAGGGCATTAAATCTGACTTTCATACCAAACAAATTTGTAGAAACTGTAAGAGAAAATAAAATCAGTCAGTGGGTGAAGTGTAAATATGAGCTAGATGAAAAAAAAAAAGCTCAGATTTCTTTTCATTTACAAGTTTATTACAGACTTCTGAAGGTGTCAGTGAACAGAGGATTACAGTTGTTTATGCATACGGATTTTCAAAAATCTTACAGAAAGATTTCTTACCAAAGGCATGTGAAGCTATCATGATCTAAACCAGAAGATCTCTCAGGGATTTATATTGTGTTGAAAAATAGGGAACAAATGGTAGGCGTTCATGTTCTGTTTTCACAAATATATTTCACATTTAATGAAATTCTTGCCATTCATCTTGAAAGGGTTGTACTTGAGCTGGGAAGGATGCTGAGAAGAATGGCAACATTGATCTGCAAAATGGAACAACTTCCACAGAAAGAGAGTGAAGTAATCTAGAGCCCTTCAACTTGGAAAACAGACAGTGGGAGGGAAGGAGGGGATGTGATACATTTTATAATACCATGAGTGGTACGGAGAAGGTGATTAAGGAGTGGCTGTTCGTTATTTCTCACAGCATGAAAGCTACAGAATACTCAGTGAAATTATTTGGTATCAGGTTTAAGAGCAAAACAAAAGCAAGTTCTCTTTCCATAGGGTGCATGATTAAAACATTAAACTCAATGCCATTGAGTCCAAAGTACAAGGGTCTTCAAAAAGGATTTCAAAATACTCATTGGAGACCCTCTAGCTCATGACATCCTAAATCAGGTGGTTGCAAAATGAAGCAGGTAATTAAAGGCTTTGAAGACATCGTAAGCTGAGGATTTTACCTCTGACATTTATGCCCTGGTCGTCGGTCGTTTTGATCCAAATGTGACTTATTAATCCTGTAATTGTTTCCCAAGGAGATCTTCTAAGTGTTGTAGGTGAAAACCAACTGCAGTAAGACACTGACACCTTAGTGAACACCTATAAGTGAGCAGACTCCAGAGAATTGCATTGCTTGAGAAATGTGAATGCCCTCATGGGCATTATGAGTCATTATTTGTGTTTTATTGCTGTGAATAAATAAATCCATGCCTCTTGCTCAGCACAATTCTGCAAAGACATCTCTCCACACAACTACATATGAAATGGATGGATTCCTGGTTTTGTTTTGTTGTGTGCATGAAACACTGCATACCGCCCTAATCTTTGGAAGAGACTGGCTCATTCACTGCTACTTTGGCTAACTCAGAAATGACATTTTAAATGCAGTTTTGAAGTCAGTCTCTACAGTGTCTTTTTTTAGGCAGATTAGCACCAGTTGCCTTTTAGAGGCTCATAGCAGATGTTTTTATACTCCTGGAGAGCAAGATGGAGTGCAAAATATCACTCTGAAAAGCTGAAGCTAGAAATGTGGGTGAAAAGAAATACAGGCTTCTTTCTTCCACTCTGGCTCTGCGCTCTTTTCTTCCCTAATCCAGTTCAGAAAGATGCTTCTGCAGTTTATTCATTTGCAAGAACTATTAGTTCCTAATGTGGAAAAAAAGGCTGCCCGTTTGAAGGCATTTAGATTCTTGACGCATCCAGCTGAGCTGCTAACGCGATGAATCACCTGCAGTGTACAGTGCTGGGCTCAGCATCGCTTTGCATTCAGCCTTATCAGCCTGCTGAAGTTTGGTCCCTCATGCAAACCCACGGGGTACAGGTATCATCTTATATGGGCAATGCTCCCTCCTGTGAAGTGGGTCATGTCTAAGCAAATCCAAATGCACCGCCTGGCATTTGAGTTAGCAGGAGGTATTGGCTTCCTCTGAAGGGAAACAATTCAGTTTAAAAACAGCAAGCACTTTCCTTGTTTTGGGATAAAACTGAGGGAAGTCCATGGGTTTGTTAAGGACTTAATGACCAAATTAACTCTGGCAAATGAAAGCAAAAGAGAACAATGCTTAGAGTAGGATTCATGTGCAGTATACACATTAGGACTCTAGAATGATCTTTTCGAAGGGTATTTTTCTTATATGTATGTGAAAAGCAGATAGCTCATTGGTTTTGGCTATTTTCCACCTGAACTCAGGCTTTCTTACTCTTCTCCCTACTATTTGGTTCAGTCTGGCTTTCCTCTCTTGCAGCAGAAACAGG
>NW_009260770.1:3899822-3909694 GCF_000687185.1 Egretta garzetta
AGACCCTTCCCCATCTTATTTCACCTCACTACAAGCAGTTCCGAATTCTAGGTCTTATTAATTATTTTCAATCTCATTTGCAACTCCTAGCTTGTAGAAGTTTTGTCCAGCCCACTGCCTTCCTTCTTCCAAGTCAGAACTCAGAACCAGTGCTCCTTCATTTTCCTCAGCCTGGTCTCAGGAGGTAGACTAAATTTCTTAACGGCACTGTGCTTCTGGTTGCAGCCACAACCTCCTGAAGTCCTAGCATCCAATGAATACCCCAAGGTCATGGCCTGGGATTTGTGGAAAGTCGTAGACAGAGTTCATGGTAAGGAACTGCAGGCTGGTCAGGTAAGAATTTTAACCACTAGGGCACTTTTCATCTGACTGTTATATTCTACAATTGCTTAGCTTAGAAGGTGTAGGAAAGGCACAGCGAGAGGCTGATGGCCTGGAGAGGAGGATCAGTAGCCCTTTTAATTTTTGTTCAGCTCATAAACTGTGAGTGGAATCAATACATGAGGAATACTTTGTAAAGGCTGCTAAGCTACCTGCTTTAATAACCTCTGAAATATTGAGATTAATAACTGACACTTAGCAGATTAATAACTGACATTTGGGGAAAGGGAGGGAGAGTAATCTTATTTTGCTTTGTAAATCAGAGTAAATGTAGAACTTATTGAAGAGTAGCTAATGTAGAACATCAATCTGTTGGTCTTAGTCACTGCTTAGGCTGTCACTGACATTTTGAAGCCCTTATGTAGCATTGTTGATTATAACAACTATTAATTAAATCTGTTGGGCCTTTTTTTTTTTTTCCCCAGAAAGACACCAGTGTTTTTTTAAAATGCATTCAAGAACTCATCACTGCATAGAAGTTTTATTCTTCCCGCAGAGAGAGAGCATATGCGGACACAAGCAGAAATATCCTGAGTTCCCTGGAGAAGAGGTGGCCATACCCATTTATCACCTGCAACCCAGAAAGAGAGAAGCCTGCCTTCTGCACAGTTTGAAGCAAGGACAGAACTGGTCCCTGAGTGACTAGCAAATGCAGCTGTAACGTGCTGCTGCAGTGCAGAGTTTATGATCCCGCAGCCTGAATAACCATCATCACGACAGGAGACAGGATTGGGAAGGAGAGACCTGGCGGAGGAGGAAGAGGGCAGGTGTTGTCCTTCTTTGGGGGTAAAAATGAGATCCTAATCCTGCTCCCCTAACCCCTTCACAGCTTTTCTCCTCAAGGGGTTTTAAATGTGGAACATGTATTTCACATAGTTGTTAGTGCTGAGAAATCCGCAAAAGTGGTTGAATAAGCATGCTGTCCTGTTAGGTATCAGCTTAATTCACTGAGTAGATTTTAAAGCAAAATTCCTTAGGTTTTCGTCATGAATAAAGATGACTCAGATGAGATCTTTACCCTTGGGCTGCAGATAAAATCTGGGCTGCCAGCGTGCAGGGAACATGAGAACTGATTATTTCTTCTGCCTGGCCAATTAAGACTAATGTGCAAGGCAAGAGCTGAACTGCTATCCCAATGCAAGGCTAGGAGCTGCAATAGTTTCTTCCCCTTGAGTTATTAACCCACAGGGTAGACGCTCAGCTGATCCCTTGGTCAAATATGGTAATATCAGACTGGAGATGCCTGATTAGCCACCTATTTCTTCTACTATGACAGTAAAAGACTCCACCAAATGACACAGGTATAAAATGCATATATATGAGAGGAAAAGTTAGGATGTAAGTGTGCAAAACAAAAGGAAGTATTCTGGCTCACCTTGGAAATAGGTACATGAAAAAAATAGTGACCAAAGGGCAGAATGAATGAGTTGCTTCCATGGCTCTTACAACTGATTTTCCTAATGTATTTAAAAATAATTCTCTGTGACCTGTGGTGCACAAATCTCACCTGTTATTGTCAAGAAACAACCCTGCTTATGGTAATATGAAGGTGAAAAGATGAACTGAGCATAGTGCATGAAACCTTGCACTCACTTTCATCTGTGTGACCTCATTTGCTTCACTGAAAAATCATAAATGTACCTTAGGTTCAGACTTGTCTCATTGTGAGGAAAGAAGAGGAGCAGGAACACTAAAGGCTGCTGGGAGTTAATGAAGTCCCAGAGAGAAGGGTGATGGATGGGTATTAGCTCTATAGTTTGCTGCACTGATAGCAGGCCATGATCAGTTTTTTAAAATTGTTGACACCTCCTGCTTCAACAGGCATGATATGATAGCCATACTCTGATGGCCTTAAACACCAAGCCCTTGAAGGAATTTAGACAAGGGAACATCTTTGTTTTCAGTTCTTGATTTGGTTCAGCTTGATCTCTGCATAAAGACCTTATCTGATTTTTCATGGGTGCTTCCTTCCAACTTTCGAGGAGGAATCCATGAAAAATCAGGTAGCTGACATTAACCTTCCCTATTCTGGATGCCCTGTTGGGTTTTTGTGATGTGACAAAAATGTGACAGACATCACTACATGCAGTCTTGTCTGTTCCATGTGTAGAAGTGAGCACATGCTAGCTTGCCATTACGTCTCAGCCTTCAGGGCACTTTTTCACCTTAAAAGCAGTTCTGAGTGAAGAATTTGGTGTCAAACAGTCACATTTATTAATAGTCAGTCACATTCCTGCACTTTGAAACCCTCTGTCTACCAGAACAAAGGCAGCACAAGTCAAATGTCCACTTGTTCTGCCAATTACTTTTTTCCCCTTCAGAAGTCAGAGGACAGTTTATTTCCATGCCCTTTGGATTCTTGGTCTGTTTAGTGAAATAACAAGGAGCCCACCTATTGGGGTTTATAATAATGTCACTATATTATCTCTTGTTTACAATATCTCTACTACAGTTTATCATCTGCCATTTGTAGTGCATCACAGCAAAAAGGTAAAAATTAGGAAATTACACAAGAAAGTTAGAGAAAAGAAAAAGATAATAAAAAATCCCAATCTGCCACCAGCAAAAATCAGTGAGCATTTTCCACTGATACAGAATCATAGAATAATAGAATAGTTTGGGTTGGAAGAAACCTTCAAAGTTCACCTAGTCCAATCCTCTTCCTTATCAGCAGGGGCTTCCTTCACTAGACCAGGTTGCTCAAAGCCCTGTCCAACCTGACCTTGAACACCTTCAGGGATGGGGCATGCACAGCTTCTCTGAGCAACCTGTCCCAGTGTCTCACCACCCTCACAGCAAAGAAGTTCTTCCTTATTTGCAATCTTAATCTATGCTCTTTCAGTTTAAAACCGTTGCCCCTTGCCCTGTCACTACAGGCCTTGGTAAAAAAGTGAGACCACTCCTCAAGCCTGTCAAGACCCCTCTGGATGGTATCCCTTCCCTCAAGTGTGTATCAATGTCAGCACTCATCTTGGTGTCATCTGCAAACTTGCTGAGGGCGCACTCAATCCCACTATGTAATTGATGAAGATACTAAATAGTATTGATCCCAGTACGGACCCTTGAGGGACACCACTTGTTACTGGTTTTCACTTGGACATGGAGCCATTGACTGAAACACTTTGGATGCAGCCATCCAGCCAATTCCTTCTCCATCTAACGGTCCATCTGTCAAACCCATATCTCTTCAATTTAGAGGTAAGAATGCTGTGGGGAATTGTATCAAAAGCCTTACAGAAGTCCAGGTAGGTGACATCCATAGCTCTTCCCTTATCTACTGATGCGGTCACTCCATCATAGAAGGCTACTACATTAGTCAGGCACAGTTTGCCCTTGGTGGAACCATGTTGGCTGTCTCTAATTAGCTCCTGGTCTTCCATATGTTTCGACATATCTTCCAGGAGGATCTGGTCCATGATCTTACCACACATGAAGGTGAGGCTGACTGATCAGTAGTTCCCAGGGTCCTCCTTTTTACCCTTTTTAAAAATGGGTGTGATGTTTCCCTTTTTTCAGTCACTGGTGACTTTGCCTGACTGCCATGAGTTTTGAAATATGACGGAGAGTGGCTTGGAAACTACATCAGCCTGTTCCCTCAGTACCCTGGGGTGCATCTCATCGGGTCCCATGGACTTACATATGTTCAGGTCCCGCAGGTGGTCTTGAACCTGATCTTCACATAACCATGAGTTCTGAATCAGCTTCTGAGGAAATTAACTACTTTTTACATTTGGTATTTATTCCCAACTCAGACGTGCTTCTGAATGAGTAATAAAAAGTCCTTATAGTTTTCAGATAGCAGAAGCATCAAACCAAAACTGTAATTTTTTCTTACTCAGAAAATAGTTTCCAAGTTTGTTTTACTATTTTATGAGTATGTTTAAATCAGACATTCTATCAAAATCTATGATCTGTTGGAAACTGTGAAAGTAGCTCCTTTTACTTTTCATATCTGGTAATTGCATTATACTGTCTCAAAAAGTTAAATGAGAGAAAAGAAGTTAACAAAGTCTTAAGCAGTGATTGTATAAGCATTTTATTCAGGATTTTTTCACTGTCATATTCCTGTAGTTTTTAAAAAAGATCTCCAGCTGAAAGCTGCTCAAAATCAAGTGTGTCAAATGAAGTGATACCAAAGAAATTTTAACATGCATTAGTTAGCTTGACCAACTGGGAATAAAGCCAGGTGCTTACTATAAAAGTATGGCCATCAAAATATATCATGCTTTTAAAAAACAATCAAGGGGCTTGTTGGTCTCATCATTTACTGGGGGGACAAATATAAAGAGAGAATTAAAAACAGACTAGGTCACTTGAGAGAGGGCAATCTTGAGAAAATGTGACCCTTTGTGTCTTTTTTTCCACCCTTATTTCAGGTTATGGCTGTAATCTAAGCCAACAAAAGCAAAAAAAAAAAAAAAAAAAAAAAAAAAAAAAAGTAACAACTGAGCATAATTTTTCCATGTAAAAAAACAGCTTCATTGGAGGGAACACCTAAAAATCAACATACAGTTTTCAGAGCCTGTGCCCAGGGATGAATAAGCTACACAGGGAAGCTGTGGTGACCTCTCATCCCCTAGCATGGGTTGTTGCCTACGGTGTACGGCCAGGTGCACTAATTTCACCTTAAGCATCTCAGGCAATGGGCTTTGACCATACTCTGAGCACTTTAGAGGAATGTATTGTTGGTTTATAATTCTTGTGTGATAAAAATGGATGTTTTTTTCCTTCTATACTGTTTAAATCTTTCTTCCCCAGCGTGTTTTTAAGTACTTTCCAAAGAGCTCTTCTTTCCGTGGTATTTTTATCTTTTCTAGATGAGACTGTCAAAAACTCTCAAATTTGGCTTATTGCTGTTCTTACCAGAGTGAAAAGCACTCGGTGTTGCAGCCTTTCGTCTGTTGGAGTCAGTGGATGTGACTTCTTGCCCGACAGGTGCTATGGAAAATCTGCACTGTCCTTTTTGGATTCAACTTTGTGTGGAAACTTACAATTGCTTGCATTTCTGGCAACTGCAGCAGCGAAAAAGAAGCTCGCAGTTGCATGCACAAAATTTGCTGTGACCTTATTTTGGAATTTAAAACCAAATGACACAAGCTTGGCTGAAAAAAATACAACACCCTGCATCTGCATTCCTTTCATACAGTTTCACAAGCAGCAAATGCAGTCTTTCCCACTGTGAGAGCAAGGCAAATATATAAAGTAAATAAGCACAACCTATGCCAACACTATGCATAATTTAGCCATTTTAAAGGTATTGAGCTCTAATTAGATCTGCTTCCATGTAAGTAGGTAGATTACCCCTATACATTCTGAACTCAGCCCTCTCTGAACTCTGCCTGAGAGTTAAGCTATTAAGAATTAAGCTATTACCACAAAAATAATGATTTAGACTTCCAAGGAAACCCCCCTCTGAGACAGGGACATCTTTCTTTCAAGTGGCTTTTCACACTGGCTTCAAAAGGTTTGTTTACCACATTAAAAAGGAATTGTGTCTCAGATGGGGAAAATGTAGCAAATTAATACAAAATACATAATCCAAGGGCCTGGTCCCATGCACATAAACCACAGATGTAACCTTATTCCCAGTGAACTGCTTGGTTCAATCAATGCTTTACTGGTAAGTATAATATTCTGCACTTTTTTCTGTGTGCAAGCTCAGAGCCTTCTGTTGAGAAAATTGTACTAGTTGAACTGATCCTTGATAACAAAGGATGAAAATTCTTTGTTTCTTGTAGTTTCTATATTATTTAAGTTATTGCCCATGAAAGAATATAGAATTTTATGTCTATGACTGTTACAATGAGTTTTTACCATAGATTATCTCCTCAGATGACCAGATTGTGATCATTCAGAGAGGAACAGAGTTTTCCATTACTGCTGATAATGACGGAGATATTGGCAAGAGACCAGGAATCTCTTTTTATACTGAGTTTTCAGGAGGGAATGAGAAATCCGTTATAGTTGTCTGGACCAATAAAGTACGTACAGCAGCTAGGAATCTGCATCAGTTCCTCAGAGGAGACCCAAAGGATTCAAGGACTATGTTCTCACAGGAACTTGGTGGTACTCATCCCAGTGCTAACCTGATGACCCTCCTGAGCACTTCCATCTTTCCTTAGCAACTTGATATTCAAGTACCACTTTTGGAGCACAGGTGATCTTGAGCTTCTTTTGGAAGAAAAGTGCCAGGGTCCTGACTGAGGACCAGGACCAGGACTCCTTTTGGAGTGTCAGGGTCCTGGCTGTGCTAAGAGGCTCTGCAACTTCTTCCCTCCTCACACCACGGGTTTAGTGGCCTGTGTGTTGAAGGCCAGCCCTGCTATGGTGTAGCTGTGTGTCCTGGGATCAGGCTGCTGTGAAAAGAGCTGTGTGGGAAACCTGTGAGAAGCCTTGTCAAGGGCCTTCCTGTTCTTGGCTTGGGAGCTGCATTAAAGCTCAGGCACTCACCCTTGGTCATTGCCTGAGTTCCGCTGTAGGTATGTCTGCCCTGGTCTTGTACCTTGCTGATTCTGACCCTGCCTTGCTCACTTGGCTTCCCAGCTTGACCTCAGACCTGCCTTGTCACTACAGACCTCCCTGCCAGTTTGCAATCTCAGCAGACTTGGGTTAACGTCACTCAACTTGCTCTGCTCTTCGTGTCTGAGTACTGTGGGACTGCACCCTCGTTGGCAAGGTCCCTGCTCCTGCCTGCCTTGCTGCTGCCCTCGCCCCCCAGCTTCCCTCCCCAGGTGGAGCAAGCCACTGCTGCTCCCCGACAGTGAGGGCTGTCGCAAAGCAGTTCTACCCTCGCACCATCTTTCCGAGTAGCCATACCGCACTCAGGGACCCTTTGATAAACAAAGATGACCAAGGCAGCTGAACAGGATCACCTGGTGCAAGCAGGAACTGAACAAGATGCCTTTCACGATGGCAGTCTTCACAGGGACCCCACTTCAGTCCCCATTAGTAGCACGGGGCAGAAGCCTGGCAATGAAATTTTTAGCAGCTGAAGCCTTGGCTTGCTGGAAAGAAAGCTATATTTTAAACATCCATGCTAGGAAGTTGTGTCAAAGCCGACATTATTATATCCAGTGTCTGGAGAAGGAGAGACAGACAAATGTGCACGTAAGAAGCAGGAGCCATGAACTGAGGAAGAAGCCCCGTAATGAGTTCAAATTAGATTAAATTAAGGAATGCAAACCAATGCTTTGGAGAAAAAGAATCCTACCTATGCTTGCGCAATGATGAGTTTTTAATTACCTATTACCACTGGGGAAAGAGATCCTGCAGTCTCTGCATTTAGCTCTTTGAAAACATCAGTGGAATCAAATGGCAGGGATTATTAAGGAAGGAAGAATGAGCAACACAGGAAGCAATATTATGCTCCAGCATAAATCTGTGTGTGTGGTTTTGGCTCCCCAAGCTCTAAGAAGGTAGAATACCACTAAAAAAAAGAAAAATGGAAAAAGGATGATTTTTTTTCTGGCATTAGCCTTGGTATGGTAGTAAACATCTTACATGCTTTTTTTTTCAGTGGCCCAGATACGATTTGTAGCAGTTTTAATCCATTTGAAGCGGGTTGTTAGAGCTGTGAGAGGCACTTTGTGTTGAGTTTCCAGCACTTGGGCTCCTTCTCTCCAGGCCATTAGCTAGCAATCCTTACAGTACTCTTGAGGCGATTCTCACTAGACTGAGTTATGATTAGTGTTAATTTTGGAAAATGTAAGTCAAGCATATAGCTGGGAAATGGCTGCAACTGTCTGTGATGTGTCAGCCACATAAATAAACTTTCAATTTTTCTTTTCTTTTACTAGGAAAACACCATCAGGACACAAACTCATCCTATTTCACGGCAAAATTTCCATGATAGTTGAAATCTCTCAGAAACTCTCCCGAACCAAGTAGGAAATCAGCCTGCAAAAGCCCACAAATATGGAGTTGCAGCATCTGCAAAATTTCTGCATCAGTACAGTCTAATATTTGAAACACGAAGCAGCCAGGCTAGTTGCGTACCTGGCTGCAAGCTTGCTTGCTCCTACTTCTTTGAAAACTCAGCAGAAATACAGCACCTATCCTGCCAGAGATGTATCTTACAAGAAACTGTATGACACATGGCAGAAAGCAAGATTAGCAGTTAAAGCCAAAACTGGAATGGGGATTTCCTCTCATATTGTCCCTCAAATACTCCTGATCTGACAGCATTTGGGCTCTCCAAATGCTCAATGTTACCTGCACATGCTTTTATGCCCTGTATGGGACACTGTCATGCAGAAGAGGATAAGGGGGCTGCTTGAGTTACCAGGGACACAGAACACAGTGGAAATGACAATCCTTTCTCTTGTACAGAATTTCTGATTTTATTGCAAGACAAATGTATTCAAGCTAACATACTCATGCACTTCATAAATATTTTAAGCAAATACAGACTAATAATGGTTGTTCCTTTTTTTGACTAGATCTTTTACACCCATCCAGATCAGGAGCTAAGATCTGGTCTCGCAAATTTATAACGGGGTAAGTTCTTGCTTTTAAAATATAATTTGATCCTGATTTATACAAGAACAAGAGAGACAAGAATCAAGCCCCACATTTCCAACTGGAGGCCTTTTTATTAAAATTGTCATTCTAGCTTTCTCATTCCCTGTCTGTAAATTTACCTGTAGCAGTTGCAATATTAGTCTTTACAAGTGTTTGCACAGCATTGAGGAAGCTTCTAATAGTGAGATACCAAGAAAAAAAATAAATGCTTGTTTCCTTCTCTGAAACCCCTAGCCTCTCCATTAAGCCGGTCAGATTTTTCATCAGCTGCCATGCTCCATTGCACGGCTACTCTCTAAAGAAATCTAGCAGCAAAAAATGGGAGCTGGTATTTCTGGCAGTCAAAACTCAAGTGGATGTAAAAATGTTCTAGGGAAAATGTTTTGTGAAGACATTACTGTAGCATGTACGATAGCACGGCAGGTCGCAGATGGCTCCTTTGCTATGTATCACCCTGTGAAGTGTCTGCCTACACGGCCCTAGTGTTACAAGCAGCTTGTAGCAGTAATCAAAACCAGAATAATAACCATGCTTGCACCAGAGATACCTGTGAAATGGAAAGTAACCATGACCTTCGGTTTTGGCTTTGCAAAGTCAATTTTGCATGGCATATTAATATATTCTATACTTTGTACACTTAATGAATACTACAGAGTACACCCCCTTCCTTTGGGAATGTCATCACTTAGCAAGATGCTAAAAATGGCTTGAAAGAGGATCTAGCATCACTACTGCACTATTTTTTCCTCCATGACAATTTTGGCAGCTGCCTTGGAAAATCTACTGTATATTTTTCCTCCAAATTTTCTTTTTCCCCCCCTCTCATTTTTTAGAACCATGGGTTTCAGACACAATTAGCTCCACATAGGGCAGTGGGTCCAGGTAGGACAATACTGAGAAAGCAGGTTTTTTTCTGTCTACTGCTACTGGTACTGAAGGTGCCAAATTCTACTCCCTCTGCTACTCTTAGC